>NW_027192885.1:0-297000 GCF_949987515.2 Delphinus delphis | reverse complement strand
CTGGATTTTACACTTTTTTCAGATGGCCCTTTTGACCGGGGGGAAGTGAGACTTCATTGTAGTGCAGATTTCCTTTGCAAGCTTGCTTGGTTGGCCAAAAAGGGCGTATGCGTTTTTTCCTGAATATATTCAGGAAAAAACGCATACGCCCTTTTTGGCCAAGTGCATCATTGTGGACGTTCTGCCTCTTTTCCTATGCTTTCAATGCAATTCCAGTCTACCTCCTGAAATCGGTTTCCTGCAATTCTGCCCCGCTTTCAAGTCCTCTTGGCAGCCTTACTTCAGTCTATTTTTGGACGATAGCTGTCATTTATAACTCTGCAGGTTTGTGAATTACAGTGCCCCTGAGCTCCTTTCTTCAACTCGCTTTCTTGTGACCTGGCCGCAACACCGCAGGATGGCTTCAGGCCCTAATCGGGTTCCGGTACGGCACGCTGAGCCTTTGGTTATTTCCTCTTCCTGGTGGGAAATGAGAGTTAAATTTGCCCGTCCAGACACCTCCAGCTAGCCTCTCATTGGTTCTCGCTATTCCTGTTCATCTTCCGCAGAAATTGCAAACTGGGCCAAACAGGAGGTTAAAGACGCTGACTCTCCAAGTGGGGAGAGTGTTAGTAAAGCGTCTGGAATGTTGCACCCGAGTACCAGGGGAGGAAAACTGAGACATATTTGAACACGTCTCACGTTCACATGGTCGATCATACTTGGGTTCCACATACAAGTTTTAGCTGAAGGAAGAATACCTTAAACTTGGGTAGTTGAAACCCGTGGAATGGGTACCATGCAATATGACTTCAAAGGGTCTTCATTTGCTCACCGAACCTCTCCAATCCTATCACTGCTGCGTTTATGCCCCTGTACACATGCTTGATTCTCTTTCGGAGACATAACAATCCATAGGTTTTAAGATACTTACTAGTCAGGTACATTCTTACGCGTTTAATATGCGGTGTTGAGTCCATTTCGTTGAGCAAGGAGTAGCTCTTGTCTATTCCATATTTGGCTTAAGGAACTTTATCTGTGCTCATTTCAATCTCTGGTTTTATGCAGCACCCCAACTCACCTTTACCCTTAAGCAAGCATAAGTTGGTTTTCTAAATTTGAGACCCTGTTCTGTTCTGTAATTCAGTTCCTGTGTAGCCAAGTTTACATTCCGTGTATTACTGATATCTTATGATGTTTCTTTTTCTGTGTGACTTATTTCAGTTAGAATCATCATACCTGAATCCACTCATTGTGCTGCTAAGGGCCTGATGACACAGATTTCATTGCTGAGTGATATTGCTTTGTAAGTAAATACCACAACTTCTTTATCCATTTTTCACTTTCTGCAATGTTGAACTTGTACTGTAAACGAGGTTCTTGTAAACAGAGGCATTCCAAACTTTGGGGTGGCTGTGTCTTTTTGATTTTAATTTCCCTAAGCTATAGGACCATAAGTGGAAGTGCCCTAGGTTCTGTTGCTTTGTTTTTTAGATGTTTCAGGAAACACCATACACTTCTCCCGAGTGGTTGTTGGCAATTTACATCTCGCCCATCAGCATAACAAGGCTCCCAGTTCTCCATGGCCTGTCCTGCTTTTCTGGATTTTACACTTTTTTTAGATGGCCCTTTTGACCGGGGGGAAGTGAGACTTCATTGTAGTGCAGATTTCCTTTGCAAGCTTGCTTGGTTGGCCAAAAAGGGCGTATGCGTTTTTTCCTGAATATATTCAGGAAAAAACGCATACGCCCTTTTTGGCCAAGTGCATCATTGTGGACGTTCTGCCTCTTTTCCTATGCTTTCAATGCAATTCCAGTCTACCTCCTGAAATCGGTTTCCTGCAATTCTGCCCCGCTTTCAAGTCCTCTTCGCAGCCTTACTTCAGTCTATTTTTGGACGATAGCTGTCATTTATAACTCTGCGGGTTTGTGAATTACAGTGCCCCTGAGCTCCTTTCTTCAACTCGCTTTCTTTTGAGCTGGCCGCAACACCGCAGGATGGCTTCAGGCCCTAAACTGGTTCCGGTACGGCACGCTGAGCCTTTGGTTATTTCCTCTTCCTGGTGGGAAATGAGAGTTAAATTTGCCCGTCCAGACACCTCCAGCTAGCCTCTCATTGGTTCTCGCTATTCCTGTTCATCTTGCGCAGAAATTGCAAACTGGGCCAAACAGGAGGTTAAAGGCGCTGACTCTCCAAGTGGGGAGAGTGTTAGTAAAGCGTCTGGAATGTTGCACCCGAGTACCAGGGGAGAAGAACTGAGACATATTTGAACACGTCTCCCGTTCACACGGTTGATCATACTCTGGGTTCCACATGCATGTTTTAGCTGAAGGAAGAATACCTTAAACCTGCAGAGTTGAGACCCGTGGAATGGGTACCATGCAATATGACTTCAAAGGGTCTTCATTTGCTCACCGAACCTCTCCAATCCTATCACTGCTGCGTTTACACCCCTGTACACAGGCTTGATTCTCTTTTGGAGACATAGCAATCCATAGGTTTTAAGATACTTACTAGTCAGGTACATTCTTAGGCGTTTAATATGGGGTGTTGTGTCCATTTCGTTGAGCAAGGAGTAGCTCTTGTCTATTCCATATTTGGCTTAAGGAACTTTATCTGTGCTCATTTCAATCTCTGGTTTTATGCAGCACCCCAACTCACCTTTCCCCTTAAGCAAGCATAAGTTGCTTTTCTAAATTTGAGACCCTGTTCTGTTTTGGAATTCAGGTCCTGTGTAGCCAAGTTTACATTCTGTGTATTAGTGATATCTTATGATGTTTCTTTTTCTGTGTGACTTATTTCAGTTAGAATCATCGTACCTGAATCCACTCATTATGCTGCTACGGGCCTGATGACATAGATTTCATTGCTGAGTGATACTGCATTGTACGTAAGTACCACAAGTTCTTTATCCATTTTTCACTTTCTGTGATATTGAACTTGTACGGTAAATGAGGTTCTTGTAAACAGAGTCGTCCCAAACTTTGGGGTGGCTGTGTCTTTTTGATTTTAATTTCCCTAAGCTATAGGACCATAAGTGGAAGTGCCCTAGGCTCTGTTGCTTTGTTTTTTAGATGTTTCAGGAAACACCATACACTTCTCCGGAGTGTCTGTTGGCAATTTACATCCCGCCCATCAGCATAACAAGGCTCCCAGTTCTCCATGGCCTGTCCTGCCTTTCTGGATTTTACACTTTTTTCAGATGGCCCTTTTGACCGGGGGGAACTGAGACTTCATTGTAGTGCAGATTTCCTTTGCACGCTTGCTTGGTTGGCCAAAAAGGGCGTATGCGTTTTTTCCTGAATATATTCAGGAAAAATCGCATACGCCCTTTTTGGCCAAGTGCATCATTGTGGACGTTCTGCCTCTTTTCCTATGCTTTCAATGCAATTCCAGTCTACCTCCTGAAATCGGTTTCCTGCAATTCTGCCCCGCTTTCAAGTCCCCTTGGCAGCCTTACTTCAGTCTATTTTTGGACGATAGCTGTCATTTATAACTCTGCAGGTTTGTGAATTACACTGCCCCTGAGCTCCTTTCTTCAACTCGCTTTCTTTTGAGCTGGCCGCAACACCGCAGGATGGCTTCAGGCCCTAATCTGGTTCTGGCACGGCACGCTGAGCCTTTGGTTAATTCCTCTTCCTGGTGGGAAATGAGAGTTAAATTTGCCCGTTCAGACACCTCCAGCTAGTCTCTCATTGGTTCTCGCTATTCCTGTTCATCTTCCGCGGAAATTGCAAACTGGGCCAAACAGGAGGTTAAAGGCGCTGACTCTCCAAGTGGGGAGAGTGTTAGTAAAGCATCTGGAATGTTGCACCCGAGTACCAGGGTACAAAAACTGAGACATATTTGAACACGTCTCCCGATCACATGGTTGATCATACTCTGGGTTCCACATGCATGTTTTAGCTGAAGGAAGAATACCTAAAACATGGGTAGTTGAAACCCGTGGAATGGGTACCATGCAATATGACTTCAAAGGGTCTTCATTTGCTCACCGAACCTCTCCAATCCTATCACTGCTGCGTTTATGCCCCTGTACACATGCTTGATTGTCTTTCGGAGACATAGCAATCCATAGGTTTTAAGATACTTACTAGTCAGGTACATTCTTAGGCGTTTAATATGCGGTGTTGAGTCCATTTCGTTGAGCAAGGAGTAGCTCTTGTCTATTCCATATTTGGCTTAAGGAACTTTATCTGTGCTCATTTCAATCTCTGGTTTTATGCAGCACCCCAACTCACCTTTACCCTTAAGCAAGCATAAGTTGGTTTTCTAAATTTGAGACCCTGTTCTGTTCTGTAATTCAGTTCCTGTGTAGCCAAGTTTCCATTCCGTGTATTACTGATATCTTATGATGTTTCTTTTTCTGTGTGACTTATTTCAGTTAGACTCATCATACCTGAATCCACTCTTTGTGCTGCTAAGGGCCTGATGACACAGATTTCATTGCTGAGTGATATTGCTTTGTAAGTAAATACCACAACTTCTTTATCCATTTTTCACTTTCTGCGATGTTGAACTTGTACTGTAAACGAGGTTCTTGTAAACAGAGCCGTTCCAAACATTGGGGTGGCTGTGTCTTTTTGATTTTAATATCCCTAAGCTATAGGACCATAAGTGGAAGTGCCCTAGGTTCTGTTGCTTTGTTTTTTAGATGTTTCAGGAAACACCATACACTTCTCCGGAGTGGTTGTTGGCAATTTACATCCCGCCCATCAGCATAACAAGGCTCCCAGTTCTCCATGGCCTGTCCTGCCTTTCTGGATTTTACACTTTTTTCAGATGGCCCTTTTGACCGGGGGGAAGTGAGACTTCATTGTAGTGCAGATTTCCTTTGCAAGTTTGCTTGGTTGGCCAAAAAGGGCGTATGCGTTTTTTCCTGAATATATTCAGGAAAAAACGCATACGCCCTTTTTGGCCAAGTGCATCATTGTGGACTTTCTGCCTCTTTTCCTATGCTTTCAATGCAATTCAAGTCTACCTCCTGAAATCGGGTTCCTGCAATTCTGCCCCGCTTTCAAGTCCTCTTGGCAGCCTTACTTCAGTCTATTTTTGGACGATAGCTGTCATTTATAACTCTGCAGGTTTGTGAATTACAGTGCCCCTGAGCTCCTTTCTTCAACTCGCTTTCTTGTGGCCTGGCCGCAACACCGCAGGATGTCTTCAGGCCCTAATCTGGTTCTGGCACGGCATGCTGAGCCATTGGTTAATTCCTCTTCCTGGTGGGAAATGAGAGTTAAATTTGCCCATCCAGACACCTCCAGCTAGTCTCTCATTGGTTCTCGCTATTCCTGTTCATCTTCCGCAGAAATTGCAAACTGGGCCAAACAGGAGGTTAAAGGGACTGACTCTCCAAGTCGGGAGAGTGTTAGTAAAGCATCTGGAATGTTGCACCCGAGTACCAGGGTACGAAAACTGAGACATATTTGAACACGTCTCCCGATCACATGGTTGATCATACTCTAGGTTCCACATGCATGTTTTATCTGAAGGAAGAATACCTTAAACCTGGGTAGTTGAAACCCGTGGAATGGGTACCATGCAATATGACTTCAAAGGGTCTTCATTTGCTCACCGAACCTCTCCAATCCTATCACTGCTGTGTTTATGCCCCTGTACACATGCTTGATTCTCTTTCGGAGACATAGCAATCCATAGGTTTTAAGATACTTACTTGTCAGGTACATTCTTAGGCGTTTAATATGCGGTGTTGAGTCCATTTCGTTGAGCAAGGAGTAGCTCTTTTCTATTCCATATTTGGCTTAAGGAACTTTATCTGTGCTCATTTCAATCTCTGGTTTTATGCAGCACCCCAACTCACCTTTACCCTTAAGCAAGCATAAGTTGGTTTTCTAAATTTGAGACCCTGTTCTGTTCTGTAATTCAGTTCCTGTGTAGCCAAGTTTCCATTCCGTGTATTACTGATATCTTATGATGTTTCTTTTCCTGTGTGACTTATTTCAGTTAGAATCATCATACCTGAATCCACTCATTGTGCTGCTAAGGGCCTGATGACATAGATTTCATTGCTGAGTGATATTGCTTTGTAAGTGAATACCACAACTTCTTTATCCATTTTTCACTTTCTGCGATGTTGAACTTGTACTGTAAACGAGGTTCTTGTAAACAGAGCCGTTCCAAACTTTGGGGTGGCTGTGTCTTTTTGATTTTAATTTCCCTAAGCTATAGGACCATAAGTGGAAGTGCCCTAGGCTCTGTTGCTTTGTGTTTTAGATGTTTCAGGAAACACCATACACTTCTCCCAAGTGTCTGTTGGCAATTTACATCTCGCCCATCAGCATAACAAGGCTCCCAGTTCTCAATGGCCTGTTGCCTTTCTGGATTTTACACTTTTTTCAGATGGCCCTTTTGACCGGGGGGAAGTGAGACTTCATTGTAGTGCAGATTTCCTTTGCAAGCTTGCTTGGTTGGCCAAAAAGGGCGTATGCGTTTTTTCCTGAATATATTCAGGAAAAAACGCATACGCCCTTTTTGGCCAAGTGCATCATTGTGGACGTTCTGCCTCTTTTCCTATGCTTTCAATGCAATTCCAGTCTACCTCCTGAAATCGGTTTCCTGCAATTCTGCCCCACTTTCGAGTCCTCTTGGCAGCCTTACTTCAGTCTATTTTTGGACGATAGCTGTCATTTATAACTCTGCAGGTTTGTGAATTACAGTGCCCCTGAGCTCCTTTCTTCAACTCGCTTTCTTGTGAGCTGGCCGCAACACCGCAGGATGTCTTCAGGCCCTAATGTGGTTCCGGCATGGCACGCTGAGCCTTTGGTTAATTCCTCTTCCTGGTGGGAAATGAGAGTTAAATTTGCCCGTTCAGATACCTCCAGGTAGTCTCTCATTGGTTCTCGCTATTCCTGTTCATCTTCCGCAGAAATTGCAAACTGGGGCAAACAGGAGGTTAAAGGCACTGACTCTCCAAGTCGGGAGAGTGTTAGTAAAGCGTCTGGAATGTTGCACCCGAGTACCAGGGGAGGAAAACTGAGACATATTTGAACACGTCTCCCGATCAAATGGTTGATCATACTCTAGGTTCCACATGCATGTTTTAGCTGAAAGAATAATACCTTAAACCTGGGTAGTTGAAACCCGTGGAATGGGTACCATGCAATATGACTTCAAAGGGTCTTCATTTGCTCACCGAACCTCTCCAATCCTATCACTGCTGCGTTTATGTCCCTGTACACATGCTTGATTCTCTTTCGGAGACATAGCAATCCATAGGTTTTACGATACTTACTAGTCAGGTACATTCTTAGGCGTTTAATATGCGGTGTTGAGTCCATTTCGTTGAGCAAAGAGTAGCTCTTGTCTATTCCATATTTGCCTTAAGGAACTTTATCTGTGCTCATTTCAATCTCTGGTTTTATGCAGCACCCCAACTCACCTTTCCCCTTAAGCAAGCATAAGTTGGTTTTCTAAATTTGAGACCCTGTTCTGTTCTGTAATTCAGTTCCTGTGTAGCCAAGTTTACATTCCGTGTATTACTGATATCTTATGATGTTTCTTTTTCTGTGTGACTTATTTCAGTTAGAATCATCATACCTGAATCCACTCATTGTGATGCTAAGGGCCTGATGACATAGATTTCATTGCTGAGTGATATTGCTTTGTAAGTAAATACCACAACTTCTTTATCCATTTTTCACTTTCTGCGATGTTGAACTTGTACTGTAAACGAGGTTCTTGTAAACAGAGTCGTCCCAAATTTTGGGGTGGCTGTGTCTTTTTGATTTTAATTTCCCTAAGCTATAGGACCATAAGTGGAAGTGCCCTAGGCTCTGTTGCTTTGTTTTTTAGATGTTTCAGGAAACACCATACACTTCTCCCGAGTGTCTGTTGGCAATTTACATTCCGCCCATCAGCATAACAAGGCTCCCAGTTCTCCATGGCCTGTCCTGCCTTTCTGGATTTTACACTTTTTTCAGATGGCCCTTTTGACCGGGGGGAAGTGAGACTTCATTGTAGTGCAGATTTCCTTTGCAAGCTTGCTTGGTTGGCCAAAAAGGGCGTATGCGTTTTTTCCTGAATATATTCAGGAATATATATATATTCCTGAATATATTCAGGAAAAAACGCATACGCCCTTTTTGGCCAAGTGCATCACTGTGGACGTTCTGCCTCTTTTCCTAAGCTTGAAATGCAATTCCTGTCTACCTCCTGAAATCGGTTTCCTGCAATTCTGCCCCACTTTCGAGTCCTCTTGGCAGCCTTACTTCAGTCTATTTTTGGACGATAGCTGTCATTTATAACTCTGCAGGTTTGTGAATTACAGTGCCCCTGAGCTCCTTTCTTCAACTCGCTTTCTTGTGAGCTGGCCGCAACACCGCAGGATGTCTTCAGGCCCTAATGTGGTTCCGGCATGGCACGCTGAGCCTTTGGTTAATTCCTCTTCCTGGTGGGAAATGAGAGTTAAATTTGCCCGTTCAGATACCTCCAGGTAGTCTCTCATTGGTTCTCGCTATTCCTGTTCATCTTCCGCAGAAATTGCAAACTGGGGCAAACAGGAGGTTAAAGGGACTGACTCTCCAAGTCGGGAGAGTGTTAGTAAAGCGTCTGGAATGTTGCACCCGAGTACCAGGGGAGGAAAACTGAGACATATTTGAACACGTCTCCCGATCAAATGGTTGATCATACTCTAGGTTCCACATGCATGTTTTAGCTGAAAGAATAATACCTTAAACCTGGGTAGTTGAAACCCGTGGAATGGGTACCATGCAATATGACTTCAAAGGGTCTTCATTTGCTCACCGAACCTCTCCAATCCTATCACTGCTGCGTTTATGTCCCTGTACACATGCTTGATTCTCTTTCGGAGACATAGCAATCCATAGGTTTTACGATACTTACTAGTCAGGTACATTCTTAGGCGTTTAATATGCGGTGTTGAGTCCATTTCGTTGAGCAAAGAGTAGCTCTTGTCTATTCCATATTTGCCTTAAGGAACTTTATCTGTGCTCATTTCAATCTCTGGTTTTATGCAGCACCCCAACTCACCTTTCCCCTTAAGCAAGCATAAGTTGGTTTTCTAAATTTGAGACCCTGTTCTGTTCTGTAATTCAGTTCCTGTGTAGCCAAGTTTACATTCCGTGTATTACTGATATCTTATGATGTTTCTTTTTCTGTGTGACTTATTTCAGTTAGAATCATCATACCTGAATCCACTCATTGTGATGCTAAGGGCCTGATGACATAGATTTCATTGCTGAGTGATATTGCTTTGTAAGTAAATACCACAACTTCTTTATCCATTTTTCACTTTCTGCGATGTTGAACTTGTACTGTAAACGAGGTTCTTGTAAACAGAGTCGTCCCAAATTTTGGGGTGGCTGTGTCTTTTTGATTTTAATTTCCCTAAGCTATAGGACCATAAGTGGAAGTGCCCTAGGCTCTGTTGCTTTGTTTTTTAGATGTTTCAGGAAACACCATACACTTCTCCCGAGTGTCTGTTGGCAATTTACATTCCGCCCATCAGCATAACAAGGCTCCCAGTTCTCCATGGCCTGTCCTGCCTTTCTGGATTTTACACTTTTTTCAGATGGCCCTTTTGACCGGGGGGAAGTGAGACTTCATTGTAGTGCAGATTTCCTTTGCAAGCTTGCTTGGTTGGCCAAAAAGGGCGTATGCGTTTTTTCCTGAATATATTCAGGAAAAAACGCATACGCCCTTTTTGGCCAAGTGCATCATTGTGGACGTTCTGCCTCTTTTCCTATGCTTTCAATGCAATTCCAGTCTACCTCCTGAAATCGGTTTCCTGCAATTCTGCTCCGCTTTCAAGTCCTCTTGGCAGCCTTACTTCAGTCTATTTTTGGACGATAGCTGTCATTTATAACTCTGCAGGTTTGTGAATTACAATGCCCCTGAGCTCCTTTCTTCAACTCGCTTTCTTGTGACCTGGCTGCAACACCGCAGGATGGCTTCAGGCCCTAATCTGGTTCTGGCAAGGCACGCTGAGGCTTTGGTTAATTCCTCTTCCTGGTGGGAAATGAGAGTTAAATTTGCCCGTCCAGACACCTCCAGCTAGCCTCTCATTGGTTCTCGCTATTCCTGTTCATCTTCCGCAGAAATTGCAAACTGGGCCAAACAGGAGGTTAAAGGGACTGACTCTCCAAGTCGGGAGAGTGTTAGTAAAGCGTCTGGAATGTTGCACCCGAGTACCAGGGTACGAAAACTGAGACATATTTGAACACGTCTCCCGATCACATGGTTGATCATACTCTAGGTTCCACATTCATGTTTTACCTGAAGGAAGAATACCTTAAACCTGGGTAGTTGAAACCCGTGGAATGGGTACCATGCAATATGAGTTCAAAGGGTCTTCATTTGCTCACCAAACCTCTCCAATCCTATCACTGCTGCGTTTATGCCCCTGTACACATGCTTGATTCTCTTTCGGAGACATAGCAATCCATAGGTTTTAAGATATTTACTAGTCAGGTACATTCTTAGGCGTTTAATATGCGGTGTTGAGTCCATTTCGTTGAGCAAGGAGTAGCTCTTGTCTATTCCATATTTGGCTTAAGGAACTTTATCTGTGCTCATTTCAATCTCTGGTTTTATGCAGCACCCCGACTCACCTTTCCCCTTAAGCAAGCATAAGTTGGTTTTCTAAATTTGAGACCCTGTTCTGTTCTGTAATTAGGTTCCTGTGTAGCCAAGTTTACATTCCGTGTATTACTGATATCTTATGATGTTTCTTTTTCTGTGTGACTTATTTCAGTTAGAATCATCATACCTGAATCCACTCATTGTGCTGCTAAGGGCCTGATGACACAGATTTCATTGCTGAGTGATATTGCTTTGTAAGTAAATACCACAACTTCTTTATCCATTTTTCACTTTCTGCGATGTTGAACTTGTACTGTAAACGGGGTTCTTGTAAACAGAGCCGTTCCAAACTTTGGGGTGGCTGTGTCTTTTTGATTTTAATTTCCCTAAGCTATAGGACCATAAGTGGAAGTGCTCTAGGTTCTGTTGCTTTGTTTTTTAGATGTTTCAGGAAACACCATACACTTCTCCCAAGTGTCTGTTGGCAATTTACATCCCGCCCATCAGCATAACAAGGCTCCCAGTTCTCCATGGCCTGTCCTGCCTTTCTGGATTTTACACTTTTTTCAGATGGCCCTTTTGACCGGGGGGAAGTGAGACTTCACTGTAGTGCAGATTTCCTTTGCAAGCTTGCTTGGTTGGCCAAAAAGGGCGTATGCGTTTTTTCCTGAATATATTCAGGAAAAAACGCATACGCCCTTTTTGGCCAAGTGCATCATTGTGGACGTTCTGCCTCTTTTCCTATGCTTTCAATGCAATTCCAGTCTACCTCCTGAAATCGGTTTCCTACAATTCTGCCCCACTTTCAAGTCCGCTTGGCAGCCTTACTTCAGTCTATTTTTGGACGATAGCTGTCATTTATAACTCTGCAGGTTTGTGAATTACAGTGCCCCTGAGCTCCTTTCTTCAACTCGCTTTCTTGTGAGCTGGCCGCAACACCGCAGGATGGCTTCAGGCCCTAATCTGGTTCCGGCACGGCACGCAGAGCCTTTGGTTAATTCCTCTTCCTGGTGGGAAATGAGAGTTAAATTTGCCCATCCAGACACCTCCAGCTAGTCTCTCATTGGTTCTCGCTATTCCTGTTCATCTTCCGCAGAAATTGCAAACTGGGCCAAACAGGAGGTTAAAGGGACTGACTCTCCAAGTCGGGAGAGTGTTAGTAAAGCGTCTGGAATGTTGCACCCGAGTACCAGGTTATGAAAACTGAGACATATTTGAACACGTCTCCCGATCACATGGTTGATAATACTCTAGGTTCCACATGCATGTTTTAGCTGAAGGAAGAATACCTTAAACCTGGGTATGTGAAACCCTTGGAATGGGTACCATGCAATATGACTTCAAAGGGTCTTCATTTGCTCACCGAACCTCTCCAATCCTATCACTGCTGCGTTTATGCCCCTGTACACATGCTTGATTCTCTTTCGGAGACATAGCAATCCATAGCTTTTAAGATACTTACTAGTCAGGTACATTCTTAGGCGTTTAATATGCGGTGTTGAGTCCATTTCGTTGAGCAAGGAGTAGCTCTTGTCTATTCCATATTTGGCTTAAGGAACTTTATCTGTGCTCATTTCAATCTCTGGTTTTATGCAGCACCCCAACTCACCTTTCCCCTTAAGCAAGCATAAGTTGGTTTTCTAAATTTGAGACCCTGTTCTGTTCTGTAATTCAGTTCCTGTGTAGCCAAGTTTCCATTCCGTGTATTACTGATATCTTATGATGTTTCTTTTTCTGTGTGACTTATTTCAGTTAGAATCATCATACCTGAATCCACTCATTGTGCTGCTAAGGGCCTGATGACACAGATTTCATTGCTGAGTGATATTGCTTTGTAAGTAAATACCACAACTTTTTTTATCCATTTTTCACTTTCTGCGATGTTGAACTTGTACTGTAAACGAGGTTCTTGTAAACAGAGCCGTTCCAAACTTTGGGGTGGCTGTGTCTTTTTGATTTTAAATTCCCTAAGCTATAGGACCATAAGTGGAAGTGCCCTAGGCTCTGTTGCTTTCTTTTTTAGATGTTTCAGGAAACACCATACACTTCTCCCGAGTGGTTGTTGGCAATTTACATCCCACCCATCAGCATAACAAGGCTCCCAGTTCTCCATGGCCTGTCCTGCCTTTCTGGATTTTACACTTTTTTCAGATGGCCCTTTTGACCGGGGGGAAGTGAGACTTCATTGTAGTGCAGATTTCCTTTGCAAGCTTGCTTGGTTGGCCAAAAAGGGCGTATGCGTTTTTTCCTGAATATATTCAGGAAAAAACGCATACGCCCTTTTTGGCCAAGTGCATCATTGTGGACGTTCTGCCTCTTTTCCTATGCTTTCAATGCAATTTCAATCTACCTCCTGAAATTGGTTTCCTGCAATTCTGCCCCGCTTTCAAGTCCTCTTGGCAGCCTTACTTCAGTCTATTTTTGGACGATAGCTGTCATTTATAAGTCTGCAGGTTTGTGAATTACAGTGCCCCTGAGCTCCTTTCTTCAACTCGCTTTCTTGTGAACTGGCCGCAACACCGCAGGATGGCTTCAGGCCCTAATCTGGTGCTGGCACGGCACGCTGAGCCTTTGGTTAATTCTTCTTACTGGTGGGAAATGAGAGTTAAATTTGCCCGTCCAGACACCTCCAGCTAGTCTCTCATTGGTTCTCGCTATTCCTGTTCATCTTCCGCAGAAATTGCAAACTGGGCCAAACAGGAGGTTAAAGGGACTGACTCTCCAAGTCGGGAGAGTGTTAGTAAAGCGTCTGGAATGTTGCACCCGAGTACCAGGGTACGAAAACTGAGACATATTTGAACACGTCTCCCGATCACATGGTTGATCATACTCTAGGTTCCACATGCATATTTTAGCTGAAGGAAGAATACCTTAAACCTGGGTAGTTGAAACCCGTGGAATGGGTACCATGCAATATGACTTCAAAGGGTCTTCATTTGCTCACCGAACCTCTCCAATCCTATCGCTGCTGCGTTTATGCCCCTGTACACATGCTTGATTCTCTTTCGGAGACATAGCAATCCATAGGTTTTAAGATACTTACTAGTCAGGTACATTCTTAGGCGTTTAATATGCGGTGTTGAGTCCATTTCGTTGAGCAAGGAGTAGCTCTTGTCTATTCCATATTTGGCTTAAGGAACTTTATCTGTGCTCATTTCAATCTCTGGTTTTATGCAGCACCCCAACTCACCTTTACCCTTAAGCAAGCATAAGTTGGTTTTCTAAATTTGAGACCCTGTTCTGTTCTGTAATTCAGTTCCTGTGTAGCCAAGTTTCCATTCCGTGTATTACTGATATCTTATGATGTTTCTTTTTCTGTGTGACTTATTTCAGTTAGAATCATCATACCTGAATCCACTCATTGTGCTGCTAAGGGCCTGATGACACAGATTTCATTGCTGAGTGATATTGCTTTGTAAGTAAATACCACAACTTCTTTATCCATTTTTCACTTTCTGCGATGTTGAACTTGTACTGTAAACGAGGTTCTTGTAAACAGAGCCGTTCCAAACTTTGGGGTGGCTGTGTCTTTTTGATTTTAATTTCCCTAAGCTATAGGACCATAAGTGGAAGTGCCCTAGGTTCTGTTGCTTTGTTTTTTAGATGTTTCAGGAAACACCATACACTTCTCCCAAGTGTCTGTTGGCAATTTACATCCTGCCCATCAGCATAACAAGGCTCCCAGTTCTCCATGGCCTGTCCTGCCTTTCTGGATTTTACACTTTTTTCAGATGGCCCTTTTGACCGGGGGGAAGTGAGACTTCACTGTAGTGCAGATTTCCTTTGCAAGCTTGCTTGGTTGGCCAAAAAGGGCGTATGCGTTTTTTCCTGAATATATTCAGGAAAAAACGCATACGCCCTTTTTGGCCAAGTGCATCATTGTGGACGTTCTGCCTCTTTTCCTATGCTTTCAATGCAATTCCAGTCTACCTCCTGAAATCGGTTTCCTGCAATTCTGCCCCGCTTTCAAGTCCGCTTGGCAGCCTTACTTCAGTCTATTTTTGGACGATAGCTGTCATTTATAACTCTGCAGGTTTGTGAATTACAGTGCCCCTGAGCTCCTTTCTTCAACTCGCTTTCTTGTGACCTGGCCGCAACACCGCAGGATGGCTTCAGGCCCTAATCTGGTTCTGGTACGGCACGCTGAGCCTTTGGTTATTTCCTCTTCCTGGTGGGAAATGAGAGTTAAATTTGCCCGTCCAGACACCTCCAGCTAGCCTCTCATTGGTTCTCGCTAATCCTGTTCATCTTCCGCAGAAATTGCAAACTGTGCCAAACAGGAGGTTAAAGGGACTGACTCTCCAAGTGGGGAGAGTGTTAGTCAAGCGTCTGGAATGTTGCACCCGAGTACCAGGGGAGGAAAACTGAGACATATTTGAACACGTCTTCCGATCACACGGTTGATCATACTCTGGGTTCCACATGCATGTTTTAGCTGAAGGAAGAATACCTAAAACCTGGGTATTTGAAACCCGTGGAATGGGTACCATGCAATATGACTTCAAAGGGTCTTCATTTGCTCACCGAACATCTCCAATCCTATCACTGCTGCGTTTATGCCCCTGTACAAATGCTTGATTCTCTTTCGGAGACATAGCAATCCATAGCTTTTAAGATACTTACTAGTCAGGTACATTCTTAGGCGTTTAATATGCGGTGTTGAGTCCATTTCGTTGAGCAAGGAGTAGCTCTTGTCTATTCCATATTTGGCTTAAGGAAATTTATCTGTGCTCATTTCAATCTCTGGTTTTATGCAGCACCCCAACTCACCTTTACCCTTAAGCAAGCATAAGTTGGTTTTCTAAATTTGAGACCCTGTTCTGTTCTGTAATTCAGTTCCTGTGTAGCCAAGTTTCCATTCCGTGTATTACTGATATCTTATGATGTTTCTTTTTCTGTGTGACTTATTTCAGTTAGAATCATCATACCTGAATCCACTCATTGTGCTGCTAAGGGCCTGATGACACAGATTTCATTGCTGAGTGATATTGCTTTGTAAGTAAATACCACAACTTTTTTTATCCATTTTTCACTTTCTGCGATGTTGAACTTGTACTGTAAACGAGGTTCTTGTAAACAGAGCCGTTCCAAACTTTGGGGTGGCTGTGTCTTTTTGATTTTAATTTCCCTAAGCTATAGGACCATAAGTGGAAGTGCCCTAGGTTCTGTTGCTTTGTTTTTTAGATGTTTCAGGAAACACCATACACTTCTCCCGAGTGGTTGTTGGCAATTTACATCCCGCCCATCAGCATAACAAGGCTCCCAGTTCTCCATGGCCTGTCCTGCCTTTCTGGATTTTACACTTTTTTCAGATGGCCCTTTTGACCGGGGGGAAGTGAGACTTCATTGTAGTGCAGATTTCCTTTGCAAGCTTGCTTGGTTGGCCAAAAAGGGCGTATGCGTTTTTTCCTGAATATATTCAGGAAAAAACGCATACGCCCTTTTTGGCCAAGTGCATCATTGTGGACGTTCTGCCTCTTTTCCTATGCTTTCAATGCAATTTCAATCTACCTCCTGAAATTGGTTTCCTGCAATTCTGCCCCGCTTTCAAGTCCTCTTGGCAGCCTTACTTCAGTCTATTTTTGGACGATAGCTGTCATGTATAACTCTGCAGGTTTGTGAATTACAGTGCCCCTGAGCTCCTTTCTTCAACTCGCTTTCTTGTGAACTGGCCGCAACACCGCAGGATGGCTTCAGGCCCTAATCTGGTGCTGGCACGGCACGCTGAGCCTTTGGTTATTTCCTCCTCCTGGTGGGAAATGAGAGTTAAATTTGCCCGTCCAGACACCTCCAGCTAGTCTCTCATTGGTTCTCGCTATTCCTGTTCATCTTCCGCAGAAATTGCAAACTGGGCCAAACAGGAGGTTAAAGAGACTGACTCTCCAAGTCGGGAGAGTGTTAGTAAAGCGTCTGGAATGTTGCACCCGAGTACCAGGGTACGAAAACTGAGACATATTTGAACACGTCTCCCGATCACATGGTTGATCATACTCTAGGTTCCACATGCATGTTTTAGCTGAAGGAAGAATACCTTAAACCTGGGTAGTTGAAACCCGTGGAATGGGTACCATGCAATATGACTTCAAAGGGTCTTCATTTGCTCACCGAACCTCTCCAATCCTATCGCTGCTGCGTTTATGCCCCTGTACACATGCTTGATTCTCTTTCGGAGACATAGCAATCCATAGGTTTTAAGATACTTACTAGTCAGGTACATTCTTAGGCGTTTAATATGCGGTGTTGAGTCCATTTCGTTGAGCAAGGAGTAGCTCTTGTCTATTCCATATTTGGCTTAAGGAACTTTATCTGTGCTCATTTCAATCTCTGGTTTTATGCAGCACCCCAACTCACCTTTCCCCTTAAGCAAGCATAAGTTGGTTTTCTAAATTTGAGACCCTGTTCTGTTCTGTAATTCAGTTCCTGTGTAGCCAAGTTTCCATTCCGTGTATTACTGATATCTTATGATGTTTCTTTTTCTGTGTGACTTATTTCAGTTAGAATCATCATACCTGAATCCACTCATTGTGCTGCTAAGGGCCTGATGACACAGATTTCATTGCTGAGTGATATTGCTTTGTAAGTAAATACCACAACTTCTTTATCCATTTTTCACTTTCTGCGATGTTGAACTTGTACTGTAAACGAGGTTCTTGTAAACAGAGCCGTTCCAAACTTTGGGGTGGCTGTGTGTTTTTGATTTTAATTTCCCTAAGCTATAGGACCATAAGTGGAAGTGCCCTAGGCTCTGTTGCTTTGTTTTTTAGATGTTTCAGGAAACACCATACACTTCTCCCGAGTGGTTGTTGGCAATTTACATCCCGCCCATCAGCATAACAAGGCTCCCAGTTCTCCATGGCCTGTCCTGTCTTTCTGGATTTTACACTTTTTTCAGATGGCCCTTTTGACCGGGGGGAAGTGAGACTTCATTGTAGTGCAGATTTCCTTTGCAAGCTTGCTTGGTTGGCCAAAAAGGGCGTATGCGTTTTTTCCTGAATATATTCAGGAAAAAACGCATACGCCCTTTTTGGCCAAGTGCATCATTGTGGACGTTCTGCCTCTTTTCCTATGCTTTCAATGCAATTCCAGTCTACCTCCTGAAATCAGTTTCCTGTAATTCTGCCCCGCTTTCAAGTCCTCTTGGCAGCCTTACTTCAGTATATTTTTGGACGATAGCTGTCATTTATAACTCTGCAGGTTTGTGAATTACAGTGCCCCTGAGTTCCTTTCTTCAACTCGCTTTCTTGTGAGCTGGCCGAAACACCGCAGGATGGCTTCAGGCCCTAATCTGGTTCCGGCACGGCACGCTGAGCCTTTGGTTAATTCCTCTTCCTGGTGGGAAATGAGAGTTAAATTTGCCCATCCAGACACCTCCAGCTAGTCTCTCATTGGTTCTCGCTATTCCTGTTCATCTTCCGCAGAAATTGCAAACTGGGCCAAACAGGAGTTTAAAGGCACTGACTCTCCAAGTCGGGAGAGTGTTAGTAAAGCGTCTGGAATGTTGCACCCGAGTACCAGGTTACGAAAACTGAGACATATTTGAACACGTCTCCCGATCACATGGTTGATAATACTCTAGGTTCCACATGCATGTTTTAGCTGAAGGAAGAATACCTTAAACCTGGGTATGTGAAACCCTTGGAATGGGTACCATGCAATATGACTTCAAAGGGTCTTCATTTGCTCACCGAACCTCTCCAATCCTATCACTGCTGCGTTTATGCCCCTGTACACATGCTTGATTCTCTTTCGGAGACATAGCAATCCATAGCTTCTAAGATACTTACTAGTCAGGTACATTCTTAGGCGTTTAATATGCGGTGTTGAGTCCATTTCGTTGAGCAAGGAGTAGCTCCTGTCTATTCCATATTTGGCTTAAGGAACTTTATCTGTGCTCATTTCAATCTCTGGTTTTATGCAGCACTCAAACTCACCTTTTCCCTTAAGCAAGCATAAGTTGGTTTTCTAAATTTGAGACCCTGTTCTGTTCTGTAATTCAGTTCCTGTGTAGCCAAGTTTACATTCCGTGTATTACTGATATCTTATGATGTTTCTTTTTCTGTGTGACTTATTTCAGTTAGAATCATCATACCTGAATCCACTCATTGTGCTGCTAAGGGTCTGATGACACAGATTTCATTGCTGAGTGATATTGCTTTGTAAGTAAATACCACAACTTCTTTATCCATTTTTCACTTTCTGCGATGTTGAACTTGTACTGTAAACGAGGTTCTTGTAAACAGAGGCGTCCCAAACTTTGGGGTGGCTGTGTCTTTTTGATTTTAATTTCCCTAAGCTATAGGACCATAAGTGGCAGTGCCCTAGGCTCTGTTGCTTTGTTTTTTAGATGTTTCAGGAAACACCATACACTTCTCCCGAGTGGTTGTTGGCAATTTACATCCCGCCCATCAGCATAACAAGGCTCCCAGTTCTCCATGGCCTGTCCTGCCTTTCTGGATTTTACACTTTTTTCAGATGGCCCTTTTGACCGGGGGGAAGTGAGACTTCATTGTAGTGCAGATTTCCTTTGCAAGCTTGCTTGGTTGGCCAAAAAGGGCGTATGCGTTTTTTCCTGAATATATTCAGGAAAAAACGCATACGCCCTTTTTGGCCAAGTGCATCATTGTGGACGTTCTGCCTCTTTTCCTATGCTTTCAATGCAATTCCAGTCTACCTCCTGAAATCCGTTTCCTGGAATTCTGCCCCGCTTTCAAGTCCTCTTGGTAGCCTTACTTCAGTCTATTTTTGGACGATAGCTGTCATTTATAACTCTACAGGTTTGTGAATTACAGTGCCCCTGAGCTCCTTTCTTCAACTCGCTTTCTTGTGACCTGGCCGCAACACCGCAGGATGGCTTCAGACCCTAATCATGTTCTGGCACGGCACGCTGAGCCTTTGGTTATTTCCTCCTCCTGGTGGGAAATGAGAGTTAAATTTGCCCGTCCAGACACTTCCAGCTAGCCTCTCATTGGTTCTCGCTATTCCTGTTCATCTTCCGCAGAAATTGCAAACTGTGCCAAACAGGAGGTTAAAGGCGCTGACTCTCCAAGTGGGGAGAGTGTTAGTAAAGCGTCTGGAATGTTGCACCCGAGTACCAGGGGAGGAAAACTGAGACATATTTGAACATGTCTCCCGATCACATGGTTGATCATACTTTGGGTTCCACATGCATGTTTTAGCTGAAGGAAGAATACCTAAAACCTGGGTAGTTGAAACCCGTGTAATGGGTACCATGCAATATGACTTCAAAGGGTCTTCAGTTGCTCACCGAACCTCTCCAATCCTATCACTGCTGCCTTTATGCCCCTGTACACATGCTTGATTCTCTTTCGGAGACATAGCAATCTATAGGTTTTAAGATACTTACTAGTCAGGTACATTCTTAGGCGTTTAATATGCGGTGTTGTGTCCATTTCGTTGAGCAAGGAGTAGCTCTTGTCTATTCCATATTTGGCTTAAGGAACTTTATCTGTGCTCATTTCAATCTCTGGTTTTATGCAGCACCCCAACTCACCTTTCCCCTTAAGCAAGCATAAGTTGGTTTTCTAAATTTGAGACCCTGTTCTGTTCTGTAATTCAGTTCCTGTGTAGCCAAGTTTCCATTCCGTGTATTACTGATATCTTATGATGTTTCTTTTTCTGTGTGACTTACTTCAGTTAGAATCATCGTACCTGAATCCACTCATTATGCTGCTACGGGCCTGATGACATAGATTTCATTGCTGAGTGATACTGCATTGTACGTAAGTACCACAAGTTCTTTATCCATTTTTCACTTTCTGTGATATTGAACTTGTACGGTAAATGAGGTTCTTGTTAACAGAGGCGTCCCAAACTTTGGGGTGGCTGTGTCTTTTTGATTTTAATTTCCCTAAGCTATAGGACCATAAGTGGAAGTGCCCTAGGCTCTGTTGCTTTGTTTTTTAGATGTTTCAGGAAACACCATACACTTCTCCCCAGTGTCTGTTGGCAATTTACATCCCGCCCATCAGCATAACAAGGCTCCCAGTTCTCCATGGCCTGTCCTGCCTTTCTGGATTTTACTCTTTTTTCAGATGGCCCTTTTGACCGGGGGGAAGTGAGACTTCATTGTAGTGCAGATTTCCTTTGCAAGTTTGCTTGGTTGGCCAAAAAGGGCGTATGCGTTTTTTCCTGAATATATTCAGGAAAAAACGCATACGCCCTTTTTGGCCAAGTGCATCATTGTGGACGTTCTGCCTCTTTTCCTATGCTTTCAATGCAATTCCAGTCTACCTCCTGAAATCGGTTTCCTGCAATTCTGCCCCGCTTTCAAGTCCTCTTGGCAGCCTTACTTCAGTCTATTTTTGGACGATAGCTGTCATTTATAACTCTGCAGGTTTGTGAATTACAGTGCCCCTGAGCTCCTTTCTTCAACTCGCTTTCTTGTGACCTGGCCGCAACACCGCAGGATGGCTTCAGGCCCTAATATGGTTCCGGCACGGCACGCTGAGCCTTTGGTTAATTCCTCTTCCTGGTGGGAAATGAGAGTTAAATTTGCCCGTTCAGACACCTCCAGCTAGTCTCTCATTTGTTCTCGCTATTCCTGTTCATCTTCCGCAGAAATTGCAAACTGCGCCAAACAGGAGGTTAAAGGGACTGACTCTCCAAGTGGGGAGAGTGTTAGTAAAGCGTCTGGAATGTTGCACCCGAGTACCAGGGTACGAAAACTGAGACATATTTGAACACGTCTCCCGATCACATGGTTGATCATACTCTAGGTTCCACATGCATATTTTAGCTGAAGGAAGAATACCTTAAACCTGGGTAGTTGAAACCCGTGGAATGGGTACCATGCAATATGACTTCAAAGGGTCTTCATTTGCTCACCGAACCTCTCCAATCCTATCGCTGCTGCGTTTATGCCCCTGTACACATGCTTCATTCTCTTTCGGAGACATAGCAATCCATAGCTTTTAAGATACTTACTAGTCAGGTACATTCTTAGGCGTTTAATATGCGGTGTTGAGTCCATTTCGTTGAGCAAGGAGTAGCTCTTGTCTATTCCATATTTGGCTTAAGGAACTTTATCTGTGCTCATTTCAATCTCTGGTTTTATGCAGCACCCCAACTCACCTTTCCCCTTAAGCAAGCATAAGTTGGTTTTCTAAATTTGAGACCCTGTTCTGTTCTGTAATTCAGTTCCTGTGTAGCCAAGTTTACATTCCGTGTATTACTGATATCTTATGATGTTTCTTTTTCTGTGTGACTTATTTCAGTTAGAATCATCATACCTGAATCCACTCATTGTGCTGCTAAGGGCCTGATGACACAGATTTCATTGCTGAGTGATATTGCTTTGTAAGTAAATACCACAACTTCTTTATCCATTTTTCACTTTCTGCGATGTTGAACTTGTACTGTAAACGAGGTTCTTGTAAACAGAGCCGTTCCAAACTTTGGGGTGGCTGTGTCTTTTTGATTTTAATTTCCCTAAGCTATAGGACCATAAGTGGAAGTGCCCTAGGTTCTGTTGCTTTGTTTTTTAGATGTTTCAGGAAACACCATACACTTCTCCCAAGTGTCTGTTGGCAATTTACATCCCGCCCATCAGCATAACAAGGCTCCCAGTTCTCCATGGCCTGTCCTGCCTTTCTGGATTTTACACTTTTTTCAGATGGCCCTTTTGACCGGGGGGAAGTGAGACTTCACTGTAGTGCAGATTTCCTTTGCAAGCTTGCTTGGTTGGCCAAAAAGGGCGTATGCGTTTTTTCCTGAATATATTCAGGAAAAAACGCATACGCCCTTTTTGGCCAAGTGCATCATTGTGGATGTTCTGCCTCTTTTCCTATGCTTTCAATGCAATTCCAGTCTACCTCCTGAAATCGGTTTCCTACAATTCTGCCCCACTTTCAAGTCCGCTTGGCAGCCTTACTTCAGTCTATTTTTGGACGATAGCTGTCATTTATAACTCTGCAGGTTTGTGAATTACAGTGCCCCTGAGCTCCTTTCTTCAACTCGCTTTCTTGTGACCTGGCCGCAACACCGCAGGATGGCTTCAGGCCCTAATCTGGTTCCGGTACGGCACGCTGAGCCTTTGGTTATTTCCTCTTCCTGGTGGGAAATGAGAGTTAAATTTGCCCGTCCAGACACCTCCAGCTAGCCTCTCATTGGTTCTCGCTAATCCTGTTCATCTTCCGCAGAAATTGCAAACTGTGCCAAACAGGAGGTTAAAGGCACTGACTCTCCAAGTGGGGAGAGTGTTAGTCAAGCGTCTGGAATGTTGCACCCGAGTACCAGGGGAGGAAAACTGAGACATATTTGAACACGTCTTCCGATCACACGGTTGATCATACTCTGGGTTCCACATGCATGTTTTAGCTGAAGGAAGAATACCTAAAACCTGGGTATTTGAAACCCGTGGAATGGGTACCATGCAATATGACTTCAAAGGGTCTTCATTTGCTCACCGAACATCTCCAATCCTATCACTGCTGCGTTTATGCCCCTGTACAAATGCTTGATTCTCTTTCGGAGACATAGCAATCCATAGCTTTTAAGATACTTACTAGTCAGGTACATTCTTAGGCGTTTAATATGCGGTGTTGAGTCCATTTCGTTGAGCAAGGAGTAGCTCTTGTCTATTCCATATTTGGCTTAAGGAAATTTATCTGTGCTCATTTCAATCTCTGGTTTTATGCAGCACCCCAACTCACCTTTACCCTTAAGCAAGCATAAGTTGGTTTTCTAAATTTGAGACCCTGTTCTGTTCTGTAATTCAGTTCCTGTGTAGCCAAGTTTCCATTCCGTGTATTACTGATATCTTATGATGTTTCTTTTTCTGTGTGACTTATTTCAGTTAGAATCATCATACCTGAATCCACTCATTGTGCTGCTAAGGGCCTGATGACACAGATTTCATTGCTGAGTGATATTGCTTTGTAAGTAAATACCACAACTTTTTTTATCCATTTTTCACTTTCTGCGATGTTGAACTTGTACTGTAAACGAGGTTCTTGTAAACAGAGCCGTTCCAAACTTTGGGGTGGCTGTGTCTTTTTGATTTTAATTTCCCTAAGCTATAGGACCATAAGTGGAAGTGCCCTAGGTTCTGTTGCTTTGTTTTTTAGATGTTTCAGGAAACACCATACACTTCTCCCGAGTGGTTGTTGGCAATTTACATCCCGCCCATCAGCATAACAAGGCTCCCAGTTCTCCATGGCCTGTCCTGCCTTTCTGGATTTTACACTTTTTTCAGATGGCCCTTTTGACCGGGGGGAAGTGAGACTTCATTGTAGTGCAGATTTCCTTTGCAAGCTTGCTTGGTTGGCCAAAAAGGGCGTATGCGTTTTTTCCTGAATATATTCAGGAAAAAACGCATACGCCCTTTTTGGCCAAGTGCATCATTGTGGACGTTCTGCCTCTTTTCCTATGCTTTCAATGCAATTTCAATCTACCTCCTGAAATTGGTTTCCTGCAATTCTGCCCCGCTTTCAAGTCCTCTTGGCAGCCTTACTTCAGTCTATTTTTGGACGATAGCTGTCATTTATAACTCTGCAGGTTTGTGAATTACAGTGCCCCTGAGCTCCTTTCTTCAACTCGCTTTCTTGTGAACTGGCCGCAACACCGCAGGATGGCTTCAGGCCCTAATCTGGTGCTGGCACGGCACGCTGAGCCTTTGGTTATTTCCTCCTCCTGGTGGGAAATGAGAGTTAAATTTGCCCGTCCAGACACCTCCAGCTAGTCTCTCATTGGTTCTCGCTATTCCTGTTCATCTTCCGCAGAAATTGCAAACTGGGCCAAACAGGAGGTTAAAGAGACTGACTCTCCAAGTCGGGAGAGTGTTAGTAAAGCGTCTGGAATGTTGCACCCGAGTACCAGGGTACGAAAACTGAGACATATTTGAACACGTCTCCCGATCACATGGTTGATCATACTCTAGGTTCCACATGCATGTTTTAGCTGAAGGAAGAATACCTTAAACCTGGGTAGTTGAAACCCGTGGAATGGGTACCATGCAATATGACTTCAAAGGGTCTTCATTTGCTCACCGAACCTCTCCAATCCTATCGCTGCTGCGTTTATGCCCCTGTACACATGCTTGATTCTCTTTCGGAGACATAGCAATCCATAGGTTTTAAGATACTTACTAGTCAGGTACATTCTTAGGCGTTTAATATGCGGTGTTGAGTCCATTTCGTTGAGCAAGGAGTAGCTCTTGTCTATTCCATATTTGGCTTAAGGAACTTTATCTGTGCTCATTTCAATCTCTGGTTTTATGCAGCACCCCAACTCACCTTTCCCCTTAAGCAAGCATAAGTTGGTTTTCTAAATTTGAGACCCTGTTCTGTTCTGTAATTCAGTTCCTGTGTAGCCAAGTTTCCATTCCGTGTATTACTGATATCTTATGATGTTTCTTTTTCTGTGTGACTTATTTCAGTTAGAATCATCATACCTGAATCCACTCATTGTGCTGCTAAGGGCCTGATGACACAGATTTCATTGCTGAGTGATATTGCTTTGTAAGTAAATACCACAACTTCTTTATCCATTTTTCACTTTCTGCGATGTTGAACTTGTACTGTAAACGAGGTTCTTGTAAACAGAGCCGTTCCAAACTTTGGGGTGGCTGTGTGTTTTTGATTTTAATTTCCCTAAGCTATAGGACCATAAGTGGAAGTGCCCTAGGCTCTGTTGCTTTGTTTTTTAGATGTTTCAGGAAACACCATACACTTCTCCCGAGTGGTTGTTGGCAATTTACATCCCGCCCATCAGCATAACAAGGCTCCCAGTTCTCCATGGCCTGTCCTGTCTTTCTGGATTTTACACTTTTTTCAGATGGCCCTTTTGACCGGGGGGAAGTGAGACTTCATTGTAGTGCAGATTTCCTTTGCAAGCTTGCTTGGTTGGCCAAAAAGGGCGTATGCGTTTTTTCCTGAATATATTCAGGAAAAAACGCATACGCCCTTTTTGGCCAAGTGCATCATTGTGGACGTTCTGCCTCTTTTCCTATGCTTTCAATGCAATTCCAGTCTACCTCCTGAAATCAGTTTCCTGTAATTCTGCCCCGCTTTCAAGTCCTCTTGGCAGCCTTACTTCAGTATATTTTTGGACGATAGCTGTCATTTATAACTCTGCAGGTTTGTGAATTACAGTGCCCCTGAGTTCCTTTCTTCAACTCGCTTTCTTGTGAGCTGGCCGAAACACCGCAGGATGGCTTCAGGCCCTAATCTGGTTCCGGCACGGCACGCTGAGCCTTTGGTTAATTCCTCTTCCTGGTGGGAAATGAGAGTTAAATTTGCCCGTCCAGACACCTCCAGCTAGTCTCTCATTGGTTCTCGCTATTCCTGTTCATCTTCCGCAGAAATTGCAAACTGGGCCAAACAGGAGTTTAAAGGCACTGACTCTCCAAGTCGGGAGAGTGTTAGTAAAGCGTCTGGAATGTTGCACCCGAGTACCAGGTTACGAAAACTGAGACATATTTGAACACGTCTCCCGATCACATGGTTGATAATACTCTAGGTTCCACATGCATGTTTTAGCTGAAGGAAGAATACCTTAAACCTGGGTATGTGAAACCCTTGGAATGGGTACCATGCAATATGACTTCAAAGGGTCTTCATTTGCTCACCGAACCTCTCCAATCCTATCACTGCTGCGTTTATGCCCCTGTACACATGCTTGATTCTCTTTCGGAGACATAGCAATCCATAGCTTCTAAGATACTTACTAGTCAGGTACATTCTTAGGCGTTTAATATGCGGTGTTGAGTCCATTTCGTTGAGCAAGGAGTAGCTCCTGTCTATTCCATATTTGGCTTAAGGAACTTTATCTGTGCTCATTTCAATCTCTGGTTTTATGCAGCACTCAAACTCACCTTTTCCCTTAAGCAAGCATAAGTTGGTTTTCTAAATTTGAGACCCTGTTCTGTTCTGTAATTCAGTTCCTGTGTAGCCAAGTTTACATTCCGTGTATTAGTGATATCTTATGATGTTTCTTTTTCTGTGTGACTTATTTCAGTTAGAATCATCATACCTGAATCCACTCATTGTGCTGCTAAGGGCCTGATGACACAGATTTCATTGCTGAGTGATATTGCTTTGTAAGTAAATACCACAAGTTCTTTATCCATTTTTCACTTTCTGCGATGTTGAACTTGTACTGTAAACGAGGTTCTTGTAAACAGAGGCGTCCCAAACTTTGGGGTGGCTGTGTCTTTTTGATTTTAATTTCCCTAAGCTATAGGACCATAAGTGGAAGTGCCCTAGGCTCTGTTGCTTTGTTTTTTAGATGTTTCAGGAAACACCATACACTTCTCCCCAGTGTCTGTTGGCAATTTACATCCCGCCCATCAGCATAACAAGGCTCCCAGTTCTCCATGGCCTGTCCTGCCTTTCTGGATTTTACTCTTTTTTCAGATGGCCCTTTTGACCGGGGGGAAGTGAGACTTCATTGTAGTGCAGATTTCCTTTGCAAGTTTGCTTGGTTGGCCAAAAAGGGCGTATGCGTTTTTTCCTGAATATATTCAGGAAAAAACGCATACGCCCTTTTTGGCCAAGTGCATCATTGTGGACGTTCTGCCTCTTTTCCTATGCTTTCAATGCAATTCCAGTCTACCTCCTGAAATCGGTTTCCTGCAATTCTGCCCCGCTTTCAAGTCCTCTTGGCAGCCTTACTTCAGTCTATTTTTGGACGATAGCTGTCATTTATAACTCTGCAGGTTTGTGAATTACAGTGCCCCTGAGCTCCTTTCTTCAACTCGCTTTCTTGTGACCTGGCCGCAACACCGCAGGATGGCTTCAGGCCCTAATATGGTTCCGGCACGGCACGCTGAGCCTTTGGTTAATTCCTCTTCCTGGTGGGAAATGAGAGTTAAATTTGCCCGTTCAGACACCTCCAGCTAGTCTCTCATTTGTTCTCGCTATTCCTGTTCATCTTCCGCAGAAATTGCAAACTGCGCCAAACAGGAGGTTAAAGGGACTGACTCTCCAAGTGGGGAGAGTGTTAGTAAAGCGTCTGGAATGTTGCACCCGAGTACCAGGGTACGAAAACTGAGACATATTTGAACACGTCTCCCGATCACATGGTTGATCATACTCTAGGTTCCACATGCATATTTTAGCTGAAGGAAGAATACCTTAAACCTGGGTAGTTGAAACCCGTGGAATGGGTACCATGCAATATGACTTCAAAGGGTCTTCATTTGCTCACCGAACCTCTCCAATCCTATCGCTGCTGCGTTTATGCCCCTGTACACATGCTTCATTCTCTTTCGGAGACATAGCAATCCATAGCTTTTAAGATACTTACTAGTCAGGTACATTCTTAGGCGTTTAATATGCGGTGTTGAGTCCATTTCGTTGAGCAAGGAGTAGCTCTTGTCTATTCCATATTTGGCTTAAGGAACTTTATCTGTGCTCATTTCAATCTCTGGTTTTATGCAGCACCCCAACTCACCTTTCCCCTTAAGCAAGCATAAGTTGGTTTTCTAAATTTGAGACCCTGTTCTGTTCTGTAATTCAGTTCCTGTGTAGCCAAGTTTACATTCCGTGTATTACTGATATCTTATGATGTTTCTTTTTCTGTGTGACTTATTTCAGTTAGAATCATCATACCTGAATCCACTCATTGTGCTGCTAAGGGCCTGATGACACAGATTTCATTGCTGAGTGATATTGCTTTGTAAGTAAATACCACAACTTCTTTATCCATTTTTCACTTTCTGCGATGTTGAACTTGTACTGTAAACGAGGTTCTTGTAAACAGAGCCGTTCCAAACTTTGGGGTGGCTGTGTCTTTTTGATTTTAATTTCCCTAAGCTATAGGACCATAAGTGGAAGTGCCCTAGGTTCTGTTGCTTTGTTTTTTAGATGTTTCAGGAAACACCATACACTTCTCCCAAGTGTCTGTTGGCAATTTACATCCCGCCCATCAGCATAACAAGGCTCCCAGTTCTCCATGGCCTGTCCTGCCTTTCTGGATTTTACACTTTTTTCAGATGGCCCTTTTGACCGGGGGGAAGTGAGACTTCACTGTAGTGCAGATTTCCTTTGCAAGCTTGCTTGGTTGGCCAAAAAGGGCGTATGCGTTTTTTCCTGAATATATTCAGGAAAAAACGCATACGCCCTTTTTGGCCAAGTGCATCATTGTGGATGTTCTGCCTCTTTTCCTATGCTTTCAATGCAATTCCAGTCTACCTCCTGAAATCGGTTTCCTACAATTCTGCCCCACTTTCAAGTCCGCTTGGCAGCCTTACTTCAGTCTATTTTTGGACGATAGCTGTCATTTATAACTCTGCAGGTTTGTGAATTACAGTGCCCCTGAGCTCCTTTCTTCAACTCGCTTTCTTGTGACCTGGCCGCAACACCGCAGGATGGCTTCAGGCCCTAATCTGGTTCCGGTACGGCACGCTGAGCCTTTGGTTATTTCCTCTTCCTGGTGGGAAATGAGAGTTAAATTTGCCCGTCCAGACACCTCCAGCTAGCCTCTCATTGGTTCTCGCTAATCCTGTTCATCTTCCGCAGAAATTGCAAACTGTGCCAAACAGGAGGTTAAAGGCACTGACTCTCCAAGTGGGGAGAGTGTTAGTCAAGCGTCTGGAATGTTGCACCCGAGTACCAGGGGAGGAAAACTGAGACATATTTGAACACGTCTTCCGATCACACGGTTGATCATACTCTGGGTTCCACATGCATGTTTTAGCTGAAGGAAGAATACCTAAAACCTGGGTATTTGAAACCCGTGGAATGGGTACCATGCAATATGACTTCAAAGGGTCTTCATTTGCTCACCGAACATCTCCAATCCTATCACTGCTGCGTTTATGCCCCTGTACAAATGCTTGATTCTCTTTCGGAGACATAGCAATCCATAGCTTTTAAGATACTTACTAGTCAGGTACATTCTTAGGCGTTTAATATGCGGTGTTGAGTCCATTTCGTTGAGCAAGGAGTAGCTCTTGTCTATTCCATATTTGGCTTAAGGAAATTTATCTGTGCTCATTTCAATCTCTGGTTTTATGCAGCACCCCAACTCACCTTTACCCTTAAGCAAGCATAAGTTGGTTTTCTAAATTTGAGACCCTGTTCTGTTCTGTAATTCAGTTCCTGTGTAGCCAAGTTTCCATTCCGTGTATTACTGATATCTTATGATGTTTCTTTTTCTGTGTGACTTATTTCAGTTAGAATCATCATACCTGAATCCACTCATTGTGCTGCTAAGGGCCTGATGACACAGATTTCATTGCTGAGTGATATTGCTTTGTAAGTAAATACCACAACTTTTTTTATCCATTTTTCACTTTCTGCGATGTTGAACTTGTACTGTAAACGAGGTTCTTGTAAACAGAGCCGTTCCAAACTTTGGGGTGGCTGTGTCTTTTTGATTTTAATTTCCCTAAGCTATAGGACCATAAGTGGAAGTGCCCTAGGTTCTGTTGCTTTGTTTTTTAGATGTTTCAGGAAACACCATACACTTCTCCCGAGTGGTTGTTGGCAATTTACATCCCGCCCATCAGCATAACAAGGCTCCCAGTTCTCCATGGCCTGTCCTGCCTTTCTGGATTTTACACTTTTTTCAGATGGCCCTTTTGACCGGGGGGAAGTGAGACTTCATTGTAGTGCAGATTTCCTTTGCAAGCTTGCTTGGTTGGCCAAAAAGGGCGTATGCGTTTTTTCCTGAATATATTCAGGAAAAAACGCATACGCCCTTTTTGGCCAAGTGCATCATTGTGGACGTTCTGCCTCTTTTCCTATGCTTTCAATGCAATTTCAATCTACCTCCTGAAATTGGTTTCCTGCAATTCTGCCCCGCTTTCAAGTCCTCTTGGCAGCCTTACTTCAGTCTATTTTTGGACGATAGCTGTCATTTATAACTCTGCAGGTTTGTGAATTACAGTGCCCCTGAGCTCCTTTCTTCAACTCGCTTTCTTGTGAACTGGCCGCAACACCGCAGGATGGCTTCAGGCCCTAATCTGGTGCTGGCACGGCACGCTGAGCCTTTGGTTATTTCCTCCTCCTGGTGGGAAATGAGAGTTAAATTTGCCCGTCCAGACACCTCCAGCTAGTCTCTCATTGGTTCTCGCTATTCCTGTTCATCTTCCGCAGAAATTGCAAACTGGGCCAAACAGGAGGTTAAAGAGACTGACTCTCCAAGTCGGGAGAGTGTTAGTAAAGCGTCTGGAATGTTGCACCCGAGTACCAGGGTACGAAAACTGAGACATATTTGAACACGTCTCCCGATCACATGGTTGATCATACTCTAGGTTCCACATGCATGTTTTAGCTGAAGGAAGAATACCTTAAACCTGGGTAGTTGAAACCCGTGGAATGGGTACCATGCAATATGACTTCAAAGGGTCTTCATTTGCTCACCGAACCTCTCCAATCCTATCGCTGCTGCGTTTATGCCCCTGTACACATGCTTGATTCTCTTTCGGAGACATAGCAATCCATAGGTTTTAAGATACTTACTAGTCAGGTACATTCTTAGGCGTTTAATATGCGGTGTTGAGTCCATTTCGTTGAGCAAGGAGTAGCTCTTGTCTATTCCATATTTGGCTTAAGGAACTTTATCTGTGCTCATTTCAATCTCTGGTTTTATGCAGCACCCCAACTCACCTTTCCCCTTAAGCAAGCATAAGTTGGTTTTCTAAATTTGAGACCCTGTTCTGTTCTGTAATTCAGTTCCTGTGTAGCCAAGTTTCCATTCCGTGTATTACTGATATCTTATGATGTTTCTTTTTCTGTGTGACTTATTTCAGTTAGAATCATCATACCTGAATCCACTCATTGTGCTGCTAAGGGCCTGATGACACAGATTTCATTGCTGAGTGATATTGCTTTGTAAGTAAATACCACAACTTCTTTATCCATTTTTCACTTTCTGCGATGTTGAACTTGTACTGTAAACGAGGTTCTTGTAAACAGAGCCGTTCCAAACTTTGGGGTGGCTGTGTGTTTTTGATTTTAATTTCCCTAAGCTATAGGACCATAAGTGGAAGTGCCCTAGGCTCTGTTGCTTTGTTTTTTAGATGTTTCAGGAAACACCATACACTTCTCCCGAGTGGTTGTTGGCAATTTACATCCCGCCCATCAGCATAACAAGGCTCCCAGTTCTCCATGGCCTGTCCTGTCTTTCTGGATTTTACACTTTTTTCAGATGGCCCTTTTGACCGGGGGGAAGTGAGACTTCATTGTAGTGCAGATTTCCTTTGCAAGCTTGCTTGGTTGGCCAAAAAGGGCGTATGCGTTTTTTCCTGAATATATTCAGGAAAAAACGCATACGCCCTTTTTGGCCAAGTGCATCATTGTGGACGTTCTGCCTCTTTTCCTATGCTTTCAATGCAATTCCAGTCTACCTCCTGAAATCAGTTTCCTGTAATTCTGCCCCGCTTTCAAGTCCTCTTGGCAGCCTTACTTCAGTATATTTTTGGACGATAGCTGTCATTTATAACTCTGCAGGTTTGTGAATTACAGTGCCCCTGAGTTCCTTTCTTCAACTCGCTTTCTTGTGAGCTGGCCGAAACACCGCAGGATGGCTTCAGGCCCTAATCTGGTTCCGGCACGGCACGCTGAGCCTTTGGTTAATTCCTCTTCCTGGTGGGAAATGAGAGTTAAATTTGCCCGTCCAGACACCTCCAGCTAGTCTCTCATTGGTTCTCGCTATTCCTGTTCATCTTCCGCAGAAATTGCAAACTGGGCCAAACAGGAGTTTAAAGGCACTGACTCTCCAAGTCGGGAGAGTGTTAGTAAAGCGTCTGGAATGTTGCACCCGAGTACCAGGTTACGAAAACTGAGACATATTTGAACACGTCTCCCGATCACATGGTTGATAATACTCTAGGTTCCACATGCATGTTTTAGCTGAAGGAAGAATACCTTAAACCTGGGTATGTGAAACCCTTGGAATGGGTACCATGCAATATGACTTCAAAGGGTCTTCATTTGCTCACCGAACCTCTCCAATCCTATCACTGCTGCGTTTATGCCCCTGTACACATGCTTGATTCTCTTTCGGAGACATAGCAATCCATAGCTTCTAAGATACTTACTAGTCAGGTACATTCTTAGGCGTTTAATATGCGGTGTTGAGTCCATTTCGTTGAGCAAGGAGTAGCTCCTGTCTATTCCATATTTGGCTTAAGGAACTTTATCTGTGCTCATTTCAATCTCTGGTTTTATGCAGCACTCAAACTCACCTTTTCCCTTAAGCAAGCATAAGTTGGTTTTCTAAATTTGAGACCCTGTTCTATTTGGAATGCAGTTCCTGTGTAGCCAAGTTTACATTCCGTGTATTAGTGATATCTTATGATGTTTCTTTTTCTGTGTGACTTATTTCAGTTAGAATCATCATACCTGAATCCACTCATTGTGCTGCTAAGGGCCTGATGACACAGATTTCATTGCTGAGTGATATTGCTTTGTAAGTAAATACCACAAGTTCTTTATCCATTTTTCACTTTCTGCGATGTTGAACTTGTACTGTAAACGAGATTCTTGTAAACAGAGCCGTTCCAAACTTTGGGGTGGCTGTGTCTTTTTGATTTTAATTTCCCTAAGCTATAGGACCATAAGTGGAAGTGCCCTAGGCTCTGTTGCTTTGTTTTTTAGATGTTTCAGGAAACACCATACACTTCTCCCAAGTGTCTGTTGGCAATTTACATCCTGCCCATCATCATAACAAGGCTCCCAGTTCTCCATGGCCTGTCCTGCCTTTCTGGATTTTACACTTTTTTCAGATGGCCCTTTTGACCGGGGGGAAGTGAGACTTCATTGTAGTGCAGATTTCCTTTGCAAGCTTGCTTGGTTGGCCAAAAAGGGCGTATGCGTTTTTTCCTGAATATATTCAGGAAAAAACGCATACGCCCTTTTTGGCCAAGTGCATCATTGTGGACGTTCTGCCTCTTTTCCTATGCTTTCAATGCAATTCCAGTCTACCTCCTGAAATGGGTTTCCTGCAATTCTGCCCCGCTTTCAAGTCCTCTTGGCAGCCTTACTTCAGTCTATTTTTGGACGATAGCTGTCATTTATAACTCTACAGGTTTGTGAATTACAGTGCCCCTGAGCTCCTTTCTTCAACTCGCTTTCTTGTGACCTGGCCGCAACACCGCAGGATGGCTTCAGACCCTAATCATGTTCTGGCACGGCACGCTGAGCCTTTGGTTATTTCCTCCTCCTGGTGGGAAATGAGAGTTAAATTTGCCCGTCCAGACACTTCCAGCTAGCCTCTCATTGGTTCTCGCTATTCCTGTTCATCTTCCGCAGAAATTGCAAACTGTGCCAAACAGGAGGTTAAAGGCGCTGACTCTCCAAGTGGGGAGAGTGTTAGTAAAGCGTCTGGAATGTTGCACCCGAGTACCAGGGGAGGAAAACTGAGACATATTTGAACATGTCTCCCGATCACATGGTTGATCATACTTTGGGTTCCACATGCATGTTTTAGCTGAAGGAAGAATACCTAAAACCTGGGTAGTTGAAACCCGTGTAATGGGTACCATGCAATATGACTTCAAAGGGTCTTCAGTTGCTCACCGAACCTCTCCAATCCTATCACTGCTGCCTTTATGCCCCTGTACACATGCTTGATTCTCTTTCGGAGACATAGCAATCTATAGGTTTTAAGATACTTACTAGTCAGGTACATTCTTAGGCGTTTAATATGCGGTGTTGTGTCCATTTCGTTGAGCAAGGAGTAGCTCTTGTCTATTCCATATTTGGCTTAAGGAACTTTATCTGTGCTCATTTCAATCTCTGGTTTTATGCAGCACCCCAACTCACCTTTCCCCTTAAGCAAGCATAAGTTGGTTTTCTAAATTTGAGACCCTGTTCTGTTCTGTAATTCAGTTCCTGTGTAGCCAAGTTTCCATTCCGTGTATTACTGATATCTTATGATGTTTCTTTTTCTGTGTGACTTACTTCAGTTAGAATCATCGTACCTGAATCCACTCATTATGCTGCTACGGGCCTGATGACATAGATTTCATTGCTGAGTGATACTGCATTGTACGTAAGTACCACAAGTTCTTTATCCATTTTTCACTTTCTGTGATATTGAACTTGTACGGTAAATGAGGTTCTTGTTAACAGAGGCGTCCCAAACTTTGGGGTGGCTGTGTCTTTTTGATTTTAATTTCCCTAAGCTATAGGACCATAAGTGGAAGTGCCCTAGGCTCTGTTGCTTTGTTTTTTAGATGTTTCAGGAAACACCATACACTTCTCCCCAGTGTCTGTTGGCAATTTACATCCCGCCCATCAGCATAACAAGGCTCCCAGTTCTCCATGGCCTGTCCTGCCTTTCTGGATTTTACTCTTTTTTCAGATGGCCCTTTTGACCGGGGGGAAGTGAGACTTCATTGTAGTGCAGATTTCCTTTGCAAGTTTGCTTGGTTGGCCAAAAAGGGCGTATGCGTTTTTTCCTGAATATATTCAGGAAAAAACGCATACGCCCTTTTTGGCCAAGTGCATCATTGTGGACGTTCTGCCTCTTTTCCTATGCTTTCAATGCAATTCCAGTCTACCTCCTGAAATCGGTTTCCTGCAATTCTGCCCCGCTTTCAAGTCCTCTTGGCAGCCTTACTTCAGTCTATTTTTGGACGATAGCTGTCATTTATAACTCTGCAGGTTTGTGAATTACAGTGCCCCTGAGCTCCTTTCTTCAACTCGCTTTCTTGTGACCTGGCCGCAACACCGCAGGATGGCTTCAGGCCCTAATATGGTTCCGGCACGGCACGCTGAGCCTTTGGTTAATTCCTCTTCCTGGTGGGAAATGAGAGTTAAATTTGCCCGTTCAGACACCTCCAGCTAGTCTCTCATTTGTTCTCGCTATTCCTGTTCATCTTCCGCAGAAATTGCAAACTGCGCCAAACAGGAGGTTAAAGGGACTGACTCTCCAAGTGGGGAGAGTGTTAGTAAAGCGTCTGGAATGTTGCACCCGAGTACCAGGGTACGAAAACTGAGACATATTTGAACACGTCTCCCGATCACATGGTTGATCATACTCTAGGTTCCACATGCATATTTTAGCTGAAGGAAGAATACCTTAAACCTGGGTAGTTGAAACCCGTGGAATGGGTACCATGCAATATGACTTCAAAGGGTCTTCATTTGCTCACCGAACCTCTCCAATCCTATCGCTGCTGCGTTTATGCCCCTGTACACATGCTTCATTCTCTTTCGGAGACATAGCAATCCATAGCTTTTAAGATACTTACTAGTCAGGTACATTCTTAGGCGTTTAATATGCGGTGTTGAGTCCATTTCGTTGAGCAAGGAGTAGCTCTTGTCTATTCCATATTTGGCTTAAGGAACTTTATCTGTGCTCATTTCAATCTCTGGTTTTATGCAGCACCCCAACTCACCTTTCCCCTTAAGCAAGCATAAGTTGGTTTTCTAAATTTGAGACCCTGTTCTGTTCTGTAATTCAGTTCCTGTGTAGCCAAGTTTACATTCCGTGTATTACTGATATCTTATGATGTTTCTTTTTCTGTGTGACTTATTTCAGTTAGAATCATCATACCTGAATCCACTCATTGTGCTGCTAAGGGCCTGATGACACAGATTTCATTGCTGAGTGATATTGCTTTGTAAGTAAATACCACAACTTCTTTATCCATTTTTCACTTTCTGCGATGTTGAACTTGTACTGTAAACGAGGTTCTTGTAAACAGAGCCGTTCCAAACTTTGGGGTGGCTGTGTCTTTTTGATTTTAATTTCCCTAAGCTATAGGACCATAAGTGGAAGTGCCCTAGGTTCTGTTGCTTTGTTTTTTAGATGTTTCAGGAAACACCATACACTTCTCCCAAGTGTCTGTTGGCAATTTACATCCCGCCCATCAGCATAACAAGGCTCCCAGTTCTCCATGGCCTGTCCTGCCTTTCTGGATTTTACACTTTTTTCAGATGGCCCTTTTGACCGGGGGGAAGTGAGACTTCACTGTAGTGCAGATTTCCTTTGCAAGCTTGCTTGGTTGGCCAAAAAGGGCGTATGCGTTTTTTCCTGAATATATTCAGGAAAAAACGCATACGCCCTTTTTGGCCAAGTGCATCATTGTGGATGTTCTGCCTCTTTTCCTATGCTTTCAATGCAATTCCAGTCTACCTCCTGAAATCGGTTTCCTACAATTCTGCCCCACTTTCAAGTCCGCTTGGCAGCCTTACTTCAGTCTATTTTTGGACGATAGCTGTCATTTATAACTCTGCAGGTTTGTGAATTACAGTGCCCCTGAGCTCCTTTCTTCAACTCGCTTTCTTGTGACCTGGCCGCAACACCGCAGGATGGCTTCAGGCCCTAATCTGGTTCCGGTACGGCACGCTGAGCCTTTGGTTATTTCCTCTTCCTGGTGGGAAATGAGAGTTAAATTTGCCCGTCCAGACACCTCCAGCTAGCCTCTCATTGGTTCTCGCTAATCCTGTTCATCTTCCGCAGAAATTGCAAACTGTGCCAAACAGGAGGTTAAAGGCACTGACTCTCCAAGTGGGGAGAGTGTTAGTCAAGCGTCTGGAATGTTGCACCCGAGTACCAGGGGAGGAAAACTGAGACATATTTGAACACGTCTTCCGATCACACGGTTGATCATACTCTGGGTTCCACATGCATGTTTTAGCTGAAGGAAGAATACCTAAAACCTGGGTATTTGAAACCCGTGGAATGGGTACCATGCAATATGACTTCAAAGGGTCTTCATTTGCTCACCGAACATCTCCAATCCTATCACTGCTGCGTTTATGCCCCTGTACAAATGCTTGATTCTCTTTCGGAGACATAGCAATCCATAGCTTTTAAGATACTTACTAGTCAGGTACATTCTTAGGCGTTTAATATGCGGTGTTGAGTCCATTTCGTTGAGCAAGGAGTAGCTCTTGTCTATTCCATATTTGGCTTAAGGAAATTTATCTGTGCTCATTTCAATCTCTGGTTTTATGCAGCACCCCAACTCACCTTTACCCTTAAGCAAGCATAAGTTGGTTTTCTAAATTTGAGACCCTGTTCTGTTCTGTAATTCAGTTCCTGTGTAGCCAAGTTTACATTCCGTGTATTACTGATATCTTATGATGTTTCTTTTTCTGTGTGACTTATTTCAGTTAGAATCATCATACCTGAATCCACTCATTGTGCTGCTAAGGGCCTGATGACACAGATTTCATTGCTGAGTGATATTGCTTTGTAAGTAAATACCACAACTTTTTTTATCCATTTTTCACTTTCTGCGATGTTGAACTTGTACTGTAAACGAGGTTCTTGTAAACAGAGCCGTTCCAAACTTTGGGGTGGCTGTGTCTTTTTGATTTTAATTTCCCTAAGCTATAGGACCATAAGTGGAAGTGCCCTAGGTTCTGTTGCTTTGTTTTTTAGATGTTTCAGGAAACACCATACACTTCTCCCGAGTGGTTGTTGGCAATTTACATCCCGCCCATCAGCATAACAAGGCTCCCAGTTCTCCATGGCCTGTCCTGCCTTTCTGGATTTTACACTTTTTTCAGATGGCCCTTTTGACCGGGGGGAAGTGAGACTTCATTGTAGTGCAGATTTCCTTTGCAAGCTTGCTTGGTTGGCCAAAAAGGGCGTATGCGTTTTTTCCTGAATATATTCAGGAAAAAACGCATACGCCCTTTTTGGCCAAGTGCATCATTGTGGACGTTCTGCCTCTTTTCCTATGCTTTCAATGCAATTTCAATCTACCTCCTGAAATTGGTTTCCTGCAATTCTGCCCCGCTTTCAAGTCCTCTTGGCAGCCTTACTTCAGTCTATTTTTGGACGATAGCTGTCATTTATAACTCTGCAGGTTTGTGAATTACAGTGCCCCTGAGCTCCTTTCTTCAACTCGCTTTCTTGTGAACTGGCCGCAACACCGCAGGATGGCTTCAGGCCCTAATCTGGTGCTGGCACGGCACGCTGAGCCTTTGGTTATTTCCTCCTCCTGGTGGGAAATGAGAGTTAAATTTGCCCGTCCAGACACCTCCAGCTAGTCTCTCATTGGTTCTCGCTATTCCTGTTCATCTTCCGCAGAAATTGCAAACTGGGCCAAACAGGAGGTTAAAGAGACTGACTCTCCAAGTCGGGAGAGTGTTAGTAAAGCGTCTGGAATGTTGCACCCGAGTACCAGGGTACGAAAACTGAGACATATTTGAACACGTCTCCCGATCACATGGTTGATCATACTCTAGGTTCCACATGCATGTTTTAGCTGAAGGAAGAATACCTTAAACCTGGGTAGTTGAAACCCGTGGAATGGGTACCATGCAATATGACTTCAAAGGGTCTTCATTTGCTCACCGAACCTCTCCAATCCTATCGCTGCTGCGTTTATGCCCCTGTACACATGCTTGATTCTCTTTCGGAGACATAGCAATCCATAGGTTTTAAGATACTTACTAGTCAGGTACATTCTTAGGCGTTTAATATGCGGTGTTGAGTCCATTTCGTTGAGCAAGGAGTAGCTCTTGTCTATTCCATATTTGGCTTAAGGAACTTTATCTGTGCTCATTTCAATCTCTGGTTTTATGCAGCACCCCAACTCACCTTTCCCCTTAAGCAAGCATAAGTTGGTTTTCTAAATTTGAGACCCTGTTCTGTTCTGTAATTCAGTTCCTGTGTAGCCAAGTTTCCATTCCGTGTATTACTGATATCTTATGATGTTTCTTTTTCTGTGTGACTTATTTCAGTTAGAATCATCATACCTGAATCCACTCATTGTGCTGCTAAGGGCCTGATGACACAGATTTCATTGCTGAGTGATATTGCTTTGTAAGTAAATACCACAAGTTCTTTATCCATTTTTCACTTTCTGCGATGTTGAACTTGTACTGTAAACGAGGTTCTTGTAAACAGAGCCGTTCCAAACTTTGGGGTGGCTGTGTCTTTTTGATTTTAATTTCCCTAAGCTATAGGACCATAAGTGGAAGTGCCCTAGGCTCTGTTGCTTTGTTTTTTAGATGTTTCAGGAAACACCATACACTTCTCCCAAGTGTCTGTTGGCAATTTACATCCTGCCCATCATCATAACAAGGCTCCCAGTTCTCCATGGCCTGTCCTGCCTTTCTGGATTTTACACTTTTTTCAGATGGCCCTTTTGACCGGGGGGAAGTGAGACTTCATTGTAGTGCAGATTTCCTTTGCAAGCTTGCTTGGTTGGCCAAAAAGGGCGTATGCGTTTTTTCCTGAATATATTCAGGAAAAAACGCATACGCCCTTTTTGGCCAAGTGCATCATTGTGGACGTTCTGCCTCTTTTCCTATGCTTTCAATGCAATTCCAGTCTACCTCCTGAAATGGGTTTCCTGCAATTCTGCCCCGCTTTCAAGTCCTCTTGGCAGCCTTACTTCAGTCTATTTTTGGACGATAGCTGTCATTTATAACTCTACAGGTTTGTGAATTACAGTGCCCCTGAGCTCCTTTCTTCAACTCGCTTTCTTGTGACCTGGCCGCAACACCGCAGGATGGCTTCAGACCCTAATCATGTTCTGGCACGGCACGCTGAGCCTTTGGTTATTTCCTCCTCCTGGTGGGAAATGAGAGTTAAATTTGCCCGTCCAGACACTTCCAGCTAGCCTCTCATTGGTTCTCGCTATTCCTGTTCATCTTCCGCAGAAATTGCAAACTGTGCCAAACAGGAGGTTAAAGGCGCTGACTCTCCAAGTGGGGAGAGTGTTAGTAAAGCGTCTGGAATGTTGCACCCGAGTACCAGGGGAGGAAAACTGAGACATATTTGAACATGTCTCCCGATCACATGGTTGATCATACTTTGGGTTCCACATGCATGTTTTAGCTGAAGGAAGAATACCTAAAACCTGGGTAGTTGAAACCCGTGTAATGGGTACCATGCAATATGACTTCAAAGGTTCTTCAGTTGCTCACCGAACCTCTCCAATCCTATCACTGCTGCCTTTATGCCCCTGTACACATGCTTGATTCTCTTTCGGAGACATAGCAATCTATAGGTTTTAAGATACTTACTAGTCAGGTACATTCTTAGGCGTTTAATATGCGGTGTTGTGTCCATTTCGTTGAGCAAGGAGTAGCTCTTGTCTATTCCATATTTGGCTTAAGGAACTTTATCTGTGCTCATTTCAATCTCTGGTTTTATGCAGCACCCCAACTCACCTTTCCCCTTAAGCAAGCATAAGTTGGTTTTCTAAATTTGAGACCCTGTTCTGTTCTGTAATTCAGTTCCTGTGTAGCCAAGTTTCCATTCCGTGTATTACTGATATCTTATGATGTTTCTTTTTCTGTGTGACTTACTTCAGTTAGAATCATCGTACCTGAATCCACTCATTATGCTGCTACGGGCCTGATGACATAGATTTCATTGCTGAGTGATACTGCATTGTACGTAAGTACCACAAGTTCTTTATCCATTTTTCACTTTCTGTGATATTGAACTTGTACGGTAAATGAGGTTCTTGTTAACAGAGGCGTCCCAAACTTTGGGGTGGCTGTGTCTTTTTGATTTTAATTTCCCTAAGCTATAGGACCATAAGTGGAAGTGCCCTAGGCTCTGTTGCTTTGTTTTTTAGATGTTTCAGGAAACACCATACACTTCTCCCGAGTGTCTGTTGGCAATTTACATCCCGCCCATCAGCATAACAAGGCTCCCAGTTCTCCATGGCCTGTCCTGCCTTTCTGGATTTTACTCTTTTTTCAGATGGCCCTTTTGACCGGGGGGAAGTGAGACTTCATTGTAGTGCAGATTTCCTTTGCAAGTTTGCTTGGTTGGCCAAAAAGGGCGTATGCGTTTTTTCCTGAATATATTCAGGAAAAAACGCATACGCCCTTTTTGGCCAAGTGCATCATTGTGGACGTTCTGCCTCTTTTCCTATGCTTTCAATGCAATTCCAGTCTACCTCCTGAAATCGGTTTCCTGCAATTCTGCCCCGCTTTCAAGTCCTCTTGGCAGCCTTACTTCAGTCTATTTTTGGACGATAGCTGTCATTTATAACTCTGCAGGTTTGTGAATTACAGTGCCCCTGAGCTCCTTTCTTCAACTCGCTTTCTTGTGACCTGGCCGCAACACCGCAGGATGGCTTCAGGCCCTAATATGGTTCCGGCACGGCACGCTGAGCCTTTGGTTAATTCCTCTTCCTGGTGGGAAATGAGAGTTAAATTTGCCCGTTCAGACACCTCCAGCTAGTCTCTCATTTGTTCTCGCTATTCCTGTTCATCTTCCGCAGAAATTGCAAACTGGGCCAAACAGGAGGTTAAAGGGACTGACTCTCCAAGTGGGGAGAGTGTTAGTAAAGCGTCTGGAATGTTGCACCCGAGTACCAGGGTACGAAAACTGAGACATATTTGAACACGTCTCCCGATCACATGGTTGATCATACTCTAGGTTCCACATGCATATTTTAGCTGAAGGAAGAATACCTTAAACCTGGGTAGTTGAAACCCGTGGAATGGGTACCATGCAATATGACTTCAAAGGGTCTTCATTTGCTCACCGAACCTCTCCAATCCTATCGCTGCTGCGTTTATGCCCCTGTACACATGCTTGATTCTCTTTCGGAGAAATAGCAATCCATAGCTTTTAAGATACTTACTAGTCAGGTACATTCTTAGGCGTTTAATATGCGGTGTTGAGTCCATTTCGTTGAGCAAGGAGTAGCTCTTGTCTATTCCATATTTGGCTTAAGGAACTTTATCTGTGCTCATTTCAATCTCTGGTTTTATGCAGCACCCCAACTCACCTTTCCCCTTAAGCAAGCATAAGTTGGTTTTCTAAATTTGAGACCCTGTTCTGTTCTGTAATTCAGTTCCTGTGTAGCCAAGTTTACATTCCGTGTATTACTGATATCTTATGATGTTTCTTTTTCTGTGTGACTTATTTCAGTTAGAATCATCATACCTGAATCCACTCATTGTGCTGCTAAGGGCCTGATGACACAGATTTCATTGCTGAGTGATATTGCTTTGTAAGTAAATACCACAACTTCTTTATCCATTTTTCACTTTCTGCGATGTTGAACTTGTACTGTAAACGAGGTTCTTGTAAACAGAGCCGTTCCAAACTTTGGGGTGGCTGTGTCTTTTTGATTTTAATTTCCCTAAGCTATAGGACCATAAGTGGAAGTGCCCTAGGTTCTGTTGCTTTGTTTTTTAGATGTTTCAGGAAACACCATACACTTCTCCCAAGTGTCTGTTGGCAATTTACATCCCGCCCATCAGCATAACAAGGCTCCCAGTTCTCCATGGCCTGTCCTGCCTTTCTGGATTTTACACTTTTTTCAGATGGCCCTTTTGACCGGGGGTAAGTGAGACTTCACTGTAGTGCAGATTTCCTTTGCAAGCTTGCTTGGTTGGCCAAAAAGGGCGTATGCGTTTTTTCCTGAATATATTCAGGAAAAAACGCATACGCCCTTTTTGGCCAAGTGCATCATTGTGGATGTTCTGCCTCTTTTCCTATGCTTTCAATGCAATTCCAGTCTACCTCCTGAAATCGGTTTCCTACAATTCTGCCCCACTTTCAAGTCCGCTTGGCAGCCTTACTTCAGTCTATTTTTGGACGATAGCTGTCATTTATAACTCTGCAGGTTTGTGAATTACAGTGCCCCTGAGCTCCTTTCTTCAACTCGCTTTCTTGTGACCTGGCCGCAACACCGCAGGATGGCTTCAGGCCCTAATCTGGTTCCGGTACGGCACGCTGAGCCTTTGGTTATTTCCTCTTCCTGGTGGGAAATGAGAGTTAAATTTGCCCGTCCAGACACCTCCAGCTAGCCTCTCATTGGTTCTCGCTAATCCTGTTCATCTTCCGCAGAAATTGCAAACTGTGCCAAACAGGAGGTTAAAGGCACTGACTCTCCAAGTGGGGAGAGTGTTAGTCAAGCGTCTGGAATGTTGCACCCGAGTACCAGGGGAGGAAAACTGAGACATATTTGAACACGTCTTCCGATCACACGGTTGATCATACTCTGGGTTCCACATGCATGTTTTAGCTGAAGGAAGAATACCTAAAACCTGGGTATTTGAAACCCGTGGAATGGGTACCATGCAATATGACTTCAAAGGGTCTTCATTTGCTCACCGAACATCTCCAATCCTATCACTGCTGCGTTTATGCCCCTGTACAAATGCTTGATTCTCTTTCGGAGACATAGCAATCCATAGCTTTTAAGATACTTACTAGTCAGGTACATTCTTAGGCGTTTAATATGCGGTGTTGAGTCCATTTCGTTGAGCAAGGAGTAGCTCTTGTCTATTCCATATTTGGCTTAAGGAAATTTATCTGTGCTCATTTCAATCTCTGGTTTTATGCAGCACCCCAACTCACCTTTACCCTTAAGCAAGCATAAGTTGGTTTTCTAAATTTGAGACCCTGTTCTGTTCTGTAATTCAGTTCCTGTGTAGCCAAGTTTCCATTCCGTGTATTACTGATATCTTATGATGTTTCTTTTTCTGTGTGACTTATTTCAGTTAGAATCATCATACCTGAATCCACTCATTGTGCTGCTAAGGGCCTGATGACACAGATTTCATTGCTGAGTGATATTGCTTTGTAAGTAAATACCACAACTTTTTTTATCCATTTTTCACTTTCTGCGATGTTGAACTTGTACTGTAAACGAGGTTCTTGTAAACAGAGCCGTTCCAAACTTTGGGGTGGCTGTGTCTTTTTGATTTTAATTTCCCTAAGCTATAGGACCATAAGTGGAAGTGCCCTAGGTTCTGTTGCTTTGTTTTTTAGATGTTTCAGGAAACACCATACACTTCTCCCGAGTGGTTGTTGGCAATTTACATCCCGCCCATCAGCATAACAAGGCTCCCAGTTCTCCATGGCCTGTCCTGCCTTTCTGGATTTTACACTTTTTTCAGATGGCCCTTTTGACCGGGGGGAAGTGAGACTTCATTGTAGTGCAGATTTCCTTTGCAAGCTTGCTTGGTTGGCCAAAAAGGGCGTATGCGTTTTTTCCTGAATATATTCAGGAAAAAACGCATACGCCCTTTTTGGCCAAGTGCATCATTGTGGACGTTCTGCCTCTTTTCCTATGCTTTCAATGCAATTTCAATCTACCTCCTGAAATTGGTTTCCTGCAATTCTGCCCCGCTTTCAAGTCCTCTTGGCAGCCTTACTTCAGTCTATTTTTGGACGATAGCTGTCATTTATAACTCTGCAGGTTTGTGAATTACAGTGCCCCTGAGCTCCTTTCTTCAACTCGCTTTCTTGTGAACTGGCCGCAACACCGCAGGATGGCTTCAGGCCCTAATCTGGTGCTGGCACGGCACGCTGAGCCTTTGGTTATTTCCTCCTCCTGGTGGGAAATGAGAGTTAAATTTGCCCGTCCAGACACCTCCAGCTAGTCTCTCATTGGTTCTCGCTATTCCTGTTCATCTTCCGCAGAAATTGCAAACTGGGCCAAACAGGAGGTTAAAGAGACTGACTCTCCAAGTCGGGAGAGTGTTAGTAAAGCGTCTGGAATGTTGCACCCGAGTACCAGGGTACGAAAACTGAGACATATTTGAACACGTCTCCCGATCACATGGTTGATCATACTCTAGGTTCCACATGCATGTTTTAGCTGAAGGAAGAATACCTTAAACCTGGGTAGTTGAAACCCGTGGAATGGGTACCATGCAATATGACTTCAAAGGGTCTTCATTTGCTCACCGAACCTCTCCAATCCTATCGCTGCTGCGTTTATGCCCCTGTACACATGCTTGATTCTCTTTTGGAGACATAGCAATCCATAGGTTTTAAGATACTTACTAGTCAGGTACATTCTTAGGCGTTTAATATGCGGTGTTGAGTCCATTTCGTTGAGCAAGGAGTAGCTCTTGTCTATTCCATATTTGGCTTAAGGAACTTTATCTGTGCTCATTTCAATCTCTGGTTTTATGCAGCACCCCAACTCACCTTTCCCCTTAAGCAAGCATAAGTTGGTTTTCTAAATTTGAGACCCTGTTCTGTTCTGTAATTCAGTTCCTGTGTAGCCAAGTTTACATTCCGTGTATTACTGATATCTTATGATGTTTCTTTTTCTGTGTGACTTATTTCAGTTAGAATCATCATACCTGAATCCACTCATTGTGCTGCTAAGGGCCTGATGACACAGATTTCATTGCTGAGTGATATTGCTTTGTAAGTAAATACCACAACTTCTTTATCCATTTTTCACTTTCTGCGATGTTGAACTTGTACTGTAAACGAGGTTCTTGTAAACAGAGCCGTTCCAAACTTTGGGGTGGCTGTGTGTTTTTGATTTTAATTTCCCTAAGCTATAGGACCATAAGTGGAAGTGCCCTAGGCTCTGTTGCTTTGTTTTTTAGATGTTTCAGGAAACACCATACACTTCTCCCGAGTGGTTGTTGGCAATTTACATCCCGCCCATCAGCATAACAAGGCTCCCAGTTCTCCATGGCCTGTCCTGTCTTTCTGGATTTTACACTTTTTTCAGATGGCCCTTTTGACCGGGGGGAAGTGAGACTTCATTGTAGTGCAGATTTCCTTTGCAAGCTTGCTTGGTTGGCCAAAAAGGGCGTATGCGTTTTTTCCTGAATATATTCAGGAAAAAACGCATACGCCCTTTTTGGCCAAGTGCATCATTGTGGACGTTCTGCCTCTTTTCCTATGCTTTCAATGCAATTCCAGTCTACCTCCTGAAATCAGTTTCCTGTAATTCTGCCCCGCTTTCAAGTCCTCTTGGCAGCCTTACTTCAGTATATTTTTGGACGATAGCTGTCATTTATAACTCTGCAGGTTTGTGAATTACAGTGCCCCTGAGTTCCTTTCTTCAACTCGCTTTCTTGTGAGCTGGCCGAAACACCGCAGGATGGCTTCAGGCCCTAATCTGGTTCCGGCACGGCACGCTGAGCCTTTGGTTAATTCCTCTTCCTGGTGGGAAATGAGAGTTAAATTTGCCCATCCAGACACCTCCAGCTAGTCTCTCATTGGTTCTCGCTATTCCTGTTCATCTTCCGCAGAAATTGCAAACTGGGCCAAACAGGAGTTTAAAGGCACTGACTCTCCAAGTCGGGAGAGTGTTAGTAAAGCGTCTGGAATGTTGCACCCGAGTACCAGGTTACGAAAACTGAGACATATTTGAACACGTCTCCCGATCACATGGTTGATAATACTCTAGGTTCCACATGCATGTTTTAGCTGAAGGAAGAATACCTTAAACCTGGGTATGTGAAACCCTTGGAATGGGTACCATGCAATATGACTTCAAAGGGTCTTCATTTGCTCACCGAACCTCTCCAATCCTATCACTGCTGCGTTTCTGCCCCTGTACACATGCTTGATTCTCTTTCGGAGACATAGCAATCCATAGCTTCTAAGATACTTACTAGTCAGGTACATTCTTAGGCGTTTAATATGCGGTGTTGAGTCCATTTCGTTGAGCAAGGAGTAGCTCCTGTCTATTCCATATTTGGCTTAAGGAACTTTATCTGTGCTCATTTCAATCTCTGGTTTTATGCAGCACTCAAACTCACCTTTTCCCTTAAGCAAGCATAAGTTGGTTTTCTAAATTTGAGACCCTGTTCTGTTCTGTAATTCAGTTCCTGTGTAGCCAAGTTTACATTCCGTGTATTACTGATATCTTATGATGTTTCTTTTTCTGTGTGACTTATTTCAGTTAGAATCATCATACCTGAATCCACTCATTGTGCTGCTAAGGGTCTGATGACACAGATTTCATTGCTGAGTGATATTGCTTTGTAAGTAAATACCACAACTTCTTTATCCATTTTTCACTTTCTGCGATGTTGAACTTGTATTGTAAACGAGGTTCTTGTAAACAGAGGCGTCCCAAACTTTGGGGTGGCTGTGTCTTTTTGATTTTAATTTCCCTAAGCTATAGGACCATAAGTGGCAGTGCCCTAGGCTCTGTTGCTTTGTTTTTTAGATGTTTCAGGAAACACCATACACTTCTCCCGAGTGGTTGTTGGCAATTTACATCCCGCCCATCAGCATAACAAGGCTCCCAGTTCTCCATGGCCTGTCCTGCCTTTCTGGATTTTACACTTTTTTCAGATGGCCCTTTTGACCGGGGGGAAGTGAGACTTCATTGTAGTGCAGATTTCCTTTGCAAGCTTGCTTGGTTGGCCAAAAAGGGCGTATGCGTTTTTTCCTGAATATATTCAGGAAAAAACGCATACGCCCTTTTTGGCCAAGTGCATCATTGTGGACGTTCTGCCTCTTTTCCTATGCTTTCAATGCAATTCCAGTCTACCTCCTGAAATCCGTTTCCTGCAATTCTGCCCCGCTTTCAAGTCCTCTTGGCAGCCTTACTTCAGTCTATTTTTGGACGATAGCTGTCATTTATAACTCTACAGGTTTGTGAATTACAGTGCCCCTGAGCTCCTTTCTTCAACTCGCTTTCTTGTGACCTGGCCGCAACACCGCAGGATGGCTTCAGACCCTAATCATGTTCTGGCACGGCACGCTGAGCCTTTGGTTATTTCCTCCTCCTGGTGGGAAATGAGAGTTAAATTTGCCCGTCCAGACACTTCCAGCTAGCCTCTCATTGGTTCTCGCTATTCCTGTTCATCTTCCGCAGAAATTGCAAACTGTGCCAAACAGGAGGTTAAAGGCGCTGACTCTCCAAGTGGGGAGAGTGTTAGTAAAGCGTCTGGAATGTTGCACCCGAGTACCAGGGGAGGAAAACTGAGACATATTTGAACATGTCTCCCGATCACATGGTTGATCATACTTTGGGTTCCACATGCATGTTTTAGCTGAAGGAAGAATACCTAAAACCTGGGTAGTTGAAACCCGTGTAATGGGTACCATGCAATATGACTTCAAAGGTTCTTCAGTTGCTCACCGAACCTCTCCAATCCTATCACTGCTGCCTTTATGCCCCTGTACACATGCTTGATTCTCTTTCGGAGACATAGCAATCTATAGGTTTTAAGATACTTACTAGTCAGGTACATTCTTAGGCGTTTAATATGCGGTGTTGTGTCCATTTCGTTGAGCAAGGAGTAGCTCTTGTCTATTCCATATTTGGCTTAAGGAACTTTATCTGTGCTCATTTCAATCTCTGGTTTTATGCAGCACCCCAACTCACCTTTCCCCTTAAGCAAGCATAAGTTGGTTTTCTAAATTTGAGACCCTGTTCTGTTCTGTAATTCAGTTCCTGTGTAGCCAAGTTTCCATTCCGTGTATTACTGATATCTTATGATGTTTCTTTTTCTGTGTGACTTACTTCAGTTAGAATCATCGTACCTGAATCCACTCATTATGCTGCTACGGGCCTGATGACATAGATTTCATTGCTGAGTGATACTGCATTGTACGTAAGTACCACAAGTTCTTTATCCATTTTTCACTTTCTGTGATATTGAACTTGTACGGTAAATGAGGTTCTTGTTAACAGAGGCGTCCCAAACTTTGGGGTGGCTGTGTCTTTTTGATTTTAATTTCCCTAAGCTATAGGACCATAAGTGGAAGTGCCCTAGGCTCTGTTGCTTTGTTTTTTAGATGTTTCAGGAAACACCATACACTTCTCCCGAGTGTCTGTTGGCAATTTACATCCCGCCCATCAGCATAACAAGGCTCCCAGTTCTCCATGGCCTGTCCTGCCTTTCTGGATTTTACTCTTTTTTCAGATGGCCCTTTTGACCGGGGGGAAGTGAGACTTCATTGTAGTGCAGATTTCCTTTGCAAGTTTGCTTGGTTGGCCAAAAAGGGCGTATGCGTTTTTTCCTGAATATATTCAGGAAAAAACGCATACGCCCTTTTTGGCCAAGTGCATCATTGTGGACGTTCTGCCTCTTTTCCTATGCTTTCAATGCAATTCCAGTCTACCTCCTGAAATCGGTTTCCTGCAATTCTGCCCCGCTTTCAAGTCCTCTTGGCAGCCTTACTTCAGTCTATTTTTGGACGATAGCTGTCATTTATAACTCTGCAGGTTTGTGAATTACAGTGCCCCTGAGCTCCTTTCTTCAACTCGCTTTCTTGTGACCTGGCCGCAACACCGCAGGATGGCTTCAGGCCCTAATATGGTTCCGGCACGGCACGCTGAGCCTTTGGTTAATTCCTCTTCCTGGTGGGAAATGAGAGTTAAATTTGCCCGTTCAGACACCTCCAGCTAGTCTCTCATTTGTTCTCGCTATTCCTGTTCATCTTCCGCAGAAATTGCAAACTGCGCCAAACAGGAGGTTAAAGGGACTGACTCTCCAAGTGGGGAGAGTGTTAGTAAAGCGTCTGGAATGTTGCACCCGAGTACCAGGGTACGAAAACTGAGACATATTTGAACACGTCTCCCGATCACATGGTTGATCATACTCTAGGTTCCACATGCATATTTTAGCTGAAGGAAGAATACCTTAAACCTGGGTAGTTGAAACCCGTGGAATGGGTACCATGCAATATGACTTCAAAGGGTCTTCATTTGCTCACCGAACCTCTCCAATCCTATCGCTGCTGCGTTTATGCCCCTGTACACATGCTTGATTCTCTTTCGGAGAAATAGCAATCCATAGCTTTTAAGATACTTACTAGTCAGGTACATTCTTAGGCGTTTAATATGCGGTGTTGAGTCCATTTCGTTGAGCAAGGAGTAGCTCTTGTCTATTCCATATTTGGCTTAAGGAACTTTATCTGTGCTCATTTCAATCTCTGGTTTTATGCAGCACCCCAACTCACCTTTCCCCTTAAGCAAGCATAAGTTGGTTTTCTAAATTTGAGACCCTGTTCTGTTCTGTAATTCAGTTCCTGTGTAGCCAAGTTTACATTCCGTGTATTACTGATATCTTATGATGTTTCTTTTTCTGTGTGACTTATTTCAGTTAGAATCATCATACCTGAATCCACTCATTGTGCTGCTAAGGGCCTGATGACACAGATTTCATTGCTGAGTGATATTTCTTTGTAAGTAAATACCACAACTTCTTTATCCATTTTTCACTTTCTGCGATGTTGAACTTGTACTGTAAACGAGGTTCTTGTAAACAGAGCCGTTCCAAACTTTGGGGTGGCTGTGTCTTTTTGATTTTAATTTCCCTAAGCTATAGGACCATAAGTGGAAGTGCCCTAGGTTCTGTTGCTTTGTTTTTTAGATGTTTCAGGAAACACCATACACTTCTCCCAAGTGTCTGTTGGCAATTTACATCCCGCCCATCAGCATAACAAGGCTCCCAGTTCTCCATGGCCTGTCCTGCCTTTCTGGATTTTACACTTTTTTCAGATGGCCCTTTTGACCGGGGGGAAGTGAGACTTCACTGTAGTGCAGATTTCCTTTGCAAGCTTGCTTGGTTGGCCAAAAAGGGCGTATGCGTTTTTTCCTGAATATATTCAGGAAAAAACGCATACGCCCTTTTTGGCCAAGTGCATCATTGTGGATGTTCTGCCTCTTTTCCTATGCTTTCAATGCAATTCCAGTCTACCTCCTGAAATCGGTTTCCTACAATTCTGCCCCACTTTCAAGTCCGCTTGGCAGCCTTACTTCAGTCTATTTTTGGACGATAGCTGTCATTTATAACTCTGCAGGTTTGTGAATTACAGTGCCCCTGAGCTCCTTTCTTCAACTCGCTTTCTTGTGACCTGGCCGCAACACCGCAGGATGGCTTCAGGCCCTAATCTGGTTCCGGTACGGCACGCTGAGCCTTTGGTTATTTCCTCTTCCTGGTGGGAAATGAGAGTTAAATTTGCCCGTCCAGACACCTCCAGCTAGCCTCTCATTGGTTCTCGCTAATCCTGTTCATCTTCCGCAGAAATTGCAAACTGTGCCAAACAGGAGGTTAAAGGCACTGACTCTCCAAGTGGGGAGAGTGTTAGTCAAGCGTCTGGAATGTTGCACCCGAGTACCAGGGGAGGAAAACTGAGACATATTTGAACACGTCTTCCGATCACACGGTTGATCATACTCTGGGTTCCACATGCATGTTTTAGCTGAAGGAAGAATACCTAAAACCTGGGTATTTGAAACCCGTGGAATGGGTACCATGCAATATGACTTCAAAGGGTCTTCATTTGCTCACCGAACATCTCCAATCCTATCACTGCTGCGTTTATGCCCCTGTACAAATGCTTGATTCTCTTTCGGAGACATAGCAATCCATAGCTTTTAAGATACTTACTAGTCAGGTACATTCTTAGGCGTTTAATATGCGGTGTTGAGTCCATTTCGTTGAGCAAGGAGTAGCTCTTGTCTATTCCATATTTGGCTTAAGGAAATTTATCTGTGCTCATTTCAATCTCTGGTTTTATGCAGCACCCCAACTCACCTTTACCCTTAAGCAAGCATAAGTTGGTTTTCTAAATTTGAGACCCTGTTCTGTTCTGTAATTCAGTTCCTGTGTAGCCAAGTTTCCATTCCGTGTATTACTGATATCTTATGATGTTTCTTTTTCTGTGTGACTTATTTCAGTTAGAATCATCATACCTGAATCCACTCATTGTGCTGCTAAGGGCCTGATGACACAGATTTCATTGCTGAGTGATATTGCTTTGTAAGTAAATACCACAACTTTTTTTATCCATTTTTCACTTTCTGCGATGTTGAACTTGTACTGTAAACGAGGTTCTTGTAAACAGAGCCGTTCCAAACTTTGGGGTGGCTGTGTCTTTTTGATTTTAATTTCCCTAAGCTATAGGACCATAAGTGGAAGTGCCCTAGGTTCTGTTGCTTTGTTTTTTAGATGTTTCAGGAAACACCATACACTTCTCCCGAGTGGTTGTTGGCAATTTACATCCCGCCCATCAGCATAACAAGGCTCCCAGTTCTCCATGGCCTGTCCTGCCTTTCTGGATTTTACACTTTTTTCAGATGGCCCTTTTGACCGGGGGGAAGTGAGACTTCATTGTAGTGCAGATTTCCTTTGCAAGCTTGCTTGGTTGGCCAAAAAGGGCGTATGCGTTTTTTCCTGAATATATTCAGGAAAAAACGCATACGCCCTTTTTGGCCAAGTGCATCATTGTGGACGTTCTGCCTCTTTTCCTATGCTTTCAATGCAATTTCAATCTACCTCCTGAAATTGGTTTCCTGCAATTCTGCCCCGCTTTCAAGTCCTCTTGGCAGCCTTACTTCAGTCTATTTTTGGACGATAGCTGTCATTTATAACTCTGCAGGTTTGTGAATTACAGTGCCCCTGAGCTCCTTTCTTCAACTCGCTTTCTTGTGAACTGGCCGCAACACCGCAGGATGGCTTCAGGCCCTAATCTGGTGCTGGCACGGCACGCTGAGCCTTTGGTTATTTCCTCCTCCTGGTGGGAAATGAGAGTTAAATTTGCCCGTCCAGACACCTCCAGCTAGTCTCTCATTGGTTCTCGCTATTCCTGTTCATCTTCCGCAGAAATTGCAAACTGGGCCAAACAGGAGGTTAAAGAGACTGACTCTCCAAGTCGGGAGAGTGTTAGTAAAGCGTCTGGAATGTTGCACCCGAGTACCAGGGTACGAAAACTGAGACATATTTGAACACGTCTCCCGATCACATGGTTGATCATACTCTAGGTTCCACATGCATGTTTTAGCTGAAGGAAGAATACCTTAAACCTGGAGAGTTGAGACCCGTGTAATGTGTACCATGCAATATGACTTCAAAGGGTCTTCATTTGCTCACCGAACCTCTCCAATCCTATCACTGCTGCGTTTATGTCCCTGTACACACGCTTAATTCTCTTTTGGAGACATAGCAATCCATAGGTTTTAAGATACTTACTAGTCAGGGACATTCTTAGGCGTTTAATATGGGGTTTTGAGTCCATTTCGTTGAGCAAGGAGTAGCTCTTGTCTATTCCATATTTGGCTTAAGGAACTTTATCTGTGCTCATTTCAATCTCTGGTTTTATGCAGCACCCCAACTCACCTTTCCCCTTAAGCAAGCATAAGTTGGTTTTCTAAATGTGAGACCCTGTTCTGTTTTGGAATGCACTTCCTGTGTAGCCAAGTTTACATTCCGTGTATTAGTGATATCTTATGATGTTTCTTTTTCTGTGTGACTTATTTCAGTTAGAATCATCGTACCTGAATCCACTCATTATGCTGTTACGGGCCTGATGACATAGATTTCATTGCTGAGTGATACTGCATTGTACGTAAGTACCACAAGTTCTTTATCCATTTTTCACTTTCTGTGATATTGAACTTGTACGGTAAACGAGGTTCTTGTAAATGGAGGCGTCCCAAACTTTGGGGTGGCTGTGTCTTTTTGATTTTAATTTCCCTAAGCTATAGGACCATAAGTGGAAGTGCCCTAGGCTCTGTTGCTTTGTTTTTTAGATGTTTCAGGAAACACCATACACTTCTCCTAAGTGGTTGTTGGCAATTTACATCCCGCCCATCAGCATAACAAGGCTCCCAGTTCTCCATGGCCTGTCCTGCCTTTCTGGATTTTACACTTTTTTCAGATGGCCCTTTTGACCGGGGGGAAGTGAGACTTCATTGTAGTGCAGATTTCCTTTGCAAGCTTGCTTGGTTGGCCAAAAAGGGCGTATGCGTTTTTTCCTGAATATATACAGGAAAAAACGCATACGCCCTTTTTGGCCAAGTGCAACATTGTGGACGTTCTGCCTCTTTTCCTATGCTTTCAATGCAATTTCAGTCTACCTCCTGAAATCGGTTTCCTGCAATTCTGCCCCGCTTTCAAGTCCTCTTGGCAGCCTTACTTCAGTCTATTTTTGGACGATAGCTGTCATTTATAACTCTGCAGGTTTGTGAATTACAGTGCCCCTGAGCTCCTTTCTTCAACTCGCTTTCTTTTGAGCTGGCCGCAACACCGCAGGATGGCTTCAGGCCCTAATCTGGTTCCGGTACGGCACGCTGAGCCTTTGGTTATTTCCTCTTCCTGGTGGGAAATGAGAGTTAAATTTGCCCGTCCAGACACCTCCAGCTAGTCTCTCATTGGTTCTCGCTATTCCTGTTCATCTTCCGCAGAAATTGCAAACTGTGCCAAACAGGAGGTTAAAGGCGCTGACTCTCCAAGTGGGGAGAGTGTTAGTAAAGCGTCTGGAATGTTGCACCCGAGTACCAGGGGAGGAACACTGAGACATATTTGAACACGTCTCCCGTTCACATGGTTGATCATACTCTGGGTTCCACATGCATGTTTTAGCTGAAGGAAGAATACCTTAAACCTGGGTAGTTGAAACCCGTGGAATGGGTACCATGCAATATGACTTCAAAGGGTCTTCATTTGCTCACCGAACCTCTCCAATCCTATCACTGCTGCGTTTATGCCCCTGTACACATGCTTGATTCTCTTTTGGAGACATAGCAATCCATAGGTTTTAAGATACTTACTAGTCAGGTACATTCTTAGGCGTTTAATATGGGGTGTTGAGTCCATTTCGTTGAGCAAGGAGTAGCTCTTGTCTATTCCATATTTGGCTTAAGGAATTTTATCTGTGCTCATTTCAATCTCTGGTTTTATGCAGCACCCCAACTCACCTTTCCCCTTAAGCAAGCATAAGTTGGTTTTCTAAATTTGAGAACCTGTTCTGTTTTGGAATGCAGTTCCTGTGTAGCCAAGTTTACATTCCGTGTATTAGTGATATCTTATGATGTTTCTTTTTCTGTGTGACTTATTTCAGTTAGAATCATCGTACCTGAATCCACTCATTATGCTGCTATGGGCCTGATGACATAGATTTCATTGCTGAGTGATATTGCATTGTACGTAAGTACCACAAGTTCTTTATCCATTTTTCACTTTCTGTGATATTGAACTTGTATGGTAAACGAGGTTCTTGTAAACGGAGGCGTCCCAAACTTTGGGGTGGCTGTGTCTTTTTGATTTTAATTTCCCTAAGCTATAGGACCATAAGTGGAAGTGCCCTAGGCTCTGTTGCTTTGTTTTTTAGATGTTTCTGGAAACACCATACACTTCTCCCGAGTGTCTGTTGGCAATTTACATCCCGCCCATCAGCATAACAAGGCTCCCAGTTCTCCATGGCCTGTCCTGCCTTTCTGGATTTTACACTTTTTTCAGATGGCCCTTTTGACCGGGGGGAAGTGAGACTTCATTGTAGTGCACATTTCCTTTGCAAGCTTGCTTGGTTGGCCAAAAAGGGCGTATGCGTTTTTTCCTGAATATATTCAGGAAAAAACGCATACGCCCTTTTTGGCCAAGTGCATCATTGTGGACGTTCTGCCTCTTTTCCTATGCTTTCCATGCAATTCCAGTCTACCTCCTGAAATCGGTTTCCTGCAATTCTGCCCCGCTTTCAAGTCCTCTTGGCAGCCTTACTTCAGTATATTTTTGGACGATAGCTGTCATTTATAACTCTGCAGGTTTGTGAATTACAGTGCCCCTGAGCTCCTTTCTTCAACTCGCTTTCTTTTGAGCTGGCCGCAACACCGCAGGATGGCTTCAGGCCCTAATCTGGTTCCGGTACGGCACGCTGAGCCTTTGGTTATTTCCTCTTCCTGGTGGGAAATGAGAGTTAAATTTGCCCGTCCAGACACCTCCAGCTAGTCTCTCATTGGTTCTCGCTATTCCTGTTCATCTTCCGCAGAAATTGCAAACTGTGCCAAACAGGAGGTTAAAGGCGCTGACTCTCCAAGTGGGGAGAGTGTTAGTAAAGCGTCTGGAATGTTGCACCCGAGTACCAGGGGAGGAAAACTGAGACATATTTGAACACGTCTCCCGTTCACATGGTTGATCATACTCTGGGTTCCACATGCATGTTTTAGCTGAAGGAAGAATACCTAAAACCTGGGTAGTTGAAACCCGTGGAATGGGTACCATGCAATATGACTTCAAAGGGTCTTCATTTGCTCACCGAACCTCTCCAATCCTATCACTGCTGCGTTTCTGCCCCTGTACACATGCTTGATTCTCTTTCGGAGACATAGCAAACCATAGGTTTTAAGATACTTACTAGTCAGGTACATTCTTAGGCGTTTAATAGGCGGTGTTGAGTCCATTTCGTTGAGCAAGGAGTAGCTCTTGTCTATTCCATATTTGGCTTAAGGAACTTTATCTGTGCTCATTTCAATCTCTGGTTTTATGCAGCAACCCAACTCACCATTCCCCTTAAGCAAGCATAAGTTGGTGTTCTAAATTTGAGAACCTGTTCTGTTTTGGAATTCAGTTCCTGTGTAGCCAAGTTTACATTCCGTGTATTAGTGATATCTTATGATGTTTCTTTTTCTGTGTGACTTATTTCAGTTAGAATCATCGTACCTGAATCTACTCATTATGCTGCTATGGGCCTGATGACATAGATTTCATTGCTGAGTGATACTGCATTGTACGTAAGTACCACAAGTTCTTTATCCATTTTTCACTTTCTGCGATGTTGAACTTGTACTGTAAACGAGGTTCTTGTAAACAGAGCCGTTCCAAACTTTGGGGTGGCTGTGTCTTTTTGATTTTAATTTCCCTAAGCTATAGGACCATAAGTGGAAGTACCCTAGGCTCTGTTGCTTTGTTTTTTAGATGTTTCTGGAAACACCATACACTTCTCCCGAGTGTCTGTTGGCAATTTACATCCCGCCCATCAGCATAACAAGGCTCCCAGTTCTCCATGGCCTGTCCTGCCTTTCTGGATTTTACACTTTTTTCAGATGGCCCTTTTGACCGGGGGGAAGTGAGACTTCATTGTAGTGCACATTTCCTTTGCAAGCTTGCTTGGTTGGCCAAAAAGGGCGTATGCGTTTTTTCCTGAATATATTCAGGAAAAAACGCATACGCCCTTTTTGGCCAAGTGCATCATTGTGGACGTTCTGCCTCTTTTCCTATGCTTTCCATGCAATTCCAGTCTACCTCCTGAAATCGGTTTCCTGCAATTCTGCCCCGCTTTCAAGTCCTCTTGGCAGCCTTACTTCAGTATATTTTTGGACGATAGCTGTCATTTATAACTCTGCAGGTTTGTGAATTACAGTGCCCCTGAGCTCCTTTCTTCAACTCGCTTTCTTGTGACCTGGCCGCAACACCGCAGGATGGCTTCAGGCCCTAATCTTGTTCCGGCCCGGCATGCTGAGCCTTTGGTTAATTCCTCTTCCTGGTGGGAAATGAGAGTTAAATTTGCCCATCCAGACACCTCCAGCTAGTCTCTCATTGGTTCTCGCTATTCCTGTTCATCTTCCGCAGAAATTGCAAACTGGGCCAAACAGGAGGTTAAAGGGACTGACTCTCCAAGTCGGGAGAGTGTTAGTAAAGCGTCTGGAATGTTGCACCCGAGTACCAGGGGAGGAACACTGAGACATATTTGAACACGTCTCCCGTTCACATGCTTGATCATACTCTGGGTTCCACATTCATGTTTTACCTGAAGGAAGAATACCTTAAACCTTGGTAGTTGAAACCCGTGGAATGGGTACCATGCAATATGATTTCAAAGGGTCTTCATTTGCTCACCGAACCTCTCCAATCCTATCACTGCTGCGTTTATGCCCCTGTACACATGCTTGATTCTCTTTTGGAGACATAGCAATCCATAGGTTTTAAGATACTTACTAGTCAGGTACATTCTTAGGCGTTTAATATGGGGTGTTGAGTCCATTTCGTTGAGCAAGGAGTAGCTCTTGTCTATTCCATATTTGGCTTAAGGAACTTTATCTGTGCTCATTTCAATCTCTGGTTTTATGCAGCACCCCAACTCACCTTTCCCCTTAAGCAAGCATAAGTTGGTTTTCTAAATTTGCGAACCTGTTCTGTTTTGGAATGCAGTTCCTGTGTAGCCAAGTTTCCATTCCGTGTATTAGTGATATCTTATGATGTTTCTTTTTCTGTGTGACTTATTTCAGTTAGAATCATCATACCTGAATCCACTCATTATGCTGCTACGGGCCTGATGACATAGATTTCATTGCTGAGTGATACTGCATTGTACGTAAGTACCACAAGTTCTTTATCCATTTTTCACTTTCTGTGATATTGAACTTGTATGGTAAACGAGGTTTTTGTAAACGGAGGCGTCCCAAACTTTGGGGTGGCTGTGTCTTTTTGATTTTAATTTCCCTAAGCTATAGGACCATAAGTGGAAGTGCCCTAGGCTCTGTTGCTTTGTTTTTTAGATGTTTCAGGAAACACCATACACTTCTCCGGAGTGGTTGTTGGCAATTTACATCCCGCCCATCAGCATAACAAGGCTCCCAGTTCTCCATGGCCTGTCCTGCCTTTCTGGATTTTACACTTTTTTCAGATGGCCCTTTTGACCGGGGGGAAGTGAGACTTCATTGTAGTGCAGATTTCCTTTGCAAGCTTGCTTGGTTGGCCAAAAAGGGCGTATGCGTTTTTTCCTGAATATATTCAGGAAAAAACGCATACGCCCTTTTTGGCCAAGTGCATCATTGTGGACGTTCTGCCTCTTTTCCTATGCTTTCAATGCAATTCCAGTCTACCTCCTGAAATCGGTTTCCTGCAATTCTGCCCCGCTTTCAAGTCCTCTTGGCAGCCTTACTTCAGTCTATTTTTGGACGATAGCTGTCATTTATAACTCTGCAGGTTTGTGAATTACAGTGCCCCTGAGCTCCTTTCTTCAACTCGCTTTCTTGTGACCTGGCCGCAACACCGCAGGATGGCTTCAGGCCCTAATCTGGTTCCGGCACGGCACGCTGAGCCTTTGGTTATTTCCTCTTCCTGGTGGGAAATGAGAGTTAAATTTGCCCGTCCAGACACCTCCAGCTAGTCTCTCATTGGTTCTCGCTATTCCTGTTCATCTTCCGCAGAAATTGCAAACTGGGCCAAACAGGAGGTTAAAGGCGCTTACTCTCCAAGTGGGGAGAGTGTTAGTAAAGCGTCTGGAATGTTGCACCCGAGTACCAGGGGAGGAAAACTGAGACATATTTGAACACGTCTCCCGTTCACATGGTTGATCATACTCTAGGTTCCACATGCATGTTTTAGCTGAAGGAAGAATACCTTAAACCTGGAGAGTTGAGACCCGTGTAATGGGTACCATGCAATATGACTTCAAAGGGTCTTCATTTGCTCACCGAACCTCTCCAATCCTATCACTGCTGCGTTTATGCCCCTGTACACACGCTTGATTCTCTTTTGGAGACATAGCAATCCATAGGTTTTAAGATACTTACTAGTCAGGTACATTCTTAGGCGTTTAATATGGGGTTTTGAGTCCATTTCGTTGAGCAAGGAGTAGCTCTTGTCTATTCCATATTTGTCTTAAGGAACTTTATCTGTGCTCATTTCAATCTCTGGTTTTATGCAGCACCCCAACTCACCTTTCCCCTTAAGCAAGCTTAAGTTGGTTTTCTAAATTTGAGACCCTGTTCTGTTTTGGAATGCAGTTCCTGTGTAGCCAAGTTTTCATTCCGTGTATTAGTGATATCTTATGATGTTTCTTTTTCTGTGTGACTTATTTCAGTTAGAATCATCGTACCTGAAGCCACTCATTATGCTGCTACGGACCTGATGACATAAATTTCATTGCTGAGTGATACTGCATTGTACGTAAGTACCACAAGTTCTTTATCCATTTTTCACTTTCTGTGATATTGAACTTGTACTGTAAACGAGGTTTTTGTAAACGGAGGCGTCCCAAACTTTGGGGTGGCTGTGTCTTTTTGATTTTAATTTCCCTAAGCTATAGGACCATAAGTGGCAGTGCCCTAGGCTCTGTTGCTTTGTTTTTTAGATGTTTCAGGAAACACCATACACTTCTCCTGAGTGTCTGTTGGCAATTTACATCCCGCCCATCAGCATAACACGGCTCCCTGTTCTCCATGGCCTGTCCTGCCTTTCTGGATTTTACACTTTTTTCAGATGGCCCTTTTGACCGGGGGGAAGTGAGACTTCACTGTAGTGCAGATTTCCTTTGCAAGTTTGCTTGGTTGGCCAAAAAGGACGTATGCGTTTTTTCCTGAATATATTCAGGAAAAAACGCATACGCCCTTTTTGGCCAAGTGCATCATTGTGGACGTTCTGCCTCTTTTCCTATGCTTTCAATGCAATTCCAGTCTACCTCCTGAAATCGGTTTCCTGCAATTCTGCCCCGCTTTCAAGTCCTCTTGGCAGCCTTACTTCAGTCTATTTTTGGACGATAGCTGTCATTTATAACTCTGCAGGTTTGTGAATTACAGTGCCCCTGAGCTCCTTTCTTCAACTCGCTTTCTTTTGAGCTGGCCGCAACACCGCAGGATGGCTTCAGGCCCTAATCTGGTTCCGGTACGGCACGCTGAGCCTTTGGTTATTTCCTCTTCCTTGTGGGAAATGAGAGTTAAATTTGCCCGTCCAGACACCTCCAGCTAGTCTCTCATTGGTTCTCGCTATTCCTGTTCATCTTCCGCAGAAATTGCAAACTGTGCCAAACAGGAGGTTAAAGGCGCTGACTCTCCAAGTGGGGAGAGTGTTAGTAAAGCGTCTGGAATGTTGCACCCGAGTACCAGGGTACGAAAACTGAGACATATTTGAACACGTCTCCCGAGCACATGGTTGATCATACTCTGGGTTCCACATGCATGTTTTATCTGAAGGAAGAATACCTAAAACCTGGGTAGTTGAAACCCGTGGAATGGGTACCATGCAATATGACTTCAAAGGGTCTTCATTTGCTCACGAACCTCTCCAATCCTATCACTGCTGCGTTTATGCCCCTGTACACATGCTTGATTCTCTTTCGGAGACATAGCAAACCATAGGTTTTAAGATACTTACTAGTCAGGTACATTCTTAGGCGTTTAATAGGCGGTGTTGAGTCCATTTCGTTGAGCAAGGAGTAGCTCTTGTCTATTCCATATTTGACTTAAGGAACTTTATCTGTGCTCATTTCAATCTCTGGTTTTATGCAGCACCCCAACTCACCTTTCCCCTTAAGCAAGCATAAGTTGGTTTTCTAAATTTGAGAACCTGTTCTGTTTTGGAATTCAGTTCCTGTGTAGCCAAGTTTACATTCCGTGTATTAGTGATATCTTATGATGTTTCTTTTTCTGTGTGACTTATTTCAGTTAGAATCATCGTACCTGAATCTACTCATTATGCTGCTATGGGCCTGATGACATAGATTTCATTGCTGAGTGATACTGCATTGTACGTAAGTACCACAAGTTCTTTATCCATTTTTCACTTTCTGCGATGTTGAACTTGTACTGTAAACGAGGTTCTTGTAAACAGAGCCGTTCCAAACTTTGGGGTGGCTGTGTCTTTTTGATTTTAATTTCCCTAAGCTATAGGACCATAAGTGGAAGTGCCCTAGGCTCTGTTGCTTTGTTTTTTAGATGTTTCAGGAAACACCATACACTTCTCCTGAGTGTCTGTTGGCAATTTACATCCCGCCCATCAGCATAACAAGGCTCCCAGTTCTCCATGGCCTGTCCTGCCTTTCTGGATTTTACACTTTTTTCAGATGGCCCTTTTGACCGGGGGGAAGTGAGACTTCATTGTAGTGCAGATTTCCTTTGCAAGCTTGCTTGGTTGGCCAAAAAGGGCGTATGCGTTTTTTCCTGAATATATTCAGGAAAAAACGCATACGCCCTTTTTGGCCAAGTGCATCATTGTGGACGTTCTGCCTCTTTTCCTATGCTTTCAATGCAATTCCAGTCTACCTCCTGAAATCGGTTTCCTGCAATTCTGCCCCGCTTTCAAGTCCTCTTGGCAGCCTTACTTCAGTCTATTTTTGGACGATAGCTGTCATTTATAACTCTGCAGGTTTGTGAATTACAGTGCCCCTGAGCTCCTTTCTTCAACTCGCTTTCTTGTGACCTGGCCGCAACACCGCAGGATGGCTTCAGGCCCTAATCTGGTTCCGGCACGGCACGCTGAGCCTTTGGTTATTTCCTCTTTCTGGTGGGAAATGAGAGTTAAATTTGCCCGTCCAGACACCTCCAGCTAGTCTCTCATTGGTTCTCGCTATTCCTGTTCATCTTCCGCAGAAATTGCAAACTGGGCCAAACAGGAGGTTAAAGGCGCTGACTCTCCAAGTCTGGAGAGTGTTAGTAAAGCGTCTGGAATGTTGCACCCGAGTACCAGGGGAGGAACACTGAGACATATTTGAACACGTCTCCCGTTCACATCGTTGATCATACTCTGGGTTCCACATGCATGTTTTAGCTGAAGGAAGAATACCTTAAACCTGGGTAGTTGAAACCCGTGGAATGGGTACCATGCAATATGACTTCAAAGGGTCTTCATTTGCTCACCGAACCTCTCCAATCCTATCACTCCTGCGTTTATGCCCCTGTACACATGCTTGATTCTCTTTTGGAGACATAGCAATCCATAGGTTTTAAGATACTTACTAGTCAGGTACATTCTTAGGCGTTTAATATGGGGTGTTGAGTCCATTTCGTTGAGCAAGGAGTAGCTCTTGTCTATTCCATATTTGGCTTAAGGAACTTTATCTGTGCTCATTTCAATCTCTGGTTTTATGCAGCACCCCAACTCACCTTTCCCCTTAAGCAAGCATAAGTTGGTTTTCTAAATTTGCGAACCTGTTCTGTTTTGGAATGCAGTTCCTGTGTAGCCAAGTTTACATTCCGTGTATTAGTGATATCTTATGATGTTTCTTTTTCTGTGTGACTTATTTCAGTTAGAATCATCGTACCTGAATCCACTCATTATGCTGCTACGGGCCTGATGACATAGATTTCATTGCTGAGTTATATTGCATTGTACGTAAGTACCACAAGTTCTTTATCCATTTTTCACTTTCTGTGATATTGAACTTGTATGGTAAACGAGGTTTTTGTAAACAGAGGCGTCCCAAACTTTGGGGTGGCTGTGTCTTTTTTATTTTAATTTCCCTAAGCTATAGGACCATAAGTGGAAGTGCCCTAGGCTCTGTTGCTTTGTTTTTTAGATGTTTCAGGAAACACCATACACTTCTCCCGAGTGGTTGTTGACAATTTACATCCCGCCCATCAGCATAACAAGGCTCCCAGTTCTCCATGGCCTGTCCTGCCTTTCTGGATTTTACACTTTTTTCAGATGGCCCTTTTGACCGGGAGAATATATTCAGGAAAAAACGCATACGCCCTTTTTGGCCAAGTGCATCATTGTGGACGTTCTGCCCCTTTTCCTATGCTTTCAATGCAATTCCAGTCTACCTCCTGAAATCGGTTTCCTGCAATTCTGCCCCGCTTTCAAGTCCTCTTGGCAGCCTTACTTCAGTCTATTTTTGGACGATAGCTGTCATTTATAACTCTGCAGGTTTGTGAATTACAGTGCCCCTGAGCTCCTTTCTTCAACTCGCTTTCTTGTGACCTGGCCGCAACACCGCAGGATGGCTTCAGGCCCTAAACTGTTTCCGGCCCGGCATGCTGAGCCTTTGGTTAATTCCTCTTCCTGGTGGGAAATGAGAGTTAAATTTGCCCGACCAGACACCTCCAGCTAGCCTCTCATTGGTTCTCGCTATTCCTGTTCATCTTCCGCAGAAATTGCAAACTGGGCCAAACAGGAGGTTAAAGGCGCTGACTCTCCAAGTGGGGAGAGTGTAAATAAAGCGTCTGGAATGTTGCACCCGAGTACCAGGGGAGGAAAACTGAGACATATTTGAACACGTCTCCCGTTCACATGGTTGATCATACTTGGGTTCCACATGCATGTTTTAGCTGAAGGAAGAATACCTTAAACCTGGAGAGTTAAGACCCGTGTAATGGGTACCATGCAATATGACTTCAAAGGGTCTTCATTTGCTCACCGAACCTCTCCAATCCTATCACTGCTGCGTTTATGCCCCTGTACACATGCTTGATTCTCTTTCGGAGACATAGCAATCCATAGGTTTTAAGATACTTACTAGTCAGGTACATTCTTAGGCGTTTAATATGCGGTGTTGAGTCCATTTCGTTGAGCAAGGAGTAGCTCTTGTCTATTCCATATTTGGCTTAAGGAACTTTATCTGTGCTCATTTCAATCTCTGGTTTTATGCAGCACCCCAACTCACCTTTACCCTTAAGCAAGCATAAGTTGGTTTTCTAAATTTGAGACCCTGTTCTGTTCTGTAATTCAGTTCCTGTGTAGCCAAGTTTCCATTCCATGTATTACTGATATCTTATGATGTTTCTTTTTCTGTGTGACTTACTTCAGTTAGAATCATCATACCTGAATCCACTCATTGTGCTGCTAAGGGCCTGATGACACAGATTTCATTGCTGAGTGATATTGCTTTGTAAGTAAATACCACAACTTCTTTATCCATTTTTCACTTTCTGCGATGTTGAACTTGTACTATAAACGAGGTTCTTGTAAACAGAGCCGTTCCAAACTTTGGGGTGGCTGTGTCTTTTTGATTTTAATTTCCCTAAGCTATAGGACCATAAGTGGCAGTGCCCTAGGCTCTGTTGCTTTGTTTTTTAGATGTTTCAGGAAACACCATACACTTCTCCCGAGTGTCTGTTGGCAATTTACATCCCGCCCATCAGCATAACAAGGCTCCCAGTTCTCCATGGCCTGTCCTGCGTTTCTGGATTTTACACTTTTTTCAGATGGCCCTTTTGACCGGGGGGAAGTGAGACTTCATTGTAGTGCAGATTTCCTTTGCAAGCTTGCTTGGTTGGCCAAAAAGGGCGTATGCGTTTTTTCCTGAATATATTCAGGAAAAAACGCATACGCCCTTTTTGGCCAAGTGCATCATTGTGGACGTTCTGCCTCTTTTCCTATGCTTTCAATGCAATTCCAGTCTACCTCCTGAAATCGGTTTCCTGCAATTCTGCCCCGCTTTCAAGTCCTCTTGGCAGCCTTACTTCAGTCTATTTTTGGACGATAGCTGTCATTTATAACTCTGCAGGTTTGTGAATTACAGTGCCCCTGAGCTCCTTTCTTCAACTCGCTTTCTTGTGAGCTGGCCGCAACACCGCAGGATGGCTTCAGGCCCTAATCTGGTTCCGGCACGGCACGCTGAGCCTTTGGTTATTTCCTCTTCCTGGTGGGAAATGAGAGTTAAATTTGCCCGTCCAGACACCTCCAGCTAGTCTCTCATTGGTTCTCGCTATTCCTGTTCATCTTCCGCAGAAATTGCAAACTGGGCCAAACAGGAGGTTAAAGGTGCTTACTCTCCAAGTGGGGAGAGTGTTAGTAAAGCGTCTGGAATGTTGCACCCGAGTACCAGGGGAGGAAAACTGAGACATATTTGAACACGTCTCCCGTTCACATGGTTGATCATACTCTAGGTTCCACATGCATGTTTTAGCTGAAGGAAGAATACCTTAAACCTGGAGAGTTGAGACCCGTGTAATGGGTACCATGCAATATGACTTCAAAGGGTCTTCATTTGCTCACCGAACCTCTCCAATCCTATCACTGCTGCGTTTATGCCCCTGTACACACGCTTGATTCTCTTTTGGAGACATAGCAATCCATAGGTTTTAAGATACTTACTAGTCAGGTACATTCTTAGGCGTTTAATATGGGGTTTTGAGTCCATTTCGTTGAGCAAGGAGTAGCTCTTGTCTATTCCATATTTGGCTTAAGGAACTTTATCTGTGCTCATTTCAATCTCTGGTTTTATGCAGCACCCCAACTCACCTTTACCCTTAAGCAAGCTTAAGTTGGTTTTCTAAATTTGAGACCCTGTTCTGTTTTGGAATGCAGTTCCTGTGTAGCCAAGTTTTCATTCCGTGTATTAGTGATATCTTATGATGTTTCTTTTTCTGTGTGACTTATTTCAGTTAGAATCATCGTACCTGAAGTCACTCATTATGCTGCTATGGGCCTGATGACATAGATTTCATTGCTGAGTGATACTGCATTGTACGTAAGTACCACAAGTTCTTTATCCATTTTTCACTTTCTGTGATATTGAACTTGTACTGTAAACGAGGTTCTTGTAAACGGAGGCGTCCCAAACATTGGGGTGGCTGTGTCTTTTTGATTTTAATTTCCCTAAGCTATAGGACCATAAGTGGCAGTGCCCTAGGCTCTGTTGCTTTGTTTTTTAGATGTTTCAGGAAACACCATACACTTCTCCTGAGTGTCTGTTGGCAATTTACATCCCGCCCATCAGCATAACAAGGCTCCCTGTTCTCCATGGCCTGTCCTGCCTTTCTGGATTTTACACTTTTTTCAGATGGCCCTTTTGACCGGGGGGAAGTGAGACTTCATTGTAGTGCAGATTTCCTTTGCAAGTTTGCTTGGTTGGCCAAAAAGGGCGTATCCATTTTTTCCTGAATATATTCAGGAAAAAACGCATACGCCCTTTTTGGCCAAGTGCATCATTGTGGACGTTCTGCCTCTTTTCCTATGCTTTCAATGCAATTCCAGTCTACCTCCTGAAATCGGTTTCCTGCAATTCTGTCCCGCTCTCAAGTCCTCTTGGCAGCCTTACTTCAGTCTATTTTTGGACGATAGCTGTCATTTATAACTCTGCAGGTTTGTGAATTACAGTGCCCCTGAGCTCCTTTCTTCAACTCGCTTTCTTTTGAGCTGGCCGCAACACCGCAGGATGTCTTCAGGCCCTAATCTGGTTCTGGCACGGCACGCTGAGCCTTTGGTTAATTCCTCTTCCTGGTGGGAAATGACAGTTAAATTTGCCCATCCAGACACCTCCAGGTAGTCTCTCATTGGTTCTCGCTATTCCTGTTCATCTTCCACAGAAATTGCAAACTGGGCCAAACAGGAGGTTAAAGGGACTGACTCTCCAAGTGGGGAGAGTGTTAGTAAAGCGTCTGGAATGTTGCACCCGAGTACCAGCGTACGAAAACTGAGACATATTTGAACAAGTCTCCCGATCACATGGTTGATCATACTCTAGGTTCCACATGCATGTTTTAGCTGAAGGAAGAATACCTTAAACCTGGGTAGTTGAAACCCGTGGAATGGGTACCATGCAATATGACTTCAAAGGGTCTTCATTTGCTCACGAACCTCTCCAATCCTATCACTGCTGCGTTTATTCCCCTGTACACATGCTTGATTCTCTTTCGGAGACATAGCAATCCATAGGTTTTAAGATACTTACTAGTCAGGTACATTCTTAGGCGTTTAATATGCGGTGTTGAGTCCATTTCGTTGAGCAAGGAGTAGCTCTTGTCTATTCCATATTTGGCTTAAGGAACTTTATCTGTGCTCATTTCAATCTCTGGTTTTATGCAGCACCCCAACTCACCTTTACCCTTAAGCAAGCATAAGTTGGTTTTCTAAATTTGAGACCCTGTTCTGTTCTGTAATTCAGTTCCTGTGTAGCCAAGTTTCCATTCCGTGTATTACTGATATCTTATGATGTTTCTTTTTCTGTGTGACTTATTTCAGTTAGAATCATCATACCTGAATCCACTCATTGTGCTGCTAAGGGCCTGATGACACAGATTTCATTGCTGAGTGATATTGCTTTGTAAGTAAATACCACAACTTCTTTATCCATTTTTCACTTTCTGCGATGTTGAACTTGTACTGTAAACGACGTTCTTGTAAACAGAGCCGTTCCAAACTTTGGGGTGGCTGTGTCTTTTTGATTTTAATTTCCCTAAGCTATAGGACCATAAGTGGAAGTGCCCTAGGTTCTGTTGCTTTGTTTTTTAGATGTTTCAGGAAACACCATACACTTCTCCCAAGTGTCTGTTGGCAATTTACATCCCGCCCATCAGCATAACAAGGCTCCCAGTTCTCCATGGCCTGTCCTGCCTTTCTGGATTTTACACTTTTTTCAGATGGCCCTTTTGACCGGGGGGAAGTGAGACTTCATTGTAGTGCAGATTTCCTTTGCAAGCTTGCTTGGTTGGCCAAAAAGGGCGTATGCGTTTTTTCCTGAATATATTCAGGAAAAAACGCATACGCCCTTTTTGGCAAAGTGCATCATTGTGGACGTTCTGCCTCTTTTCCTATGCTTTCAATGCAATTCCAGTCTACCTCCTGAAATCGGTTTCCTGCAATTCTGCCCCACTTTCAATTCCTCTTGGCAGCCTTACTTCAATCTATTTTTGGACGATAACTGTCATTTATAACTCTGCAGGTTTGTGAATTACAGTGCCCCTGAGCTCCTTTCTTCAACTCGCTTTCTTCTGATCTGGCCGCAACACCGCAGGATGGCTTCAGGCCCTAATCTGGTTCCGGTACGGTACGCTGAGCCTTTGGTTATTTCCTCTTCCTGGTGGGAAATGAGAGTTAAATTTGCCCGTCCAGACACCTCCAGCTACCCTCTCATTGGTTCTCGCTATTCCTGTTCATCTTCCGCAGAAATTGCAAACTGTGCCAAACAGGAGGTTAAAGGCGCTGACTCTCCAAGTGGGGAGAGTGTTAGTAAAGCGTCTGGAATGTTGCACCCGAGTACCAGGGTACGAAAACTGAGACATATTTGAACACGTCTCCCGATCACATGGTTGATCATACTCTGGGTTCCACATGCATGTTTTAGCTGAAGGAAGAATACCTAAAACCTGGGTAGTTGAAACCCGTGGAATGGGTACCATGCAATATGACTTCAAAGGGTCTTCATTTGCTCACCGAACCTCTCCAATCCTATCACTGCTGCGTTTATGCCCCTGTACACATGCTTGATTCTCTTTCGGAGACATAGCAATCCATAGGTTTTAAGATACTTACTAGTCAGGTACATTCTTAGGCGTTTAATATGGGGTGTTGAGTCCATTTCGTTGAGCAAGGAGTAGCTCTTGTCTATTCCATATTTGGCTTAAGGAACTTCTTCTGTGCTCATTTCAATCTCTGGTTTTATGCAGCACCCCAACTCACCTTTCCCCTTAAGCAAGCATAAGTTGGTTTTCTAAATTTGAGACCCTGTTCTGTTTTGGAATTCAGTTCCTGTGTAGCCAAGTTTACATTCCGTGTATTACTGATATCTTATGATGTTTCTTTTTCTGTGTGACTTATTTCAGTTAGAATCATCGTACCTGAATCCACTCATTGTGCTGCTACGGGCCTGATGACACAGATTTCATTGCTGAGTGATACTGCATTGTACGTAAGTACCACAAGTTCTTTATCCATTTTTCACTTTCTGTGATATTGAATTTGTACGGTAAACGAGGTTCTTGTAAACAGAGGCGTCCCAAACTTTGAGGTGGCTGTGTCTTTTTGATTTTAATTTCCCTAAGCTATAGGACCATAAGTGGAAGTGCCCTAGGCTCTGTTGCTTTGTTTTTTAGATGTTTCCGGAAACACCATACACTTCTCCCGAGTGGCTGTTGGCAATTTACATCCCGCCCATCAGCATAACAAGGCTCCCAGTTCTCCATGGCCTGTCCTGCCTTTCTGGATTTTACACTTTTTTCAGATGGCTCTTTTGACCGGGGGGAAGTGAGACTTCATTGTAGTGCAGATTTCCTTTGCAAGCTTGCTTGGTTGGCCAAAAAGGGCGTATGCGTTTTTTCCTGAATATATTCAGGAAAAAACGCATACGCCCTTTTTGGCCAAGTGCATCATTGTGGACGTTCTGCCTCTTTTCCTATGCTTTCAATGCAATTCCAGTCTACCTCCTGAAATCGGTTTCCTGCAATTCTGCCCCGCATTCAAGTCCTCTTGGCAGCCTTACTTCAGTCTATTTTTGGACGATAGCTGTCATTTATAACTCTGCAGGTTTGTGAATTACAGTGCCCCTGAGCTCCTTTCTTCAACTCACTTTCTTGTGAGCTGGCCGCAACACCGCAGGATGGCTTCAGGCCCTAATCTGTTTCCGGCACGGCACGCTGAGCCTTTGGTTAATTCCCCTTCCTAGTGGGAAATGAGAGTTAAATTTGCCCGTTCAGACACCTCCAGCTAGTCTCACATTGGTTCTCCCTATTCCTGTTCATCTTCCGCAGAAATTGCAAACTGGGCCAAACAGGAGGTTAAAGGCACTGACTGTCCAAGTCGGGAGAGTGTTAGTAAAGCGTCTGGAATGTTGCACCCGAGTACCAGGGGAGGAAAACTGAGACATATTTGAACACGGCTCCCGTTCACATGGTTGATCATACTCTGGGTTCCACATGCATGTTTTAGCTGAAGGAAGAATACCTTAAACCTGGAGAGTTGAGACCCGTGTAATGGGTACCATGCAATATGACTTCAAAGGGTCTTCATTTGCTCACCGAACCTCTCCAATCCTATCACTGCTGCGTTTATGCCCCTTTACACACGCTTGATTCTCTTTTGGAGACATAGCAATCCATAGGTTTTAAGATACTTACTAGTCAGGTACATTCTTAGGCGTTTAATATGGGGTGTTGAGTCCATTTGGTTGAGCAAGGAGTAGCTCTTGTCTATTCCATATTTGGCTTAAGGAACTTTATCTGTGCTCATTTCAATCTCTGGTTTTATGCAGCACCCCAACTCACCTTTCCCCTTAAGCAAGCATAAGTTGGTTTTCTAAATTTGAGACCCTGTTCTGTTTTGGAATTCAGTTCCTGTGTAGCCAAGTTTACATTCTGTGTATTAGTGATATCTTATGATGTTTCTTTTTCTGTGTGACTTATTTCAGTTAGAATCATCGTACCTGAATCCACTCATTGTGCTGCTACGGGCCTGATGACACAGATTTCATTGCTGAGTGATACTGCATTGTACGTAAGTACCACAAGTTCTTTATCCATTTTTCACTTTCTGTGATATTGAATTTGTACGGTAAACGAGGTTCTTGTAAACAGAGGCGTCCCAAACTTTGAGGTGGCTGTGTCTTTTTGATTTTAATTTCCCTAAGCTATAGGACCATAAGTGGAAGTGCTCTAGGCTCTGTTGCTTTGTTTTTTAGATGTTTCAGGAAACACCATACACTTCTCCGGAGTGGCTGTTGGCAATTTACATCCCGCCCATCAGCATAACAAGGCTCCCAGTTCTCCATGGCCTGTCCTGCCTTTCTGGATTTTACACTTTTTTCAGATGGCCCTTTTGACCGGGGGGAAGTGAGACTTCATTGTAGTGCAGATTTCCTTTGCAAGCTTGCTTGGTTGGCCAAAAAGGGCGTATGCGTTTTTTCCTGAATATATTCAGGAAAAAACGCATACGCCCTTTTTGGCCAAGTGCATCATTGTGGACGTTCTGCCTCTTTCCTATGCTTTCAATGCAATTCCAGTCTACCTCCTGAAATCGGTTTCCTGCAATTCTGCCCCGCATTCAAGTCCTCTTGGCAGCCTTACTTCAGTATATTTTTGGACGATAGCTGTCATTTATAACTCTGCAGGTTTGTGAATTACAGTGTCCCTGAGCTCCTTTCTTCATCTCGCTTTCTTGTGAGCTGGCCGCAACACCGCAGGATGGCTTCAGGCCCTAATCTGGTTCCGGCATGGCACGCTGAGCCTTTGGTTAATTCCTCATCCTGATGGGAAATTAGAGTTAAATTTGCCCGTCCAGACACCTCCCGCTTGTCTCTCATTGGTTCTCCCTATTCCTGTTCATCTTCCACAGAAATTGCAAACTGGGCCAAACAGGAAGTTAAAGGGACTGACTCTCCAAGTGGGGAGAGTGTTAGTAAAGCGTCTGGAATGTTGCACCCGAGTACCAGGGTACGAAAACTGAGACATATTTGAACACGTCTCCCGATAACATGGTTGATCATACTCTAGGTTCCACATGCATGTTTTAGCTGAAGGAAGAATACGTTAAACCTGGGTAGTTGAAACCCGTGGAATGGGTACCATGCAATATGACTTCAAAGGGTCTTCATTTGCTCACCGAACCTCTCCAATCCTATCACTGCTGCGTTTATGCCCCTGTACACATGCTTGATTCTCTTTCGGAGACATAGCAATCCATAGGTTTTAAGATACTTACTAGTCAGGTACATTCTTAGGCGTTTAATATGGGGTGTTGAGTCCATTTCGTTGAGCAAGGAGTAGCTCTTGTCTATTCCATATTTGGCTTAAGGAACTTTATCTGTGCTCATTTCAATCTCTGGTTTTATGCAGCACCCCAACTCACCTTTCCCCTTAAGCAAGCATAAGTTGGTTTTCTAAATTTGCGAACCTGTTCTGTTTTGGAATGCAGTTCCTGTGTAGCCAAGTTTACATTCCGTGTATTAGTGATATCTTATGATGTTTCTTTTTCTGTGTGACTTATTTCAGTTAGAATCATCGTACCTGAATCCACTCATTATGCTGCTACGGGCCTGATGACATAGATTTCATTGCTGAGTTATATTGCATTGTACGTAAGTACCACAAGTTCTTTATCCATTTTTCACTTTCTGTGATATTGAACTTGTATGGTAAACGAGGTTTTTGTAAACAGAGGCGTCCCAAACTTTGGGGTGGCTGTGTCTTTTTTATTTTAATTTCCCTAAGCTATAGGACCATAAGTGGAAGTGCCCTAGGCTCTGTTGCTTTGTTTTTTAGATGTTTCAGGAAACACCATACACTTCTCCCGAGTGGTTGTTGACAATTTACATCCCGCCCATCAGCATAACAAGGCTCCCAGTTCTCCATGGCCTGTCCTGCCTTTCTGGATTTTACACTTTTTTCAGATGGCCCTTTTGACCGGGAGAATATATTCAGGAAAAAACGCATACGCCCTTTTTGGCCAAGTGCATCATTGTGGACGTTCTGCCCCTTTTCCTATGCTTTCAATGCAATTCCAGTCTACCTCCTGAAATCGGTTTCCTGCAATTCTGCCCCGCTTTCAAGTCCTCTTGGCAGCCTTACTTCAGTCTATTTTTGGACGATAGCTGTCATTTATAACTCTGCAGGTTTGTGAATTACAGTGCCCCTGAGCTCCTTTCTTCAACTCGCTTTCTTGTGACCTGGCCGCAACACCGCAGGATGGCTTCAGGCCCTAAACTGTTTCCGGCCCGGCATGCTGAGCCTTTGGTTAATTCCTCTTCCTGGTGGGAAATGAGAGTTAAATTTGCCCGACCAGACACCTCCAGCTAGCCTCTCATTGGTTCTCGCTATTCCTGTTCATCTTCCGCAGAAATTGCAAACTGGGCCAAACAGGAGGTTAAAGGCGCTGACTCTCCAAGTGGGGAGAGTGTAAATAAAGCGTCTGGAATGTTGCACCCGAGTACCAGGGGAGGAAAACTGAGACATATTTGAACACGTCTCCCGTTCACATGGTTGATCATACTTGGGTTCCACATGCATGTTTTAGCTGAAGGAAGAATACCTTAAACCTGGAGAGTTAAGACCCGTGTAATGGGTACCATGCAATATGACTTCAAAGGGTCTTCATTTGCTCACCGAACCTCTCCAATCCTATCACTGCTGCGTTTATGCCCCTGTACACATGCTTGATTCTCTTTCGGAGACATAGCAATCCATAGGTTTTAAGAAACTTACTAGTCAGGTACATTCTTAGGCGTTTAATATGCGGTGTTGAGTCCATTTCGTTGAGCAAGGAGTAGCTCTTGTCTATTCCATATTTGGCTTAAGGAACTTTATCTGTGCTCATTTCAATCTCTGGTTTTATGCAGCACCCCAACTCACCTTTACCCTTAAGCAAGCATAAGTTGGTTTTCTAAATTTGAGACCCTGTTCTGTTCTGTAATTCAGTTCCTGTGTAGCCAAGTTTCCATTCCATGTATTACTGATATCTTATGATGTTTCTTTTTCTGTGTGACTTACTTCAGTTAGAATCATCATACCTGAATCCACTCATTGTGCTGCTAAGGGCCTGATGACACAGATTTCATTGCTGAGTGATATTGCTTTGTAAGTAAATACCACAACTTCTTTATCCATTTTTCACTTTCTGCGATGTTGAACTTGTACTATAAACGAGGTTCTTGTAAACAGAGCCGTTCCAAACTTTGGGGTGGCTGTGTCTTTTTGATTTTAATTTCCCTAAGCTATAGGACCATAAGTGGCAGTGCCCTAGGCTCTGTTGCTTTGTTTTTTAGATGTTTCAGGAAACACCATACACTTCTCCCGAGTGTCTGTTGGCAATTTACATCCCGCCCATCAGCATAACAAGGCTCCCAGTTCTCCATGGCCTGTCCTGCGTTTCTGGATTTTACACTTTTTTCAGATGGCCCTTTTGACCGGGGGGAAGTGAGACTTCATTGTAGTGCAGATTTCCTTTGCAAGCTTGCTTGGTTGGCCAAAAAGGGCGTATGCGTTTTTTCCTGAATATATTCAGGAAAAAACGCATACGCCCTTTTTGGCCAAGTGCATCATTGTGGACGTTCTGCCTCTTTTCCTATGCTTTCAATGCAATTCCAGTCTACCTCCTGAAATCGGTTTCCTGCAATTCTGCCCCGCTTTCAAGTCCTCTTGGCAGCCTTACTTCAGTCTATTTTTGGACGATAGCTGTCATTTATAACTCTGCAGGTTTGTGAATTACAGTGCCCCTGAGCTCCTTTCTTCAACTCGCTTTCTTGTGAGCTGGCCGCAACACCGCAGGATGGCTTCAGGCCCTAATCTGGTTCCGGCACGGCACGCTGAGCCTTTGGTTATTTCCTCTTCCTGGTGGGAAATGAGAGTTAAATTTGCCCGTCCAGACACCTCCAGCTAGTCTCTCATTGGTTCTCGCTATTCCTGTTCATCTTCCGCAGAAATTGCAAACTGGGCCAAACAGGAGGTTAAAGGTGCTTACTCTCCAAGTGGGGAGAGTGTTAGTAAAGCGTCTGGAATGTTGCACCCGAGTACCAGGGGAGGAAAACTGAGACATATTTGAACACGTCTCCCGTTCACATGGTTGATCATACTCTAGGTTCCACATGCATGTTTTAGCTGAAGGAAGAATACCTTAAACCTGGAGAGTTGAGACCCGTGTAATGGGTACCATGCAATATGACTTCAAAGGGTCTTCATTTGCTCACCGAACCTCTCCAATCCTATCACTGCTGCGTTTATGCCCCTGTACACACGCTTGATTCTCTTTTGGAGACATAGCAATCCATAGGTTTTAAGATACTTACTAGTCAGGTACATTCTTAGGCGTTTAATATGGGGTTTTGAGTCCATTTCGTTGAGCAAGGAGTAGCTCTTGTCTATTCCATATTTGGCTTAAGGAACTTTATCTGTGCTCATTTCAATCTCTGGTTTTATGCAGCACCCCAACTCACCTTTACCCTTAAGCAAGCTTAAGTTGGTTTTCTAAATTTGAGACCCTGTTCTGTTTTGGAATGCAGTTCCTGTGTAGCCAAGTTTTCATTCCGTGTATTAGTGATATCTTATGATGTTTCTTTTTCTGTGTGACTTATTTCAGTTAGAATCATCGTACCTGAAGTCACTCATTATGCTGCTATGGGCCTGATGACATAGATTTCATTGCTGAGTGATACTGCATTGTACGTAAGTACCACAAGTTCTTTATCCATTTTTCACTTTCTGTGATATTGAACTTGTACTGTAAACGAGGTTCTTGTAAACGGAGGCGTCCCAAACATTGGGGTGGCTGTGTCTTTTTGATTTTAATTTCCCTAAGCTATAGGACCATAAGTGGCAGTGCCCTAGGCTCTGTTGCTTTGTTTTTTAGATGTTTCAGGAAACACCATACACTTCTCCTGAGTGTCTGTTGGCAATTTACATCCCGCCCATCAGCATAACAAGGCTCCCTGTTCTCCATGGCCTGTCCTGCCTTTCTGGATTTTACACTTTTTTCAGATGGCCCTTTTGACCGGGGGGAAGTGAGACTTCATTGTAGTGCAGATTTCCTTTGCAAGTTTGCTTGGTTGGCCAAAAAGGGCGTATCCATTTTTTCCTGAATATATTCAGGAAAAAACGCATACGCCCTTTTTGGCCAAGTGCATCATTGTGGACGTTCTGCCTCTTTTCCTATGCTTTCAATGCAATTCCAGTCTACCTCCTGAAATCGGTTTCCTGCAATTCTGTCCCGCTCTCAAGTCCTCTTGGCAGCCTTACTTCAGTCTATTTTTGGACGATAGCTGTCATTTATAACTCTGCAGGTTTGTGAATTACAGTGCCCCTGAGCTCCTTTCTTCAACTCGCTTTCTTTTGAGCTGGCCGCAACACCGCAGGATGTCTTCAGGCCCTAATCTGGTTCTGGCACGGCACGCTGAGCCTTTGGTTAATTCCTCTTCCTGGTGGGAAATGACAGTTAAATTTGCCCATCCAGACACCTCCAGGTAGTCTCTCATTGGTTCTCGCTATTCCTGTTCATCTTCCACAGAAATTGCAAACTGGGCCAAACAGGAGGTTAAAGGGACTGACTCTCCAAGTGGGGAGAGTGTTAGTAAAGCGTCTGGAATGTTGCACCCGAGTACCAGCGTACGAAAACTGAGACATATTTGAACAAGTCTCCCGATCACATGGTTGATCATACTCTAGGTTCCACATGCATGTTTTAGCTGAAGGAAGAATACCTTAAACCTGGGTAGTTGAAAGCCGTGGAATGGGTACCATGCAATATGACTTCAAAGGTTCTTCATTTGCTCACGAACCTCTCCAATCCTATCACTGCTGTGTTTATTCCCCTGTACACATGCTTGATTCTCTTTCGGAGACATAGCAATCCATAGGTTTTAAGATACTTACTAGTCAGGTACATTCTTAGGCGTTTAATATGCGGTGTTGAGTCCATTTCGTTGAGCAAGGAGTAGCTCTTGTCTATTCCATATTTGGCTTAAGGAACTTTATCTGTGCTCATTTCAATCTCTGGTTTTATGCAGCACCCCAACTCACCTTTACCCTTAAGCAAGCATAAGTTGGTTTTCTAAATTTGAGACCCTGTTCTGTTCTGTAATTCAGTTCCTGTGTAGCCAAGTTTCCATTCCGTGTATTACTGATATCTTATGATGTTTCTTTTTCTGTGTGACTTATTTCAGTTAGAATCATCATACCTGAATCCACTCATTGTGCTGCTAAGGGCCTGATGACACAGATTTCATTGCTGAGTGATATTGCTTTGTAAGTAAATACCACAACTTCTTTATCCATTTTTCACTTTCTGCGATGTTGAACTTGTACTGTAAACGACGTTCTTGTAAACAGAGCCGTTCCAAACTTTGGGGTGGCTGTGTCTTTTTGATTTTAATTTCCCTAAGCTATAGGACCATAAGTGGAAGTGCCCTAGGTTCTGTTGCTTTGTTTTTTAGATGTTTCAGGAAACACCATACACTTCTCCCAAGTGTCTGTTGGCAATTTACATCCCGCCCATCAGCATAACAAGGCTCCCAGTTCTCCATGGCCTGTCCTGCCTTTCTGGATTTTACACTTTTTTCAGATGGCCCTTTTGACCGGGGGGAAGTGAGACTTCATTGTAGTGCAGATTTCCTTTGCAAGCTTGCTTGGTTGGCCAAAAAGGGCGTATGCGTTTTTTCCTGAATATATTCAGGAAAAAACGCATACGCCCTTTTTGGCAAAGTGCATCATTGTGGACGTTCTGCCTCTTTTCCTATGCTTTCAATGCAATTCCAGTCTACCTCCTGAAATCGGTTTCCTGCAATTCTGCCCCACTTTCAATTCCTCTTGGCAGCCTTACTTCAATCTATTTTTGGACGATAACTGTCATTTATAACTCTGCAGGTTTGTGAATTACAGTGCCCCTGAGCTCCTTTCTTCAACTCGCTTTCTTCTGAGCTGGCCGCAACACCGCAGGATGGCTTCAGGCCCTAATCTGGTTCCGGTACTGTACGCTGAGCCTTTGGTTATTTCCTCTTCCTGGTGGGAAATGAGAGTTAAATTTGCCCGTCCAGACACCTCCAGCTACCCTCTCATTGGTTCTCGCTATTCCTGTTCATCTTCCGCAGAAATTGCAAACTGTGCCAAACAGGAGGTTAAAGGCGCTGACTCTCCAAGTGGGGAGAGTGTTAGTAAAGCGTCTGGAATGTTGCACCCGAGTACCAGGGTACGAAAACTGAGACATATTTGAACACGTCTCCCGATCACATGGTTGATCATACTCTGGGTTCCACATGCATGTTTTAGCTGAAGGAAGAATACCTAAAACCTGGGTAGTTGAAACCCGTGGAATGGGTACCATGCAATATGACTTCAAAGGGTCTTCATTTGCTCACCGAACCTCTCCAATCCTATCACTGCTGCGTTTATGCCCCTGTACACATGCTTGATTCTCTTTCAGAGACATAGCAATCCATAGGTTTTAAGATACTTACTAGTCAGGTACATTCTTAGGCGTTTAATATGGGGTGTTGAGTCCATTTCGTTGAGCAAGGAGTAGCTCTTGTCTATTCCATATTTGGCTTAAGGAACTTCTTCTGTGCTCATTTCAATCTCTGGTTTTATGCAGCACCCCAACTCACCTTTCCCCTTAAGCAAGCATAAGTTGGTTTTCTAAATTTGAGACCCTGTTCTGTTTTGGAATTCAGTTCCTGTGTAGCCAAGTTTACATTCCGTGTATTACTGATATCTTATGATGTTTCTTTTTCTGTGTGACTTATTTCAGTTAGAATCATCGTACCTGAATCCACTCATTGTGCTGCTACGGGCCTGATGACACAGATTTCATTGCTGAGTGATACTGCATTGTACGTAAGTACCACAAGTTCTTTATCCATTTTTCACTTTCTGTGATATTGAATTTGTACGGTAAACGAGGTTCTTGTAAACAGAGGCGTCCCAAACTTTGAGGTGGCTGTGTCTTTTTGATTTTAATTTCCCTAAGCTATAGGACCATAAGTGGAAGTGCCCTAGGCTCTGTTGCTTTGTTTTTTAGATGTTTCCGGAAACACCATACACTTCTCCCGAGTGGCTGTTGGCAATTTACATCCCGCCCATCAGCATAACAAGGCTCCCAGTTCTCCATGGCCTGTCCTGCCTTTCTGGATTTTACACTTTTTTCAGATGGCTCTTTTGACCGGGGGGAAGTGAGACTTCATTGTAGTGCAGATTTCCTTTGCAAGCTTGCTTGGTTGGCCAAAAAGGGCGTATGCGTTTTTTCCTGAATATATTCAGGAAAAAACGCATACGCCCTTTTTGGCCAAGTGCATCATTGTGGACGTTCTGCCTCTTTTCCTATGCTTTCAATGCAATTCCAGTCTACCTCCTGAAATCGGTTTCCTGCAATTCTGCCCCGCATTCAAGTCCTCTTGGCAGCCTTACTTCAGTCTATTTTTGGACGATAGCTGTCATTTATAACTCTGCAGGTTTGTGAATTACAGAGCCCCTGAGCTCCTTTCTTCAACTCACTTTCTTGTGAGCTGGCCGCAACACCGCAGGATGGCTTCAGGCCCTAATCTGTTTCCGGCACGGCACGCTGAGCCTTTGGTTAATTCCCCTTCCTAGTGGGAAATGAGAGTTAAATTTGCCCGTTCAGACACCTCCAGCTAGTCTCACATTGGTTCTCCCTATTCCTGTTCATCTTCCGCAGAAATTGCAAACTGGGCCAAACAGGAGGTTAAAGGCACTGACTGTCCAAGTCGGGAGAGTGTTAGTAAAGCGTCTGGAATGTTGCACCCGAGTACCAGGGGAGGAAAACTGAGACATATTTGAACACGGCTCCCGTTCACATGGTTGATCATACTCTGGGTTCCACATGCATGTTTTAGCTGAAGGAAGAATACCTTAAACCTGGAGAGTTGAGACCCGTGTAATGGGTACCATGCAATATGACTTCAAAGGGTCTTCATTTGCTCACCGAACCTCTCCAATCCTATCACTGCTGCGTTTATGCCCCTTTACACACGCTTGATTCTCTTTTGGAGACATAGCAATCCATAGGTTTTAAGATACTTACTAGTCAGGTACATTCTTAGGCGTTTAATATGGGGTGTTGAGTCCATTTGGTTGAGCAAGGAGTAGCTCTTGTCTATTCCATATTTGGCTTAAGGAACTTTATCTGTGCTCATTTCAATCTCTGGTTTTATGCAGCACCCCAACTCACCTTTCCCCTTAAGCAAGCATAAGTTGGTTTTCTAAATTTGAGACCCTGTTCTGTTTTGGAATTCAGTTCCTGTGTAGCCAAGTTTACATTCTGTGTATTAGTGATATCTTATGATGTTTCTTTTTCTGTGTGACTTATTTCAGTTAGAATCATCGTACCTGTATCCACTCATTGTGCTGCTACGGGCCTGATGACACAGATTTCATTGCTGAGTGATACTGCATTGTACGTAAGTACCACAAGTTCTTTATCCATTTTTCACTTTCTGTGATATTGAATTTGTACGGTAAACGAGGTTCTTGTAAACAGAGGCGTCCCAAACTTTGAGGTGGCTGTGTCTTTTTGATTTTAATTTCCCTAAGCTATAGGACCATAAGTGGAAGTGCTCTAGGCTCTGTTGCTTTGTTTTTTAGATGTTTCAGGAAACACCATACACTTCTCCGGAGTGGCTGTTGGCAATTTACATCCCGCCCATCAGCATAACAAGGCTCCCAGTTCTCCATGGCCTGTCCTGCCTTTCTGGATTTTACACTTTTTTCAGATGGCCCTTTTGACCGGGGGGAAGTGAGACTTCATTGTAGTGCAGATTTCCTTTGCAAGCTTGCTTGGTTGGCCAAAAAGGGCGTATGCGTTTTTTCCTGAATATATTCAGGAAAAAACGCATACGCCCTTTTTGGCCAAGTGCATCATTGTGGACGTTCTGCCTCTTTCCTATGCTTTCAATGCAATTCCAGTCTACCTCCTGAAATCGGTTTCCTGCAATTCTGCCCCGCATTCAAGTCCTCTTGGCAGCCTTACTTCAGTCTATTTTTGGACGATAGCTGTCATTTATAACTCTGCAGGTTTGTGAATTACAGTGTCCCTGAGCTCCTTTCTTCATCTCGCTTTCTTGTGAGCTGGCCGCAACACCGCAGGATGGCTTCAGGCCCTAATCTGGTTCCGGCATGGCACGCTGAGCCTTTGGTTAATTCCTCATCCTGATGGGAAATTAGAGTTAAATTTGCCCGTCCAGACACCTCCCGCTTGTCTCTCATTGGTTCTCCCTATTCCTGTTCATCTTCCACAGAAATTGCAAACTGGGCCAAACAGGAAGTTAAAGGGACTGACTCTCCAAGTGGGGAGAGTGTTAGTAAAGCGTCTGGAATGTTGCACCCGAGTACCAGGGTACGAAAACTGAGACATATTTGAACACGTCTCCCGATCACATGGTTGATCATACTCTAGGTTCCACATGCATGTTTTAGCTGAAGGAAGAATACGTTAAACCTGGGTAGTTGAAACCCGTGGAATGGGTACCATGCAATATGACTTCAAAGGGTCTTCATTTGCTCACGAACCTCTCCAATCCTATCACTGCTGCGTTTATGCCCCTGTACACATGCTTGATTCTCTTTCGGAGACGTAGCAATCCATAGGTTTTAAGATACTTACTAGTCAGGTACATTCTTAGGCGTTTAATATGCGGTGTTGAGTCCATTTCGTTGAGCAAGGAGTAGCTCTTGTCTTTTCCATATTTGGCTTAAGGAACTTTATCTGTGCTCATTTCAATCTCTGGTTTTATGCAGCACCCCAACTCACCTTTACCCTTAAGCAAGCATAAGTTGGTTTTCTAAATTTGAGACCCTGTTCTGTTCTGTAATTCAGTTCCTGTGTAGCCAAGTTTCCATTCCGTGTATTACTGATATCTTATGATGTTTCTTTTTCTGTGTGACTTATTTCAGTTAGAATCACCATACCCGAATCTACTCATTATGCTGCTACGGGCCTGGTGACATAGATTTCATTGCTGAGTGATATTGCATTGTACATGAGTACCACAACTTCTTTATCCATTTTTCACTTTCTGTGATATTGAACTTGTATGGTTAACGAGGTTCTTGTAAACAGAGGCGTCCCAAACTTTGGGGTGCCTGTGTCTTTTTGATTTTAATTTCCCTAAGCTATAGGACCATAAGTGGAAATGCACTAGGCTCTGTTGCTTTGTTTTTTAGATGTTTCAGGAAACACCATACACTTCTCCAGAGTGTCTGTTGGCTATTTACATCCCGCCCATCAGCATAACAAGGCTCCCAGTTCTCCATGGCCTGTCCTGCCTTTCTGGATTTTACACTTTTTTCAGATGGCCCTTTTGACCGGGGAGAAGTGAGACTTCATTGTAGTGCAGATTTCCTTTGCAAGCTTGCTTGGTTGGCCAAAAAGGGCGTATGCGTTTTTTCCTGAATATATTCAGGAAAAAACGCATACGCCCTTTTTGGCCAAGTGCATCACTGTGGACGTTCTGCCTCTTTTCCTATGCTTGAAATGCAATTCCTGTCTACCTCCTGAAATTGGTTTCCTGCAATTGTGCCCCGCTTTCAAGTCCTCTTGGCAGCCTTACTTCAGTATATTTTTGGACGATAGCTGTCATTTATAACTCTGCAGGTTTGTGAATTACAGTGCCCCTGAGCTCCTTTCTTCAACTCGCTTTCTTTTGAGCTGCCGCAACACCGCAGGATGGCTTCAGGCCCTAATCTGGTTCCGGTACAGCATGCTGAGCCTTTGGTTATTTCCTCTTCCTGGTGGGAAATGAGAGTTAAATTTGCCCGTCCAGACACCTCCAGCTAGCCTCTCATTGGTTCTCGCTATTCCTGTTCATCTTCCGCAGAAATTGCAAATTGGGCCAAACACGAGGTTAAAGGCGCTGACTCTCCAAGTGGGGAGAGTGTTAGTAAAGCATCTGGAATGTTGCACCCGAGTACCAGGGGAGGAAAACTGAGACATATTGGAACACGTCTCCCGATCACATGGTTGATCATACTCTGGGTTCCACATGCATGTTTTAGCTGAAGGAAGAATACCTAAAACCTGGGTAGTTGAAACCCGTGGAATGGGTACCATGAAATATGACTTCAAAGGGTCTACATTTGCTCACCGAACCTCTCCAATCCTATCACTGCTGCGTTTATGCCCCTGTACACATGCTTGATTCTCTTTCGGAGACATAGCAATCTATAGGTTTTAAGATACTTACTAGTCAGGTACATTCTTAGGCGTTTAATATGTGGTGTTGAGTCCATTTCGTTGAGCAAGGAGTAGCTCTTGTCTATTCAATATTTGGCTTAAGGAACTTTATCTGTGCTCATTTCAATCTCTGGTTTTATGCAGCACCCCAACTCACCTTTCCCCTTAAGCAAGCATAAGTTGGTTTTCTAAATTTGAGACCCTGTTCTGTTCTGTAATTCAGTTCCTGTGTAGCCAAGTTTCCATTCCGTGTATTACTGATATCTTATGATGTTTCTTTTTCTGTGTGACTTATTTCAGTTAGAATCATCATACCTGAATCCACTCATTGTGCTGCTAAGGGCCTGATGACACAGATTTCAATGCTGAGTGATATTGCTTTGTAAGTAAATACCACAACTTCTTTATCCATTTTTCACTTTCTGCGATGTTGAACTTGTACTGTAAAGGAGGTTCTTGTAAACAGAGCCGTTCCAATCTTTGGGGTTGCTGTGTATTTTTGATTTTAATTTCCCTAAGCTATAGGACCATAAGTGGAAGTGCCCTAGGTTCTGTTGCTTTGTTTTTTAGATGTTTCAGGAAACAATATACACTTCTCCCCAGTGGTTGTTGGCAATTTACATCCCGCCCATCAGCATAACAAGGCTCCCAGTTCTCCATGGCCTGTCCTGCCTTTCTGGATTTTACACTTTTTTCAGATGGCCCTTTTGACCGGGGGGAAGTGAGACTTCATTGTAGTGCAGATTTCCTTTGCAAGCTTGCTTGGTTGGCCAAAAAGGGCGTATGCGTTTTTTCCTGAATATATTCAGGAAAAAACGCATACGCCCTTTTTGGCCAAGTGCATCATTGTGGACGTTCTGCCTCTTTTCCTATGCTTTCAATGCAATTCCAGTCTACCTCCTGAAATCGGTTTCCTGCAATTCTGCCCCGCTTTCAAGTCCTCTTGGCAGCCTTACTTCAGTCTATTTTTGGACGATAGCTGTCATTTATAACTCTGCAGGTTTGTGAATTACAGTGCCCCTGAGCTCCTTTCTTCAACTCGCTTTCTTGTGACCTGGCCGCAACACCGCAGGATGGCTTCAGGCCCTAATCTGGTTCCGGCACGGCACGCTGAGCCTTTGGTTATTTCCTCTTTCTGGTGGGAAATGAGAGTTAAATTTGCCCGTCCAGACACCTCCAGCTAGTCTCTCATTGGTTCTCGCTATTCCTGTTCATCTTCCGCAGAAATTGCAAACTGGGCCAAACAGGAGGTTAAAGGCGCTGACTCTCCAAGTCGGGAGAGTGTTAGTAAAGCGTCTGGAATGTTGCACCCGAGTACCAGGGCACGAAAACTGAGACATATTTGAACACGTCTCCCAATCACATGGTTGATCATACTCTAGGTTCCACATGCATGTTTTAGCTGAAGGAAGAATACCTTAAACCTGGGTAGTTGAAACCCGTGGAATGGGTACCATGCAATATGACTTCAAAGGGTCTTCATTTGCTCACCGAACCTCTCCAATCCTATCACTGCTGCGTTTATGCCCCTGTACACATGCTTGATTCTCTTTCAGAGACATAGCAATCCATAGGTTTTAATATACTTACTAGTCAGGTACATTCTTAGGCGTTTAATATGCGGTGTTGAGTCCATTTCGTTGAGCAAGGAGTAGCTCTTGTCTATTCCATATTTGACTTAAGGAACTTTATCTGTGCTCATTTCAATCTCTGGTTTTATGCAGCACCCCAACTCACCTTTACCCTTAAGCAAGCATAAGTTGGTATTCTAAATTTGAGGCCCTGTTGTGTTTTGGAATTCAGTTCCTGTGTAGCCAAGTTTACATTCCGTTTATTAGTGATATCTTATGATGTTTCTTTTTCTGTGTGACTTATTTCAGTTAGAATCATCGTACCTGAATCCACTCAGTATGCTGCTACGGGCCTGATGACGTAGATTTCATTGCTGAGTGATACTGCATTGTACGTAAGTACCACAAGTTCTTTATCCATTTTTCACTTTCTGTGATATTGAACTTGTACGGTAAACGAGGTTCTTGTAAACAGAGGCGTCCCAAACTTTGGGGTGGCTGTGTCTTTTTGATTTTAATTTCCCTAAGCTATAGGACCATAAGTGGAAGTGCCCTAGGCTCTGTTGCTTTGTTTTTTAGATGTTTCAGGAAACACCATACACTTCTCCCCGAGTGTCTGTTGGCAATTTACATCCCGCCCATCAGCATAACAAGGCTCCCAGTTCTCCATGGCCTGTCCTGCCTTTCTGGATTTTACACTTTTTTCAGATGGCCCTTTTGACCGGGGGGAAGTGAGACTTCATTGTAGTGCAGATTTCCTTTGCAAGCTTGCTTGGTTGGCCAAAAAGGGCGTATGCGTTTTTTCCTGAATATATTCAGGAAAAAACGCATACGCCCTTTTTGGCCAAGTGCATCATTGTGGACGTTCTGCCTCTTTTCCTATGCTTTCAATGCAATTCCAGTCTACCTCCTGAAATCGGTTTCCTGCAATTCTGCCCCGCTTTCAAGTCCTCTTGGCAGCCTTACTTCAGTCTATTTTTGGACGATAGCTGTCATTTATAACTCTGCAGGTTTGTGAATTACAGTGCCCCTGAGCTCCTTTCTTCAACTCGCTTTCTTGTGACCTGGCCGCAACACCGCAGGATGGCTTCAGGCCCTAATCTGGTTCCGGCACGGCACGCTGAGCCTTTGGTTATTTCCTCTTTCTGGTGGGAAATGAGAGTTAAATTTGCCCGTCCAGACACCTCCAGCTAGTCTCTCATTGGTTCTCGCTATTCCTGTTCATCTTCCGCAGAAATTGCAAACTGGGCCAAACAGGAGGTTAAAGGCGCTGACTCTCCAAGTCGGGAGAGTGTTAGTAAAGCGTCTGGAATGTTGCACCCGAGTACCAGGGCACGAAAACTGAGACATATTTGAACACGTCTCCCAATCACATGGTTGATCATACTCTAGGTTCCACATGCATGTTTTAGCTGAAGGAAGAATACCTTAAACCTGGGTAGTTGAAACCCGTGGAATGGGTACCATGCAATATGACTTCAAAGGGTCTTCATTTGCTCACCGAACCTCTCCAATCCTATCACTGCTGCGTTTATGCCCCTGTACACATGCTTGATTCTCTTTCAGAGACATAGCAATCCATAGGTTTTAATATACTTACTAGTCAGGTACATTCTTAGGCGTTTAATATGCGGTGTTGAGTCCATTTCGTTGAGCAAGGAGTAGCTCTTGTCTATTCCATATTTGACTTAAGGAACTTTATCTGTGCTCATTTCAATCTCTGGTTTTATGCAGCACCCCAACTCACCTTTACCCTTAAGCAAGCATAAGTTGGTATTCTAAATTTGAGGCCCTGTTGTGTTTTGGAATTCAGTTCCTGTGTAGCCAAGTTTACATTCCGTTTATTAGTGATATCTTATGATGTTTCTTTTTCTGTGTGACTTATTTCAGTTAGAATCATCGTACCTGAATCCACTCAGTATGCTGCTACGGGCCTGATGACATAGATTTCATTGCTGAGTGATACTGCATTGTACGTAAGTACCACAAGTTCTTTATCCATTTTTCACTTTCTGTGATATTGAACTTGTACGGTAAACGAGGTTCTTGTAAACAGAGGCGTCCCAAACTTTGGGGTGGCTGTGTCTTTTTGATTTTAATTTCCCTAAGCTATAGGACCATAAGTGGAAGTGCCCTAGGCTCTGTTGCTTTGTTTTTTAGATGTTTCAGGAAACACCATACACTTCTCCCCGAGTGTCTGTTGGCAATTTACATCCCGCCCATCAGCATAACAAGGCTCCCAGTTCTCAATGGCCTGTTGCCTTTCTGGATTTTACACTTTTTTCAGATGGCCCTTTTGACCGGGGGGAAGTGAGACTTCATTGTAGTGCAGATTTCCTTTGCAAGCTTGCTTGGTTGGCCAAAAAGGGCGTATGCGTTTTTTCCTGAATATATTCAGGAAAAAACGCATACGCCCTTTTTGGCCAAGTGCATCATTGTGAACGTTCTGCCTCTTTTCCTATGCTTTCAATGCAATTCCAGTCTACCTCCTGAAATCGGTTTCCTGCAATTCTGCCCCGCTTTCAAGTCCTCTTGGCAGCCTTACTTCAGTATATTTTTGGACGATAGCTGTCATTTATAACTCTGCAGGTTTGTGAATTACAGTGCCCCTGAGCTCCTTTCTTCATCTCGCTTTCTTTTGAGCTGGCCGCAACACCGCAGGATGGCTTCAGGCCCTAATCTGGTTCTGGTACGGCACGCTGAGCCTTTGGTTATTTCCTCTTCCTGGTGGGAAATGAGAGTTAAATTTGCCCGTCCAGACACCTCCAGCTAGCCTCTCATTGGTTCTCGCTATTCCTGTTCATCTTCCGCAGAAATTGCAAACTGGGCCAAACAGGAGGTTAAAGGGTCTGACTCTCCAAGTGGGGAGAGTGTTAGTAAAGCGTCTGGAATGTTGCACCCGAGTACCAGGGGAGGAAAACTGAGACATATTTGAACACGTCTCCCGTTCACATGGTTGATCATACTTGGGTTCCACATGCATGTTTTAGCTGAAGGAAGAATACCTTAAACCTGGAGAGTTGAGACCCGTGTAACGGGTACCATGCAATATGACTTCAAAGGTTCTTCATTTGCTCACCAAACCTCCCCAATCCTAACACTGCTGCGTTTATGCCCCTGTACAAATGCTTGATTCTCTTTCGGAGACATATCAATCCATAGGTTTTAAGATACTTACTAGTCAGGTACATTCTTAGGCGTTTAATATGGGGTGTTGAGTCCATTTCGTTGAGCAAGGAGTAGCTCATGTCTATTCCATATTTGGCTTAAGGAACTTTATCTGTGCTCATTTCAATCTCTGGTTTTATGCAGCACCCCAACTCACCTTTCCCCTTAAGCAAGAATAAGTTGGTTTTTTAAATTTGAGACCCTGTTCTGTTCTGTAATTCAGTTCCTGTGTAACCAAGTTTATATTCCGTGTATTAATGATATCTTATGATGTTTCTTTTTCTGTGTGACTTATTTCAGTTAGAATCATCATACCTGAATCCACTCATTGTGCTTCTAAGGGCCTGATGACACAGATTTCATTGCTGTGTGATATTGCTTTGTAAGTAAATACCACAACTTCTTTATCCATTTTTCACTTTCTGCGATGTTGAACTTGTACTGTAAACGAGGTTCTTGTAAACAGAGCCGTTCCAAACTTTGGGGTGGCTGTGTCTTTTTGATTTTAATTTCCCTAAGCTATAGGACCATAAGTGGAAGTGCCCTAGGTTCTGTTGCTTTGATTTTTAGATGTTTCAGGAAACACCATACACTTCTCCCGAGTGGTTGTTGGCAATTTACATCCCGCCCATCAGCATAACAAGTCTCCCAGTTCTCCATGGCCTGTCCAGCCTTTCTGGATTTTACACTTTTTTCAGACGGCCCTTTTGACGGGGAGAAGTGAGACTTCATTGTAGTGCAGATTTCCTTTGGAAGTGTGCTAGGTTGGTCAAAAAGGGCGTATGCGTTTTTTCCTGAATATATTCAGGAAAAAACGCATACGCCCTTTTTGGCCAAGTGCATCATTGTGGACGTTCTGCCTCTTTTCCTATGCTTTCAATGCAATTCCAGTCTACCTCCTGAAATCGGTTTCCTGCAATTCTGCCCCGCTTTCAAGTCCTCTTGGCAGCCTTACTTCAGTATATTTTTGGACGATAGCTGTCATTTATAACTCTGCAGGTTTGTGAATTACAGTGCCCCTGAGCTCCTTTCTTCAACTCGCTTTCTTGTGAACTGGCCGCAACACCGCAGGATGGCTTCAGGCCCTAATCTGTTTCCGGCATGGCATGCTGAGCCTTTGGTTAATTCCTCTTCCTGGTGGGAAATGAGAGTTAAATTTGTCCGTCCAGAGACCTCCAGCTAGCCTCTCATTGGTTCTCGCTATTCCTGTTCATCTTCTGCAGAAATTGCAAACTGGGCCAAACAGGAGGTTAAAGGGACTGACTCTCCAAGTGGGGAGAGTGTTAGTAAAGCGTCTGGAATGTTGCACCCGAGTACCAGGGGAGGAAAACTGAGACATATTTGAACACGTCTCCCGTTCACATGGTTGATCATACTCTGGGTTCCACATGCATGTTTTAGCTGAAGGAAGAATACCTTAAAACTGGAGAGTTGAGACCCGTGTAATGGGTACCATGCAATATGACTTCAAAGGGTCTTCATTTGCTCACCGAACCTCTCCAATCCTATCACTGCTGCGTTTATGCCCCTGTACACACGCTTGGTTCTCTTTTGGAGACATAGCAATCCATAGGTTTTAAGATACTTACTAGTCAGGTACATTCTTAGGCGTTTAATATGGGGTTTTGAGTCCATTTCGTTGAGCAAGGAGTAGCTCTTGTCTATTCCATATTTGGCTTAAGGAACTTTATCTGTGCTCATTTCAATCTCTGGTTTTATGCAGCACCCCAACTCACCTTTCCCCTTAAGCAAGCTTAAGTTGGTTTTCTAAATTTGAGACCCTGTTTTGTTTTGGAATGCAGTTCCTGTGTAGCCAAGTTTACATTCCGTGTATTAGTGATATCTTATGATGTTTCTTTTTCTGTGTGACTTATTTCAGTTAGAATCATCATACCTGAATCCACTCATTGTGCTGCTAAGGGCGTGATGACACAGATTTCATTGCTGAGTGATATTGCTTTGTAAGTAAATACCACAATTTCTTTATCCATTTTTCACTTTCTGCGATGTTGAACTTGTACTGTAAACGAGGTTCTTGTAAACAGAGCCGTTCCAAATTTTGGGGTGGCTGTGTCTTTTTGATTTTAATTTCCCTAAGCTATAGGACCATAAGTGGAAGTGCCCTAGGTTCTGTTGCTTTGTTGTTTAGATGTTTCAGGAAACACCATACACTTCTCCCGAGTGGTTGTTGGCAATTTACATCCCGCCCATCAGCATAACAATGCTCCCAGTTCTCCATGGCCTGTCCTGCCTTTCTGGATTTTACACTTTTTTCAGATGGCCCTTTTGACCGGGGGGAAGTGAGACTTCATTGTAGTGCAGATTTCCTTTTGCAAGCTTGCTTGGTTGGCCAAAAAGTGCGTATGCGTTTTTTCCTGAATATATTCAGGAAAAAACGCATACGCCCTTTTTGGCCAAGTGCATCATTGTGGACGTTCTGCCTCTTTTCCTATGCTTTCAATGCAATTTCAATCTACCTCCTGAAATCGGTTTCCTGCAATTCTGCCCCGCTTTCAAGTCCTCTTGGCAGCCTTACTTCAGTCTATTTTTGGACGATAGCTGTCATTTATAACTCTGCAGGTTTGTGAATTACAGTGCCCCTGAGCTCCTTTCTTCAACTCGCTTTCTTTTGACCTGGCCGCAACACCGCAGGATGGCTTCAGGCCGTAATCTGGTGCTGGCACGGCACGCTGAGCCTTTGGTTATTTCCTCCTCCTGGTGGGAAATGAGAGTGAAATTTGCCCGTCCAGACACCTCCAGCTAGCCTCTCATTGGTTCTCGCTATTCCTGTTCATCTTCCGCAGAAATTGCAAACTGTGCCAAACAGGAGGTTAAAGGCGCTGACTCTCCAAGTGGGGAGAGTGTTAGTAAAGCGTCTGGAATGTTGCACCCGAGTACCAGGGGAGGAAAACTGAGACATATTTGAACACGTCTCCCGATCACATGGTGGATCATACTCTGGGTTCCACATGCATGTTTTAGCTGAAGGAAGAATACCTAAAACCTTGGTAGTTGAAACCCGTGGAATGGGTACCATGCAATATGACTTCAAAGGGTCTTCATTTGCTCACCGAACCTCTCCAATCCTATCACTGCTGCGTTTATGCCCCTGTACACATGTTTGATTCTCTTTCGGAGACATAGCAATCCATAGGTTTTAAGATACTTACTAGTCAGGTACATTCTTAGGCGTTTAATATGCGGTGTTGAGACCATTTCGTTGAGCAAGGAGTAGCTCTTGTCTATTCCATATTTGGCTTAAGGAACTTTATCTGTGCTCATTTCAATCTCTGGTTTTATGCAGCAACCCAACTCACCTTTCCCCTTAAGCAAGCATAAGTTGGTTTTCTAAATTTGAGAACCTGTTCTGTTTTGCAATTCAGTTCCTGTGTAGCCAAGTTTACATTCCGTGTATTAGTGATATCTTATGATGTTTCTTTTTCTGTGTGACTTATTTCAGTTAGAATCATCGTACCTGAATCCACTCATTATGCTGCTACGGGCCTGATGACATAGATTTCATTGCTGAGTGATACTGCATTGTACGTAAGTACCACAAGTTCTTTATCCATTTTTCACTTTCTGTGATATTGAACTTGTATGGTAAACGAGGTTCTTGTTAACAGAGGCGTCCCAAACTTTGGGGTGGCTGTGTCTTTTTGATTTTAATTTCCCTAAGCTATAGGACAATAAGTGGAAGTGCCCTAGGCTCTGTTGCTTTGTTTTTTAGATGTTTCAGGAAACACCATACAGTTCTCCCGAGTGTCTGTTGGCAATTTACATCCCGCCCATCAGCATAACAAGGCTCCCAGTTCTCCATGGCCTGTCCTGCCTTTCTGGATTTTACACTTTTTTCAGATGGCCCTTTTGACCGGGGGGAAGAGAGACTTCATTGTAGTGCAGATTTCCTTTGCAAGTTTGCTTGGTTGGCCAAAAAGGGCGTATGCGTTTTTTCCTGAATATATTCAGGAAAAAACGCATACGCCCTTTTTGGCCAAGTGCATCATTGTGGACGTTCTGCCTCTTTTCCTATGCTTTCAATGCAATTCCAGTCTACCTCCTGAAATCGGTTTCCTGCAATTCTGCCCCGCTTTCAAGTCCTCTTGGCAGCCTTACTTCAGTCTATTTTTGGACGATAGCTGTCATTTATAACTCTGCAGGTTTGTGAATTACAGTGCCCCTGAGCTCCTTTCTTCAACTCGCTTTCTTTTCAGCTGGCCGCAATACCACAGGATGGCTTCAGGCCCTAATCTGGTTCTGGCACGGCACGCTGAGCCTTTGTTTAATTCCTCTTCCTGGTGGGAAATGAGAGTTAAATTTGCCCATCCAGACACCTCCAGCTAGCCTCTCATTGGTTCTCGCTATTCCTGTTCATCTTCCGCAGAAATTGCAAACTGGGCCAAACAGGAGGTTAAAGGGACTGACTCTCCAAGTCGGGAGAGTGTTAGTAAAGCGTCTGGAATGTTGCACCCGAGTACCAGGGTACGAAAACTGAGACATATTTGAACACGTCTCCCGATCACATGGTTGATCATACTCTAGGTTCCACATGCATGTTTTAGCTGAAGGAAGAATACCTAAAACCTGGGTAGTTGAAACCCGTGGAATGGGTACCATGCAATATGACTTCAAAGGGTCTTCATTTGCTCACCGAACCTCTCCAATCCTATCACTGCTGCGTTTATGCCCCTGTACACATGCTTGATTCTCTTTCGGAGACATAGCAATCCCTAGGTTTTAAGATACTTACTACTCAGGTACATTCTTAGGAGTTTAATATGCGGTGTTGAGTCCATTTCGTTGAGCAAGGAGTAGCTCTTGTCTATTCCATATTTGGCTTAAGGAACTTTATCTGTGCTCATTTCAATCTCTGGTTTTATGCAGCACCCCAACTCACCTTTCCCCTTAAGCAAGCATAAGTTGGTTTTCTAAATTTGAGACCCTGTTCTGTTCTGTAATTCAGTTCCTGTGTAGCCAAGTTTACATTCCGTGTATTACTGATATCTTATGATGTTTCTTTTTCTGTGTGACTTATTTCAGTTAGAATCATCATACCTGAATCCACTCATTGTGCTGCTAAGGGCCTGATGACATAGATTTCATTGCTGAGTGATATTGCTTTGTAAGTAAATACCACAACTTCTTTATCCATTTTTCACTTTCTGCGATGTTGAACTTGTACTGTAAACGAGGTTCTTGTAAACAGAGCCGTTCCAAACTTTGGGGTGGCTGTGTCTTTTAGATTTTAATTTCCCTAAGCTATAGGACCATAAGTGGAAGTGCCCTAGGTTCTGTTGCTTTGTTTTTTAGATGTTTCAGGAAACACCATACACGTCTCCCGAGTGGTTGTTGGCAATTTACATCCCGCCCTTCAGCATAACAAGTCTCCCAGTTCTCCATGGCCTGTCCTGCCTTTCTGGATTTTACACTTTTTTCAGATGGCCCTTTTGACCGGGAGGAAGTGAGACTTCATTGTAGTGCAGATTTCCTTTGCAAGCTTGCTTGGTTGGCCAAAAAGGGCGTATGCGTTTTTTCCTGAATATATTCAGGAAAAAACGCATACGCCCTTTTTGGCCAAGTGCATCATTGTGGACGTTCTGCCTCTTTTCCTATGCTTTCAATGCAATTCCAGTCTACCTCCTGAAATCGGTTTCCTGCAATTCTGCCCCGCTTTCAAGTCCTCTTGGCCGCCTTACTTCAGTCTATTTTTGGACGATAGCTGTCATTTATAACTCTGCAGGTTTGTGAATTACAGTGCCCCTGAGCTCCTTTCTTCAACTCGCTTTCTTGTGACCTGGCCGCAACACCGCAGGATGGCTTCATGCCCTAATCTGGTTCCGGCACGGCACGCTGAGCCGTTGGTTATTTCCTCTTCCTGGTGGGAAATGAGAGTTAAATTTGCCCGTCCAGACACCTCCAGCTAGTCTCTCATTGGTTCTCGCTATTCCTGTTCATCTTCCGCAGAAATTGCAAACTGGGCCAAACAGGAGGTTAAAGGCACTGACTCTCCAAGTGGGGAGAGTGTTAGTAAAGCGTCTGGAATGTTGCACCCGAGTACCAGGGGAGGAAAACTGAGACATATTTGAACACGTCTCCCGTTCACATGGTTGATCATACTTGGGTTCCACATGCATGTTTTAGCTGAAGGAAGAATACCTTAAACCTGGAGAGTTAAGACCCGTGTAATGGGTACCATGCAATATGACTTCAAAGGGTCTTCATTTGCTCACCGAACCTCTCCAATCCTATCACTGCTGCGTTTATGCCCCTGTACACATGCTTGATTCTCTTTCAGAGACATAGCAATCCATAGGTTTTAAGATACTTACTAGTCAGGTACCTTCTTAGGCGTTTAATATGCGGTGTTGAGTCCATTTCGTTGAGCAAGGAGTAGCTCTTGTCTATTCCATATTTGACTTAAGGAACTTTATCTGTGCTCATTTCAATCTCTGGTTTTATGCAGCACCCCAACTCACCTTTCCCCTTAAGCAAGCATAAGTTGGTTTTCTAAATTTGAGACACTGTTCTGTTCTGTAATTCAGTTCCTCTGTAGCCAAGTTTACATTCTGTGTATTACTGATATCGTATGATGTTTCTTTTTCTGTGTGACTTATTTCAGTTAGAATCATCATACCTGAATCCACTCATTGTGCTGCTAAGTGCCTGATGACACAGATTTCATTGCTGAGTGATATTGCTTTGTAAGTAAATACCACAAGTTCTTTATCCATTTTTCACTTTCTGCGATGTTGAACTTGTACTGTAAAGGAGGTTCTTGTAAACGGAGCCGTTTCAAACTTTGGGGTGGCTGTGTCTTTTTGATTTTAATTTCCCTAAGCTATAGGACCATAAGTGGAAGTGCCCTAGGTTCTGTTGCTTTGTTTTTTAGATGTTTCAGGAAACACCATACACTTCTCCCGAGTGGTTGTTGGCAATTTACATCCCGCCCATCAGCATAACAAGGCTCCCTGTTCTCCATGGCCTGTCCTGCCTTTCTGGATTTTACACTTTTTTCAGATGGCCCTTTTGACCGGGGGGAAGTGAGACTTCATTGTAGTGCAGATTTCCTTTGCAAGCTTGCTTGGTTGGCCAAAAAGGGCGTATGCATTTTTTCCTGAATATATTCAGGAAAAAACGCATACGCCCTTTTTGGCCAAGTGCATCATTGTGGACGTTCTGCCTCTTTTCCTATGCTTTCAATGCAATTCCAGTCTACCTCCTGAAATCGGTTTCCTGCAATTCTGCCCCGCTTTCAAGTCCTCTTGGCAGCCTTACTTCAGTCTATTTTTGGACGATAGCTGTCATTTATAACTCTGCAGGTTTGTGAATTACAGTGCCCCTGAGCTCCTTTCTTCAACTCGCTTTCTTTTGAGCTGGCCGCAACACCTCAGGATGGCTTCATGCCCTAATCTGGTTCCGGTACGGCACGCTGAGCCTTTGGTTATTTCGTCTTCCTGGTGGGAAATGAGAGTTAAATTTGCCCGTCCAGACACCTCCAGCTAGTCTCTCATTGGTTCTCGCTATTCCTGTTCATCTTCCGCAGAAATTGCAAACTGGGCCAAACAGGAGGTTAAAGGCACTGACTCTCCAAGTGGGGAGAGTGTTAGTAAAGCGTCTGGAATGTTGCACCCGAGTACCAGGGGAGGAAAACTGAGACATATTTGAACACGTCTCCCGTTCACATGGTTGATCATACTTGGGTTCCACATGCATGTTTTAGCTGAAGGAAGAATACCTTAAACCTGGAGAGTTAAGACCCGTGTAATGGGTACCATGCAATATGACTTCAAAGGGTCTTCATTTGCTCACCGAACCTCTCCAATCCTATCACTGCTGCGTTTATGCCCCTGTACACATGCTTGATTCTCTTTCAGAGACATAGCAATCCATAGGTTTTAAGATACTTACTAGTCAGGTACCTTCTTAGGCGTTTAATATGCGGTGTTGAGTCCATTTCGTTGAGCAAGGAGTAGCTCTTGTCTATTCCATATTTGACTTAAGGAACTTTATCTGTGCTCATTTCAATCTCTGGTTTTATGCAGCACCCCAACTCACCTTTCCCCTTAAGCAAGCATAAGTTGGTTTTCTAAATTTGAGACCCTGTTCTGTTCTGTAATTCAGTTCCTGTGTAGCCAAGTTTCCATTCCGTGTATTACTGATATCTTATGATGTTTCTTTTTCTGTGTGACTTATTTCAGTTAGAATCATCATATCTGAATCCACTCATTGTGCTGCTAAGGGCCTGATGACACAGATTTCATTGCTGAGTGATATTGCTTTGTAAGTAAATACCACAAGTTCTTTATCCATTTTTCACTTTCTGCGATGTTGAACTTGTACTGTAAACGAGGTTCTTGTAAACAGAGCCGTTCCAAACTTTGGGGTGGCTGTGTCTTTTTGATTTTAATTTCCCTAAGCTATAGGACCATAAGTGGAAGTGCCCTAGGTTCTGTTGCTTTTTTTAGATGTTTCAGGAAACACCATACACTTCTCCCGAGTGGTTGTTGGCAATTTACATCCCGCCCATCAGCATAACAAGGCTCCCAGTTCTCCATGGCCTGTCCTGCCTTTCTGGATTTTACACTTTTTTCAGATGGCCCTTTTGACCGGGGGGAAGTGAGACTTCATTGTAGTGCAGATTTCCTTTGCAAGCTTGCTTGGTTGGCCAAAAAGGGCGTATGCGTTTTTTCCTGAATATATTCAGGAAAAAACGCATACGCCCTTTTTGGCCAAGTGCATCATTGTGGACGTTCTGCCTCTTTTCCTATGCTTTCAATGCAATTCCAGTCTACCTCCTGAAATCGGTTTCCTGCAATTCTGCCCCGCTTTCAATTCCTCTTGGCAGCCTTACTTCAGTCTATTTTTGGATGATAGCTGTCATTTATAACTCTGCAGGTTTGTGAATTACAGTGCCCCTGAGCTCCTCTCTTCAACTCGCTTTCTTGTGACCTGCCCGCAACACCGCAGGATGGCTTCAGGCCCTAATCTGGTTCCGGCACGGCACGCTGAGCCTTTGGTTAATTCCTCTTCCTGGTGGGAAATGAGAGTTAAATTTGCCCGTCCAGACACCTCCAGCTAGTCTCTCATTGGTTCTCGCTATTCCTGTTCATCTTCCGCAGAAATTGCAAACTGGGCCAAACAGGAGGTTAAAGGCGCTGACTCTCCAAGTCGGGAGAGTGTTAGTAAAGCGTCTGGAATGTTGCACCCGAGTACCAGGGGAGGAAAACTGAGACATATTTGAACACGTCTCCCGATCACATGGTTGATCATACTCTGGGTTCCACATGCATGTTTTAGCTGAAGGAAGAATACCTAAAACCTGGGTAGTTGAAACCCGTGGAATGGGTACCATGCAATATGACTTCAAAGGGTCTTCATTTGCTCACGAACCTCTCCAATCCTATCACTGCTGCGTTTATGCCCCTGTACACATGCTTGATTCTCTTTCGGAGACATAGCAATCCATAGGTTTTAAGATACTTACTAGTCAGGTACATTCTTAGGCGTTTAATATGCGGTGTTGAGTCCATTTCGTTGAGCAAGGAGTAGCTCTTGTCTATTCCATATTTGGCCTAAGGAACTTTATCTGTGCTCATTTCAATCTCTGGTTTTATGCAGCACCCCAACTCACCTTTACCCTTAAGCAAGCATAAGTTGGTTTTCTAAATTTGAGACCCTGTTCTGTTCTGTAATTCAGTTCCTGTGTAGCCAAGTTTCCATTCCGTGTATTACTGATATCTTATGATGTTTCTTTTTCTGTGTGACTTATTTCAGTTAGAATCATCATATCTGAATCCACTCATTGTGCTGCTAAGGGCCTGATGACACAGATTTCATTGCTGAGTGATATTGCTTTGTAAGTAAATACCACAAGTTCTTTATCCATTTTTCACTTTCTGCGATGTTGAACTTGTACTGTAAACGAGGTTCTTGTAAACAGAGCCGTTCCAAACTTTGGGGTGGCTGTGTCTTTTTGATTTTAATTTCCCTAAGCTATAGGACCATAAGTGGAAGTGCCCTAGGTTCTGTTGCTTTGTTTTTTAGATGTTTCAGGAAACACCATACACTTCTCCCGAGTGGTTGTTGGCAATTTACATCCCGCCCATCAGCATAACAAGGCTCCCAGTTCTCCATGGCCTGTCCTGCCTTTCTGGATTTTACACTTTTTTCAGATGGCCCTTTTGACAGGGGGGAAGTGAGACTTCATTGTAGTGCAGATTTCCTTTGCAAGCTTGCTTGGTTGGCCAAAAAGGGCGTATGCGTTTTTTCCTGAATATATTCAGGAAAAAACGCATACGCCCTTTTTGGCCAAGTGCATCATTGTGGACGTTCTGCCTCTTTTCCTATGCTTTCAATGCAATTCCAGTCTACCTCCTGAAATCGGTTTCCTGCAATTCTGTCCCGCTTTCAAGTCCTCCTGGCAGCCTTACTTCAGTCTATTTTTGGACGATAGCTGTCATTTATAACTCTGCAGGTTTGTGAATTACAGTGCCCCTGAGCTCCTTTCTTCAACTCGCTTTCTTGTGAGCTGGCCGCGACACCGCAGGATGGCTTCAGGCCCTAATCTGGTTCCGGCCCGGCATGCTGAGCCTTTGGTTAATTCCTCTTCCTGGTGGGAAATGAGAGTTAAATTTGCCCGTCCAGACACCTCCAGCTAGCCTCTCATTGGTTCTCGCTATTCCTGTTCATCTTCCGCAGAAATTGCAAACTGGGCCAAACAGGAGGTTAAAGGGACTGACTCTCCTATTCGGGAGAGTGTTAGTAAAGCGTCTGGAATGTTGCACCCGAGTACCAGGGGAGGAAAACTGAGACATATTTGAACACGTCTCCCGTTCACATGGTTGATCATACTCTGGGTTCCACATGCATGTTTTAGCTGAAGGAAGAATACCTTAAACCTGGAGAGTTGAGACCCGTGGAATGGGTACCATGCAATATGACTTCAAAGGGTCTTCATTTGCTCACCGAACCTCTCCAATCCTATCATTGCTGCGTTTATGCCCCTGTACACACGCTTGATTCTCTTTTGGGACATAGCAATCCATAGGTTTTAAGATACTTACTAGTCAGGTACATTCTTCGGAGTTTAATAAGGGGCTTTGAGTCCATTTCGTTGAGCAAGGAGTAGCTCTTGTCTATTCCATATTTGGCTTAAGGAACTTTATCTGTGCTCATTTCAATCTCTGGTTTTATGCAGCACCCCAACTCACCTTTACCCTTAAGCAAGCATAAGTTGGTTTTCTAAATTTGAGACCCTGTTCTGTTCTGTAATTCAGTTCCTGTGTAGCCAAGTTTCCATTCCGTGTATTACTGATATCTTATGATGTTTCTTTTTCTGTGTGACTTATTTCAGTTAGAATCATCATATCTGAATCCACTCATTGTGCTGCTAAGGGCCTGATGACACAGATTTCATTGCTGAGTGATATTGCTTTGTAAGTAAATACCACAAGTTCTTTATCCATTTTTCACTTTCTGTGATGTTGAACTTGTACTGTAAACGAGGTTCTTGTAAACAGAGCCGTTCCAAACTTTGGGGTGGCTGTGTCTTTTTGATTTTAATTTCCCTAAGCTATAGGACCATAAGTGGAAGTGCCCTAGGTTCTGTTGCTTTTTTTAGATGTTTCAGGAAACACCATACACTTCTCCCGAGTGGTTGTTGGCAATTTACATCCCGCCCATCAGCATAACAAGGCTCCCAGTTCTCCATGGCCTGTCCTGCCTTTCTGGATTTTACACTTTTTTCAGATGGCCCTTTTGACCGGGGGGAAGTGAGACTTCATTGTAGTGCAGATTTCCTTTGCAAGCTTGCTTGGTTGGCCAAAAAGGGCGTATGCGTTTTTTCCTGAATATATTCAGGAAAAAACGCATACGCCCTTTTTGGCCAAGTGCATCATTGTGGACGTTCTGCCTCTTTTCCTATGCTTTCAATGCAATTCCAGTCTACCTCCTGAAATCGGTTTCCTGCAATTCTGCCCCGCTTTCAAGTCCTCTTGGCAGCCTTACTTCAGTCTATTTTTGGATGATAGCTGTCATTTATAACTCTGCAGGTTTGTGAATTACAGTGCCCCTGAGCTCCTTTCTTCAACTCGCTTTCTTGTGACCTGCCCGCAACACCGCAGGATGGCTTCAGGCCCTAATCTGGTTCCGGCACGGCACGCTGAGCCTTTGGTTAATTCCTCTTCCTGGTGGGAAATGAGAGTTAAATTTGCCCGTCCAGACACCTCCAGCTAGTCTCTCATTGGTTCTCGCTATTCCTGTTCATCTTCCGCAGAAATTGCAAACTGGGCCAAACAGGAGGTTAAAGGCGCTGACTCTCCAAGTGGGGAGAGTGTTAGTAAAGCGTCTGGAATGTTGCACCCGAGTACCAGGGGAGGAAAACTGAGACATATTTGAACACGTCTCCCGATCACATGGTTGATCATACTCTGGGTTCCACATGCATGTTTTAGCTGAAGGAAGAATACCTAAAACCTGGGTAGTTGAAACCCGTGGAATGGGTACCATGCAATATGACTTCAAAGGGTCTTCATTTGCTCACCGAACCTCTCCAATCCTATCACTGCTGCGTTTATGCCCCTGTACACATGCTTGATTCTCTTTCGGAGACATAGCAATCCATAGGTTTTAAGATACTTACTAGTCAGGTACATTCTTAGGAGTTTAATATGCGGTGTTGAGTCCATTTCGTTGAGCAAGGAGTAGCTCTTGTCTATTCCATATTTGGCTTAAGGAACTTTATCTGTGCTCATTTCAATCTCTGGTTTTATGCAGCACCCCAACTCACCTTTCCCCTTAAGCAAGCATAAGTTGGTTTTCTAAATTTGAGACCCTGTTCTGTTTTGGAATGCAGTTCCTGTGTAGCCAAGTTTACATTCCGTGTATTAGTGATATCTTATGATGTTTCTTTTTCTGTGTGACTTATTTCAGTTAGAATCATCGTACCTGAATCCACTCATTATGCTGCTACGGGCCTGATGACATAGATTTCATTGCTGAGTGATACTGCATTGTACGTAAGTACCAAAAGTTCCTTATCCATTTTTCACTTTCTGTGATGTTGAACTTGTACGGTAAACGAGGTTCTTGTAAACGGAGGCGTCCCAAACTTTGGGGTGGCTGTGTCTTTTTGATTTTAATTTCCCTAAGCTATAGGACCATAAGTGGAAGTGCCCAAGGTTCTGTTGCTTTGTTTTTTAGATGTTTCAGGAAACACCATACACTTCTCCCGAGTGGTTGTTGGCAATTTACATCCCGCCCATCAGCATAACAAGGCTCCCAGTTCTCCATGGCCTGTCCTGCCTTTCTGGATTTTACACTTTTTTCAGATGGCCCTTTTGACCAGGGGGAAGTGAGACTTCATTGTAGTGCAGATTTCCTTTGCAAGCTTGCTTGGTTGGCCAAAAAGGGCGTATGCGTTTTTTCCTGAATATATTCAGGAAAAAACGCATACGCCCTTTTTGGCCAAGTGCATCATTGTGGACGTTCTGCCTCTTTTCCTATGCTTTCAATGCAATTCCAGTCTACCTCCTGAAATCGGTTTCCTGCAATTCTGCCCCGCTTTCAAGTCCTCTTGGCAGCCTTACTTCAGTCTATTTTTGGACAATAGCTGTCATTTATAACTCTGCAGGTTTGTGAATTACAGTGCCCCTGAGCTCCTTTCTTCAACTCGCTTTCTTGTGACCTGGCCGCAACACCGCAGGATGGCTTCATGCCCTAATCTGGTTCCGGTACGGTACGCTGAGCCTTTGGTTATTTCCTCTTCCTGGTGGGAAATGAGAGTTAAATTTGCCCGTCCAGACACCTCCAGCTAGCCTCTCATTGGTTCTCGCTATTCGTGTTCATCTTCCGCAGAAATTGCAAACTGGGCCAAACAGGGGGTTAAAGGCGCTGACTCTCCAAGTGGGGAGAGTGTTAGTAAAGCGTCTGGAATGTTGCATCCGAGTACCAGGGGAGGAAAACTGAGACATATTTGAACACGTCTCCCGATCACATGGTTGATCATACTCTGGGTTCCACATGCATGTTTTAGCTGAAGGAAGAATACCTAAAACCTGGGTAGTTGAAACCCGTGGAATGGGTACCATGCAATATGACTTCAAAGGGTCTTCATTTGCTCACCGAACCTCTCCAATCCTATCACTGCTGCGTTTATGCCCCTGTACACATGCTTGATTCTCTTTCAGAGACATAGCAATCCATAGGTTTTAAGATACTTACTAGTCAGGTACATGCTTAGGAGTTTAATATGCGGTGTTGAGTCCATTTTGTTGAGCAAGGAGTAGCTCTTGTCTATTCCATATTTGGCTTAAGGAACTTTATCTGTGCTCATTTCAATCTCTGGTTTTATGCAGCACCCCAACTCACCTTTCCCCTTAAGCAAGCATAAGTTGGTTTTCTAAATTTGAGACCCTGTTCTGTTTTGGAATGCAGTTCCTGTGTAGCCAAGTTTACATTCCGTGTATTACTGATATCTTATGATGTTTCTTTTTCTGTGTGACTTATTTCAGTTAGAATCATCGTACCTGAATCCACTCATTATGCTGCTACGGGCCTGATGACATAGATTTCATTGCTGAGTGATACTGCATTGTACGTAAGTACCAAAATTTCCTTATCCATTTTTCACTTTCTGTGATGTTGAACTTGTACGGTAAACGAGGTTCTTGTAAACGGAGGCGTCCCAAATTTTGGGGTGGCTGTGTCTTTTTGATTTTAATTTCCCTAAGCTATAGGACCATAAGTGGAAGTGCCCAAGGTTCTGTTGCTTTGTTTTTTAGATGTTTCAGGAAACACCATACACTTCTCCCGAGTGGTTGTTGGCAATTTACATCCCGCCCGTCAGCATAACAAGGCTCCCAGTTCTCCATGGCCTGTCCTGCCTTTCTGGATTTTACACTTTTTTCAGATGGCCCTTTTGACCAGGGGGAAGTGAGACTTCATTGTAGTGCAGATTTCCTTTGCAAGCTTGCTTGGTTGGCCAAAAAGGGCGTATGCGTTTTTTCCTGAATATATTCAGGAAAAAACGCATACGCCCTTTTTGGCCAAGTGCATCATTGTGGACGTTCTGCCTCTTTTCCTATGCTTTCAATGCAATTCCAGTCTACCTCCTGAAATCGGTTTCCTGCAATTCTGCCCCGCTTTCAAGTCCTCTTGGCAGCCTTACTTCAGTCTATTTTTGGACGATAGCTGTCATTTATAACTCTGCAGGTTTGTGAATTACAGTGCCCCTGAGCTCCTTTCTTCAACTCGCTTTCTTGTGACCTGGCCGCAACACCGCAGGATGGCTTCATGCCCTAATCTGGTTCCGGTACGGTACGCTGAGCCTTTGGTTATTTCCTCTTCCTGGTGGGAAATGAGAGTTAAATTTGCCCGTCCAGACACCTCCAGCTAGCCTCTCATTGGTTCTCGCTATTCGTGTTCATCTTCCGCAGAAATTGCAAACTGGGCCAAACAGGGGGTTAAAGGCGCTGACTCTCCAAGTGGGGAGAGTGTTAGTAAAGCGTCTGGAATGTTGCATCCGAGTACCAGGGGAGGAAAACTGAGACATATTTGAACACGTCTCCCGATCACATGGTTGATCATACTCTGGGTTCCACATGCATGTTTTAGCTGAAGGAAGAATACCTAAAACCTGGGTAGTTGAAACCCGTGGAATGGGTACCATGCAATATGACTTCAAAGGGTCTTCATTTGCTCACGAACCTCTCCAATCCTATCACTGCTGCGTTTATGCCCCTGTACACATGCTTGATTCTCTTTCGGAGACATAGCAATCCATAGGTTTTAAGATACTTACTAGTCAGGTACATTCTTAGGTGTTTAATATGCGGTGTTGAGTCCATTTCGTTGAGCAAGGAGTAGCTCTTGTCTATTCCATATTTGGCCTAAGGAACTTTATCTGTGCTCATTTCAATCTCTGGTTTTATGCAGCACCCCAACTCACCTTTACCCTTAAGCAAGCATAAGTTGGTTTTCTAAATTTGAGACCCTGTTCTGTTCTGTAATTCAGTTCCTGTGTAGCCAAGTTTCCATTCCGTGTATTACTGATATCTTATGATGTTTCTTTTTCTGTGTGACTTATTTCAGTTAGAATCATCATATCTGAATCCACTCATTGTGCTGCTAAGGGCCTGATGACACAGATTTCATTGCTGAGTGATATTGCTTTGTAAGTAAATACCACAAGTTCTTTATCCATTTTTCACTTTCTGCGATGTTGAACTTGTACTGTAAACGAGGTTCTTGTAAACAGAGCCGTTCCAAACTTTGGGGTGGCTGTGTCTTTTTGATTTTAATTTCCCTAAGCTATAGGACCATAAGTGGAAGTGCCCTAGGTTCAGTTGCTTTGTTTTTTAGATGTTTCAGGAAACACCATACACTTCTCCCGAGTGGTTGTTGGCAATTTACATCCCGCCCATCAGCATAACAAGGCTCCCAGTTCTCCATGGCCTGTCCTGCCTTTCTGGATTTTACACTTTTTTCAGATGGCCCTTTTGACAGGGGGGAAGTGAGACTTCATTGTAGTGCAGATTTCCTTTGCAAGCTTGCTTGGTTGGCCAAAAAGGGCGTATGCGTTTTTTCCTGAATATATTCAGGAAAAAACGCATACGCCCTTTTTGGCCAAGTGCATCATTGTGGACGTTCTGCCTCTTTTCCTATGCTTTCAATGCAATTCCAGTCTACCTCCTGAAATCGGTTTCCTGCAATTCTGCCCCGCTTTCAAGTCCTCCTGGCAGCCTTACTTCAGTCTATTTTTGGACGATAGCTGTCATTTATAACTCTGCAGGTTTGTGAATTACAGTGCCCCTGAGCTCCTTTCTTCAACTCGCTTTCTTGTGAGCTGGCCGCGACACCGCAGGATGGCTTCAGGCCCTAATCTGGTTCCGGCCCGGCATGCTGAGCCTTTGGTTAATTCCTCTTCCTGGTGGGAAATGAGAGTTAAATTTGCCCGTCCAGACACCTCCAGCTAGCCTCTCATTGGTTCTCGCTATTCCTGTTCATCTTCCGCAGAAATTGCAAACTGGGCCAAACAGGAGGTTAAAGGGACTGACTCTCCTATTCGGGAGAGTGTTAGTAAAGCGTCTGGAATGTTGCACCCGAGTACCAGGGGAGGAAAACTGAGACATATTTGAACACGTCTCCCGTTCACATGGTTGATCATACTCTGGGTTCCACATGCATGTTTTAGCTGAAGGAAGAATACCTTAAACCTGGAGAGTTGAGACCCGTGTAATGGGTACCATGCAATATGACTTCAAAGGGTCTTCATTTGCTCACCGAACCTCTCCAATCCTATCACTGCTGCGTTTATGCCCCTGTACACACGCTTGATTCTCTTTTGGGACATAGCAATCCATAGGTTTTAAGATACTTACTAGTCAGGTACATTCTTCGGAGTTTAATAAGGGGCTTTGAGTCCATTTCGTTGAGCAAGGAGTAGCTCTTGTCTATTCCATATTTGGCTTAAGGAACTTTATCTGTGCTCATTTCAATCTCTGGTTTTATGCAGCACCCCAACTCACCTTTACCCTTAAGCAAGCATAAGTTGGTTTTCTAAATTTGAGACCCTGTTCTGTTCTGTAATTCAGTTCCTGTGTAGCCAAGTTTCCATTCCGTGTATTACTGATATCTTATGATGTTTCTTTTTCTGTGTGACTTATTTCAGTTAGAATCATCATATCTGAATCCACTCATTGTGCTGCTAAGGGCCTGATGACACAGATTTCATTGCTGAGTGATATTGCTTTGTAAGTAAATACCACAAGTTCTTTATCCATTTTTCACTTTCTGCGATGTTGAACTTGTACTGTAAACGAGGTTCTTGTAAACAGAGCCGTTCCAAACTTTGGGGTGGCTGTGTCTTTTTGATTTTAATTTCCCTAAGCTATAGGACCATAAGTGGAAGTGCCCTAGGTTCTGTTGCTTTTTTTAGATGTTTCAGGAAACACCATACACTTCTCCCGAGTGGTTGTTGGCAATTTACATCCCGCCCATCAGCATAACAAGGCTCCCAGTTCTCCATGGCCTGTCCTGCCTTTCTGGATTTTACACTTTTTTCAGATGGCCCTTTTGACCGGGGGGAAGTGAGACTTCATTGTAATGCAGATTTCCTTTGCAAGCTTGCTTGGTTGGCCAAAAAGGGCGTATGCGTTTTTTCCTGAATATATTCAGGAAAAAACGCATACGCCCTTTTTGGCCAAGTGCATCATTGTGGACGTTCTGCCTCTTTTCCTATGCTTTCAATGCAATTCCAGTCTACCTCCTGAAATCGGTTTCCTGCAATTCTGCCCCGCTTTCAAGTCCTCTTGGCAGCCTTACTTCAGTCTATTTTTGGATGATAGCTGTCATTTATAACTCTGCAGGTTTGTGAATTACAGTGCCCCTGAGCTCCTTTCTTCAACTCGCTTTCTTGTGACCTGCCCGCAACACCGCAGGATGGCTTCAGGCCCTAATCTGGTTCCGGCACGGCACGCTGAGCCTTTGGTTAATTCCTCTTCCTGGTGGGAAATGAGAGTTAAATTTGCCCGTCCAGACACCTCCAGCTAGTCTCTCATTGGTTCTCGCTATTCCTGTTCATCTTCCGCAGAAATTGCAAACTGGGCCAAACAGGAGGTTAAAGGCGCTGACTCTCCAAGTGGGGAGAGTGTTAGTAAAGCGTCTGGAATGTTGCACCCGAGTACCAGGGGAGGAAAACTGAGACATATTTGAACACGTCTCCCGATCACATGGTTGATCATACTCTGGGTTCCACATGCATGTTTTAGCTGAAGGAAGAATACCTAAAACCTGGGTAGTTGAAACCCGTGGAATGGGTATCATGCAATATGACTTCAAAGGGTCTTCATTTGCTCACCGAACCTCTCCAATCCCATCACTGCTGCGTTTATGTCCCTGTACACATGCTTGATTCTCTTTCGGAGACATAGCAATCCATAGGTTTTAAGATACTTACTAGTCAGGTACATTCTTAGGAGTTTAATATGCGGTGTTGAGTCCATTTCGTTGAGCAAGGAGTAGCTCTTGTCTATTCCATATTTGGCCTAAGGAACTTTATCTGTGCTCATTTCAATCTCTGGTTTTATGCAGCACCCCAACTCACCTTTACCCTTAAGCAAGCATAAGTTGGTTTTCTAAATTTGAGACCCTGTTCTGTTCTGTAATTCAGTTCCTGTGTAGCCAAGTTTCCATTCCGTGTATTACTGATATCTTATGATGTTTCTTTTTCTGTGTGACTTATTTCAGTTAGAATCATCATATCTGAATCCACTCATTGTGCTGCTAAGGGCCTGATGACACAGATTTCATTGCTGAGTGATATTGCTTTGTAAGTAAATACCACAAGTTCTTTATCCATTTTTCACTTTCTGCGATGTTGAACTTGTACTGTAACGAGGTTCTTGTAAACAGAGCCGTTCCAAACTTTGGGGTGGCTGTGTCTTTTTGATTTTAATTTCCCTAAGCTATAGGACCATAAGTGGAAGTGCCCTAGGTTCTGTTGCTTTTTTTAGATGTTTCAGGAAACACCATACACTTCTCCCGAGTGGTTGTTGGCAATTTACATCCCGCCCATCAGCATAACAAGGCTCCCAGTTCTCCATGGCCTGTCCTGCCTTTCTGGATTTTACACTTTTTTCAGATGGCCCTTTTGACCGGGGGGAAGTGAGACTTCATTGTAGTGCAGATTTCCTTTGCAAGCTTGCTTGGTTGGCCAAAAAGGGCGTATGCGTTTTTTCCTGAATATATTCAGGAAAAAACGCATACGCCCTTTTTGGCCAAGTGCATCATTGTGGACGTTCTGCCTCTTTTCCTATGCTTTCAATGCAATTCCAGTCTACCTCCTGAAATCGGTTTCCTGCAATTCTGCCCCGCTTTCAAGTCCTCTTGGCAGCCTTACTTCAGTCTATTTTTGGACGATAGCTGTCATTTATAACTCTGCAGGTTTGTGATTTACAGTGCCCCTGAGCTCCTTTCTTCAACTCGCTTTCTTTTGAGCTGGCCGCAACACCGCAGGATGGCTTCAGGCCCTAATCTGGTTCCGGTACGGCACGCTGAGCCTTTGGTTATTTCCTCTTCCTGGTGGGAAATGAGAGTTAAATTTGCCCGTCCAGACACCTCCAGCTAGCCTCTCATTGGTTCTCGCTATTCCTGTTCATCTTCCGCAGAAATTGCAAACTGGGCCAAACAGGAGGTTAAAGGCGCTGACTCTCCAAGTGGGGAGAGTGTTAGTAAAGCGTCTGGTATGTGGCACCCGAGTACCAGGGGAGGAAAAGTGAGACATATTGGAACACGTCTCCTGATCACATGGTTGATCATACTCTGGGTTCCACATGCATGTTTTAGCTGAAGGAAGAATACCTTAAACCTGGAGAGTTGAGACCCGTGTAATGGGTACCATGCAATATGACTTCAAAGGGTCTTCATTTGCTCACCGAACCTCTCCAATCCTATCACTGCTGCGTTTATGCCCCTGAACACACGCTTGATTCTCTTTTGGGACATAGCAATCCATAGGTTTTAAGATACTTACTAGTCAGGTACATTCTTCGGAGTTTAATAAGGGGTTTTGAGTCCATTTCGTTGAGCAAGGAGTAGCTCTTGTCTATTCCATATTTGGCTTAAGGAACTTTATCTGTGCTCATTTCAATCTCTGGTTTTATGTAGCACCCCAACTCACCTTTCCCCTTAAGCAAGCATAAGTTGGTTTTCTAAATTTGAGACCCTGTTCTGTTCTGTAATTCAGTTCCTGTGTAGCCAAGTTTACATTCTGTGTATTACTGATATCTTATGATGTTTCTTTTTCTGTGTGACTTATTTCAGTTAGAATCATCATACCTGAATCCACTCATTGTGCTGCTAAGTGCCTGATGACACAGATTTCATTGCTGAGTGATATTGCTTTGTAAGAAAATACCACAACTTCTTTATCCACTTTTCACTTTCTGCGATGTTGAACTTGTACTGTAAACGAGGTTCTTGTAAACGGAGCCGCTTTAAACTTTGGGGTGGCTGTGTGTTTTTGATTTTAATTTCCCTAAGCTATAGGACCATAAGTGGAAGTGCCCTAGGTTCTGTTGCTTTGTTTTTTAGATGTTTCAGGAAACACCATACACTTCTCCCGAGTGTTTGCTGGCAATTTACATCCCGCCCTTCAGCATAACAAGGCTCCCAGTTCTCCATGGCCTGTCCTGCCTTTCTGGATTTTACACTTTTTTCCGATGGCCCTTTTGACCGGGGGGAAGTGAGACTTCATTGTAGTGCAGATTTCCTTTGCAAGCTTGCTTGGTTGGCCAAAAAGGGCGTATGCGTTTTTTCCTGAATATATTCAGGAAAAAACGCATACGCCCTTTTTGGCCAAGTGCATCATTGTGGACGTTCTGCCTCTTTTCATATGCTTTCAATGCAATTCCAGTCTACCTCCTGAAATCGGTTTCCTGCAATTCTGCCCCGCTTTCAAGTCCTCTTGGCAGCCTTACTTCAGTCTATTTTTGGACGATAGCTGTCATTTATAACTCTGCAGGTTTGTGAATTACAGTGCCCCTGAGCTCCTTTCTTCAACTCGCTTTCTTTTGAGCTGGCCGCAACACCGCAGGATGGCTTCATGCCCTAATCTGGTTCCGGTACCGCACGCTGAGCCTTTGGTTATTTCCTCTTCCTGGTGGGAAATGAGAGTTAAATTTGCCCGTCCAGACACCTCCAGCTAGCCTCTCATTGGTTCTCGCTATTCCTGTTCATCTTCCACAGAAATTGCAAACTGGGCCAAACAGGAGGTTAAAGGCGCTGACTCTCCAAGTGGGGAGAGTGTTAGTAAAGCGTCTGGAATGTTGCACCCGAGTACCAGGGGAGGAAAACTGAGACATATTTGAACACGTCTCCCGATCACATGGTTGATCATACTCTGGGTTCCACATGCATGTTTTAGCTGAAGGAAGAATACCTAAAACCTGGGTAGTTGAAACCCGTGGAATGGGTACCATGCAATATGACTTCAAAGGGTCTTCATTTGCTCACCGAACCTCTCCAATCCTATCACTGCTGCGTTTATGCCCCTGTACACATGCTTGATTCTCTTTCGGAGACATAGCAATCCCTAGGTTTTAAGATACTTTCTACTCAGGTACATTCTTAGGAGTTTAATATGCGGTATTGAGTCCAATTCGTTGAGCAAGGAGTAGCTCTTGTCTATTCCATATTTGGCTTAAGGAAGTTTATCTGTGCTCATTTTAATCTCTGGTTTTATGCAGCACCCCAACTCACCTTTACCCTTAAGCAAGCATAAGTTGGTTTTCTAAATTTGAGACCCTGTTCTGTTCTGTAATTCAGTTCCTGTGTAGCCAAGTTTCCATTCCGTGTATTACTGATATCTTATGATGTTTCTTTTTCTGTGTGACTTATTTCAGTTAGAATCATCATACCTGAATCCACTCATTGTGCTGCTAAGGGCCTGATGACACAGATTTCATTGCTGAGTGATATTGCTTTGTAAGTAAATACCACAAGTTCTTTATCCATTTTTCATTTTCTGCGATGTTGAACTTGTACTGTAAACGAGGTTCTTGTAAACAGAGCCGTTCCAAACTTTGGGGTGGCTGTGTCTTTTTGATTTTAATTTCCCTAAGCTATAGGACCATAAGTGGAAGTGCCCTAGGTTCTGTTGCTTTGTTTTTTAGATGTTTCAGGAAACACCATACACTTCTCCCGAGTGGTTGTTGGCAATTTACATCCCGCCCATCAGCATAACAAGGCTCCCAGTTCTCCATGGCCTGTCCTGCCTTTCTGGATTTTACACTTTTTTCAGATGGCCCTTTTGACCGGGGGAATGTGAGACTTCATTGTAGTGCAGATTTCCTTTGCAAGCTTGCTTGGTTGGCCAAAAAGGGCGTATGCGTTTTTTCCTGAATATATTCAGGAAAAAACGCATACGCCCTTTTTGGCCAAGTGCATCATTGTGGACGTTCTGCCTCTTTTCCTATGCTTTCAATGCAATTCCAGTCTACCTCCTGAAATCGGTTTCCTGCAATTCTGCCCCGCTTTCAAGTCCTCTTGGCAGCCTTACTTCAGTCTATTTTTGGACGATAGCTGTCATTTATAACTCTGCAGGTTTGTGAATTACAGTGCCCCTGATCTCCTTTCTTCAAGTCGCTTTCTTGTGACCTGGCCGCAACACCGCAGGATGGCTTCAGGCCCTAATCTGGTTCCGGCACGGCACGCTGAGCCGTTGGTTATTTCCTCTTCCTGGTGGGAAATGAGAGTTAAATTTGCCCGTCCAGACACCTCCAGCTAGTCTCTCATTGGTTCTCGCTATTCCTGTTCATCTTCCGCAGAAATTGCAAACTGGGCCAAACAGGAGGTTAAAGGCGCTGACTCTCCAAGTGGGGAGAGTGTTAGTAAAGCGTCTGGAATGTTGCACCCGAGTACCAGGGGAGGAAAACTGAGACATATTTGAACACGTCTCCCGTTCACATGGTTGATCATACTTGGGTTCCACATGCATGTTTTAGCTGAAGGAAGAATACCTTAAACCTGGAGAGTTAAGACCCGTGTAATGGGTACCATGCAATATGACTTCAAAGGGTCTTCATTTGCTCACCGAACCTCTCCAATCCTATCACTGCTGCGTTTATGCCCCTGTACACATGCTTGATTCTCTTTCAGAGACATAGCAATCCATAGGTTTTAAGATACTTACTAGTCAGGTACATTCTTAGGCGTTTAATATGCGGTGTTGAGTCCATTTCATTGAGCAAGGAGTAGCTCTTGTCTATTCCATATTTGACTTAAGGAACTTTATCTGTGCTCATTTCAATCTCTGGTTTTATGCAGCACCCCAACTCACCTTTACCCTTAAGCAAGCATAAGTTGGTTTTCTAAATTTGAGACCCTGTTCTGTTCTGTAATTCAGTTCCTGTGTAGCCAAGTTTACATTCTGTGTATTACTGATATCTTATGATGTTTCTTTTTCTGTGTGACTTATTTCAGTTAGAATCATCATACCTGAATCCACTCATTGTGCTGCTAAGTGCCTGATGACACAGATTTCATTGCTGAGTGATATTGCTTTGTAAGTAAATACCACAACTTCTTTATCCATTTTTCACTTTCTGCGATGTTGAACTTGTACTGTAAACGAGGTTCTTGTAAACAGAGCCGTTCCAAACTTTGGGGTGGCTGTGTCTTTTTGATTTTAATTTCCCTAAGCTATAGGACCATAAGTGGAAGTGCCCTAGGTTCTGTTGCTTTGTTTTTTAGATGTTTCAGGAAACACCATACACTTCTCCCGAGTGGTTGTTGACAATTTACGTCCCGCCCTTCAGCATAACAAGGCTCCTAGTTCTCCATGGCCTGTCCTGCCTTTCTGGATTTTACACTTTTTTCAGATGGCCCTTTTGACCGGGGGGAAGTGAGACTTCATTGTAGTGCAGATTTCCTTTGCAAGCTTCCTTGGTTGGCCAAAAAGGGCGTATGCGTTTTTTCCTGAATATATTCAGGAAAAAACGCATACGCCCTTTTTGGCCAAGTGCATCATTGTGGACGTTCTGCCTCTTTTCCTATGCTTTCAATGCAATTCCAGTCTACCTCCTGAAATCGGTTTCCTGCAATTCTGCCCCACTTTCAAGTCCTCTTGGCAGCCTTACTTCAGTCTATTTTTGGACGATAGCTGTCATTTATAACTCTGCAGGTTTGTGAATTACAGTGCCCCTGAGCTCCTTTCTTCAACTCGCTTTCTTTTGAGCTGGCCGCAACACCGCAGGTTGGCTTCATGGCCTAATCTGGTTCCGGTACGGCACGCTGAGCCTTTGGTTATTTCCTCTTCCTGGTGGGAAATGAGAGTTAAATTTGCCCGTCCAGACACCTCCAGCTAGCCTCTCATTGGTTCTCGCTATTCCTGTTCATCTTCCGCAGAAATTGCAAACTGGGCCAAACAGCAGGTTAAAGGCGCTGACTCTCCAAGTGGGGAGAGTGTTAGTAAAGCGTCTGGAATGTTGCACCCGAGTACCAGGAGAGGAAAACTGAGACATATTTGAACACGTCTCCCGATCACATGGTTGATCATACTCTGGGTTCCACATGCATGTTTTAGCTGAAGGAAGAATACCTAAAACCTGGGTAGGTGAAACCCGTGGAATGGGTACCATGCAATATGACTTCAAAGGGTCTTCATTTGCTCACCGAACCTCTCCAATCCTATCACTGCTGCGTTTATGTCCCTGTACACATGCTTGATTCTCTTTCGGAGACATAGCAATCCCTAGGTTTTAAGATACTTACTAGTCAGGTACATTCTTAGGAGTTTAATATGCGGTGTTGAGTCCATTTCGTTGAGCAAGGAGTAGCTCTTGTCTATTCCATATTTGACTTAAGGAACTTTATCTGTGCTCATTTCAATCTCTGGTTTTATGCAGCACCCCAACTCACCTTTCCCCTTAAGCAAGCATAAGTTGGTTTTCTAAATTTGAGACCCTGTTCTGTTCTGTATTTCAGTTCCTGTGTAGCCTAGTTTACATTCCGTGTATTACTGATATCTTATGATGTTTCTTTTTCTGTGTGACTTATTTCAGTTAGAATCATCATACCTGAATCCACTCATTGTGCTGCTAAGGGCCTGATGACACAGATTTCATTGCTGAGTGATATTGCTTTGTAAGTAAATACCACAACTTCTTTATCCATTTTTCACTTTCTGCGATGTTGAACTTGTACTGTAAATGAGGTTCTTGTAAACAGAGCCGTTCGAAACTTTGGGGTGGCTGTGTCTTTTTGATTTTAATTTCCCTAAGCTATAGGACCATAAGTGGAAGTGCCCTAGGTTCTGTTGCTTTGTTTTTTAGATGTTTCAGGAAACACCATACACTTCTCCCGTGTGTCTGTTGGCAATTTACATCCCGCCCATCAGCATAACAAGGCTCCCAGTTCTCCATGGCCTGTCCTGCCTTTCTGGATTTTACACTTTTTTCAGATGGCCCTTTTGACCAGGTGGAAGTGAGACTTCATTGTAGTGCAGATTTCCTTTGCAAGCTTGCTTGGTTGGCCAGAAAGTGCATATGCGTTTTTTCCTGAATATATTTAGGAAAAAACGCATACGCCCTTTTTGGCCAAGTGCATCATTGTCGAGTTTCTGACTCTCTTCATATGCTTTCAATGCAATTCCAGTCTACCTCCTGAAATCGGTTTCCTGCAATTCTGCCTTGCTTTCAATGCCTCTTCATAGCCTTACCTCAATATATTTTTTAAAAATAGTTGGCCTTTATAACTCTGCACGTTTTTGAATTGCAGTGGCCCTTAGCTCCATTTTTTAGCTCTTATTTTTGTGGTCTTGCCCCATAACCACAGGATTCCTTGAAGCCCTATTTTTCTTCTGGGGCACCTTGCTGTGCCTTTGGTTAATTCTTCTTACTGATGTGATATTAGAGTGACATGTGCCCATTGAAACCGCTACAGCTAGTTTCTCACTGGTTCCCCCTATTCCCATTCATCCTCTGCACTAACTGCAGACTATGCGATACCAGAACTTAAAGGCATTGACTCCATGTGGGGATGTTGTTAGTAAAGCGGCTGGAATGTCGATCCGGAGCCCCAGGAGAGGAAAAATGAGGTGCGTTTTAGAAACCTTTCCCAATCATATGGTATACCAGTCGCTGGGTTTCCCAAGCATGGTTTAGCTGTAGGAAGATTCCCTTCAACCTGGAGTGTTGGGACCCTTGGAATGAGTAGCATGAAGTATTGCATTAAACTTTCGGCAGTTGCTCACCAAAGCTCACCAATCCTCTCAGCCCCAAGTGTCCAGCCTTATGTCTTATCCAGCTGTGGGTTTATATGTGGTCAATCCAGGTTGCATCACAGCCCCTGAGCGAATTTTGTAAGAATTTTTCTCTCTTTCATTGTTTCAGCGTTTTGTTTTTAAAATTTATTTCTATAATGGGGTTTAGCTCCTTTTCACTGCTGTGTTTGTGCCGCTCTGCACACACTTGATTCCCTTATGGAGATATATCAATACATGGGTTTTAAGATTCTTATTCCTCAGATATATTTCTCTGCGGTGTATAGGGTGTGTTGAGGCCTGTTCATTGAGCAAGGTGTAGATCTTGTCTAATACCTATTTGGTTTATTGAACGGTATCTGTGCTAATTTCAAACTCTGGTTTTATGCATCACCCCACCTCTCCTTTCCCCTTAAGCTGACATAAGTGTGTTTTCTAAATGTGAGACACTGTTCTGTTCTGTAATTCATTTCTTGTGCAGCCATATTTACCCTCCCTCTATAAGTGATATCTTATGATATGTTTCTTTTTCTGTTTGACTTATTTCAAGTAGTATTATCGGACCTAAATCCACTCTTTATCCTTCTACTAGCCTTATTACATTGATTTCATGATGAAGAGATATTCCATTGTACATAAGTACCACATCTTCTTTATCCATTGTTCTCTTTCCTGGGGTATTTAAGGTGTACTGAAGTTGAGGTTCTTGTAAACAGAGTAGCCCTAAACTGTGGTGTGCTTGTGTCTTGTTGATTTTTAGACTTCCCTAGATATACTCCCATGATTGGAAGTGTCCTATGCTCTGTAGCTCTGTTTTTTAGATGATTTAGGAACCACCATACACTTCTCCAGAGTGGCTCTCGGCAGTTCACACACTGCCCATCAGCGTATAAAGGCTCCCTGTTCTCCATGGCCTGTCCTGCATTTCTGGTTTTTACAATTTTTTAGGATGGCCCTTTTGACCAGGGGGAAGTGAGACTTCTTTGTTGTGCACATTTGCATTGCTTGCTTGCTTCGTTGCCCATAAAGTGTGTATGCGTTTTTTCCTGGATATAATCAGGAAAAAACGCATACGCCCTTTTGGGCCAACTGCATCATTGTTGAAATTCTGCCGCTTTTCATGTGCGTTAAAGACGAGTCCAATCTATCTCTTGAAATCTGTTTCTTGCAATTCTGTCTTGCATTCAGATCCTCTTCTTTGCCTTACCTCAACATATTTTTGGACGTTAGTTTTCATTTATAACTCTGCAGGTTTGTGAATTGCAGTGACCCTGAGCTCCATTTTTTAAGTTGCTCTTTTGTGAGCTGGCCTCAAACCCGCAGGATTGCTTCAGGCCCTATTTTGGCTCCGGCGAGGCAGGCTGAGCCTTTCTTTAATTCTTATTCTTAATGGGAAATTAGAGTGATATGTGCCCGTCCAAACCCCAACAACTCTTCTCTCATTGGTTCCCCCTCTTCCCGTTCATCCTCCTCACAATTTGCAAAATGTGTGAAACAGAAGTTTAAATGTGCTGATTCTCCAAGTGGGGAGATTCTAAGTAGCGTGGCTGGAATGGTGAACAGGAGCACCAGGAGAGGATAAATGAGGTGCATTTTAGACACATCTCCCGATCACATGGTGTACAGTCCTCTGGGTTTTCCATGCATGTTTTAGCTGTAGGAAGATCCCTTGAACCTGCAGATTTGGGACCCATTGAATGGGTACCAGGTAGTATTACTTTAAAGGGTGTGCATTTCCTCACCCAACCTCACATTTCTCTTAGCGCAAACAGTTTCCAACCTTATGTCTCATCCTGCTGTGGGTCTAGATGTGTTCAATCCATGTTGCATCACCGTCCCTGAGGAAAAGTTGTAAGAGGTTTTCTCTGTCTCTCTGTCGTTTATTTTTTTCAATTTATTACTATATTGGTTACAGCTGATTTTCAAAGCTCTGTTTCTTGCTGCTGTACATCCACTTGATTCACGTACAGAGAGACATCAATAAATTCTTTTTCAGATTCTTACCAGTCGTATATATTCTTTTCCGGTGACTTGAGTGTGCTGAGTGCAGTTCTTTTAGCTACCGTGTAGGCCTTGTTGATTATCAGTTTGGTATTTGGAATGGTATCTTTGCTAATTTCAACCTCCTGGATGATGCCTCACCCCTCCCCACTTTTCCCGTTTAGCAGCCTTATGCGTGTTTTCTACATATTTGACTATGTTTTTGTTTTGTAATTTATTTCATGTGTAGCCATTTTGGATTCCACCTTTAAGTGATATCTTATGATATGTGTCTTTTTCTTTTTGAATTCTGTCACTTAGAATGATCATACGTAACTCCTCCGGAGTTGTTACAACTGGCCATATTTCATTGATTTCCAGGCTGAATAATATTCCACTCTACCTAAGTACCACATCTCTATCCATTTTTTCCCTCCAGAGACATTTGAGTTATATCCTAGTCGAGGATCTTTTAAACAGAGAGGGGGTAAACATTGGGGTGCCTATGTTCTCTCGATTTTTGTTTTTCCCAAGATATACGCTCATGAGTGCAAGTGCCCTATGCTCTGTAGCTCATTTTTTAGATGCTTTAGTAAACACAATACACTTCTCCAGAATGGCCGTTGGCAATATACATTTCCACTATAAGTCTCACAGGGCTCCCTCTTCTCGTTGCCCTGTCCTGCATTTCTGTTGTTTACGCTTTATGAGGATGGCTCTTCTGACTGATGCGAAGTGATATCTTTTGTAGTATTGACTTCCAGTGCCCACCTGTTTGGTTGGCTAAAAAAGTGTATGCCCTTTTCTTGAATATATACAGAAAAGAACGCATACACCCTTTTTGGCCAACTGCAATGTTGGCAATGTTCAGCTCCTTTTCTTGTGCTTAATGGCGAGTCCTTTCTACCTCCTCAAATCCCTTTCCTGCCATTCTCCCTTGCTTACAAGTCCTTTTCTCTGACTTTCCTCAAGACATTTTTCAGTGATGGATATTTTCAACTCTGCAGTTTTGTGAATTTTACTGCCCCTGAGTTCCATTGTTCAACTCGTGTTTATGGGAACTGGCCACAAAGCAGTGGGATTTCCTCAAGCCCTATACTGTTTCCATGGGCAACCCTAGCCTTTGGTCAATTCGTCTTCCTGATTGGAAATTAGAGTGGCATGTGCCTGTCTGAACACCTAGGACTTGTCTCTCATTGTTCCTCATCCTTCCGCTTCATCCTCTGGACAAATTCCAAACTGTACGCAACAGGATGTTGACAGTGCTGACATCTCCAAGTGGGGAGACTGTTAGTAAAGACGCTGGAGGGGTGAACCCGAGCACCAGGAGATGAGGAGATGAGATGCCTTTTCCAAACTCTTCCCGATCAGACGGTATACCATCCTCTGGGTGTGACAGACATGTTTTAGCAGTAGGAAGAGTCCCATTCATGTAAGGAGAACACCAGGGCTTTTTCAAAATCAGTGTCTCCCCGAAACCCAAACTGGGGAAGTTTTTAAGCTACAGCTACACATATGTTCGTTAAGGGCCTTGGGAAGTAGGCAGAGTCCAAACTTTAGATGATTGAAGTCTTCAGGGTCAGAAGCACTCACCACCAGCTTCCCTTAGGCTACACTTTAACTGTCATTGATAGATGATGTCAATAAAAATATCTATTCTTTTTCAGATTATTTCCCCTTATAGGTTATTGCAAAATGTTGAGTGTAGTTCCCTGTGCTATACAGTAGTTCCTTGTTGATGATCTATTTTATACATAGCAGTGTGTATGTGTTCATTCCAAACTGTTAATTTATCCCTCCTCCCACCTTTCCCCTTTGGTAATAATAAATTATAAGATTTTATACTTCTCAGAAATGGGGGAGCTGAAAGAGAGGTATCATTTTCAATGGAAAAGCATTTAAAACAAGATTGAAGGTTTAACCAAGATTATTAGATGTACATCCTTGGAAAGAAATCACTTCGTTTCTCTAATATTGACCTGACAAATAAGACAAACCTTTTCACTGAACTTGCTTATAAAAAGTGATGGAAATATCAAATGGAAGTGTTAAAAGCATCTTATTTTACCCGAGCCTTATACACTGTTCTATGTTAACTACAGTTTGGCTCACACATCTGTTCATTGAGGTTACAATAGTCTCAATTTCTGTTACTGATCCTCCAGAGTGGACCCCAACAAGTGTCCCCCTGCCCAGTGTCATTGGGGCCAACAGATCGAGACTGAGTTTGGTTCACAAGCAAAGGAAACTTTATATTTTGATCAGAGAATGGAGAGGTGAGAGCATGCACTACCCCGTGGGCTGTGGGCTGGGCTGCTGTGTAGAGATCCTGTCAGAGTCAGTGGGAGGGAGGGAGGCGGCGGAGCTCTCGAGGGCCGGGTTGGCTGTAGCTCAGGCTCTATATCGTGGAGTCTGCACTGGGCCCCAGGAGCTGAGGTGTCGACCCAGCCATTCTGCACTAGGAAATCTGGTCTGAAGTGCCGGGTGTGGAACCTCTGCATGCGGGACCCTAGGAGCACGTGAAATTAGACAAAGCACAAAGGATAAAAAAGGTTAGACTTGACTTTATTGCCCAGATTCTATTTTTATCTCCCAGGGATTTTTAATGGGCTTTGCTGGGGACAAACCCCTCCTCTGCCTTTTGTCCCGTTCCTCATTCTTGGAGTGCTGAGGGTGCAGACCCTTCTTCTGTAACTGCTGAGTGCTGAGTTGGGAGCCCTCATACCCTGGGGCGAGGGTCAGAGCTTCTCCCCAGCAGCCTCCCGGTGACGTTGATTGTCCCCAGGACCCCTGCCTCCCTGCTCGTCCACCTGAGCACCAGCATTGGAAGTGTTATAGATTCTAATGACCTTTAAGGGTCCAGGAAAGAGATGTGCAGAGACGCTGTGGGGGCCGGTTTCACCCCGCCCCACATTTGTTCGACCACCTTAGGCTGACCGTCTCTGCCAGCCTAGATGCTCTGACCAGTAGTCTGCGCTTTCTTCAATTAGGCCCCTGAATTAACGTACAAACAGCACCAGGTGTCAGAGCCCTGCCCGCTCAAATCCCAGACAGTCCAGGGTCAGTGGTGATCAAGGACCATGATGGCTACTGAGTCAACAGCCTTTTGAAGTAAACAGGAGTCCAGCCGGTCTTATTGGCCACCATCATCACGGTGTCTGTAGGCTTTTCTATGGTGACAGTGTGGTATACTGTTCCCCCGCCAAGATTATTAGCTCCCCTCTGGGTGCAGTAAGTCCTGCAAGCAGTAGTCTACTCTTTTGGGACACACTCTTGTTGTTTTATGAGAGAAACTCCAGGTCAAGTGATGTTCACACGAGTCGTCATGGTGCCCTGTTGCCCCCGGTTATCTCTCTGGATGTTGGAGTTGGAGGGCCTCCTCACTCGAGGTCGGTGTGCCCACGGAGCGAACCCTGCAACTTCAGGGCATGGTTGGTGGTTAGGATCACCACGTGGGGTCCTTTTCCCTTAGGAGGGAGGTGGCCTTTTGGGCTGCTGATTTCCAGGTTTTTAGATACCACCAGTATCTTGGCCAGATGTGGCAGTGGGCCAAGCCCCTTAGTGACCGTAGTTTATCCTACCTGGATGGCATTCTTGCATTGTTCCATTTCAAGTGGTCCCAGTTTTTGCACTAATTCTCCAATGGCGATTCACCTTTCACCGGGAATGTAAAGGTCAAAGGGTTTAGCTAAATTAGGGAGTTCCAGGGCAAGGGTCTGAATTGACTGCTCTTTCCATTCTTGAAAGGCCACTTCTGGATTCTATTCAAAAGGATCATCATCTTTTCCTTTCAGTGTTTCATATAGAGGCCCAGCTAGTAGACTGTAGTTAGGGATCCAGAAGCAGCAAACCCTGGCCTCCCCAGGAACCCCTAAGCTGTCTTCTAGTTTTAGAAAGGGGTAAGGCTGAAAATGGTTTCTTCCCTTTCCTGGGATGGGCTTCTCTGACCTTCTGTGAGAATGAAGCCCAGGCAGGTCACCGCAGTCTGTGATATTTGAGCTTTTTCTTGGACAACTTCTATCCTTTATTGGCTTGGTAGTTCAGAGGCCTCCTTAGTAGGGCTGGTGATCAGAATGTCGTCTGCATATTGAAGGAGGGTTTCCTTTTCCAGAGGTAGAACTTTTAGGTCTTTAGCTAAGCTTTCCCCAAAGATGGTGTGGGAATTTTTGCACCCTTGGGGCCAGACGGCCTGGAAGTATTGTTTTAGTTGTATGTTGAGTCCTGCCACTCACAAGCCAAAATTTCTTGTGACTCTGGGACTAATGGAATACAAAAGAAGGCATCATTGAAGACTAATACAGAATACCATGTCCTGGTGGTTGGTAGAATGACCAGCAGGGTGTAGGAATTAGGAGCAACTGGAGGTATATCCTCGGTGGCTTCACTGACTGTCCTGACATCCTTTACCAGGTCCCCAGCAGCCCATGGGGCTCTCGTGGTCAGACCAATCCCAGAATATGGAGCTCACCTGGGCAGGTACCCCACCCCCACCCCAGCCCACGGGGCTCTCGTGGTCAGGCCCCTCCCAGGATACAGAGCTACCCTTGCAGGTACCGTGGCAGGGCTGGGCACACAGGAACCGTGCACATAGCCCTCATTGCAGAGCACCCCCAGCTCACCTGTCGCTCAGAGCTGACACAGAGCACCTCAGAGCAGGACTTGAACTAACAAACAGCAGCTGCGACAGGTCTGTGACCCTGGGCATCACTCCGTGAGGCCTCCCTCCACCTGGTCTTCCAGAGACTTCCACTGCACCCGGGGCACCAGGCCTCTGTCTCCAACCACCACCCACCCCTCCTCTCCCTGACTCCTGGGTTCCTCTCATTAGGAGAGGGTTTTCTTGAAGTTGTCTCCCACTCATGGGCCAGATAAAATGATTAGAAAACAAGCCAAAGCTGCAGCCCCTTGTCTATCCTGACTCTCAGGAGCCCACACCTGTTCCTTGGACCTGGCCGGTTCAGCAAGTTCCATTTTCTGCAACTGTGAGCCCCTGAGGGGTGATGATTGGCTGACCTGGGCAGCCTTACCGTGCCGGCCAGCCCTCCCCAGGTGTGCCTGGGTTGAGATCAATATAAATACCACTCCAGGCAGCAAGAGCCCCTGCAGCCGTGCCTGACGCCATTTTCTCTGCCCTGTCAGCAGTCTCGGGGCTGGGCTGGTGGGAGGGAGTGAGAGGCCACGGCTTTGTGGGTGGCCCAGTGTGAGTGGGGCTCTGCTGGACTTTCTGCAGCAGTTGCCAGGCTGCCACCTGCTAAAGAAGAGGATGTGTCACCCATACCTGCTGCTGGAATTTCTCCCTGGGCAGAGGTGAGGAAGGAAAAAAGCAGTGGGGGCAGGGACAGGACGGGTATCTCAGGCAGGGAAATGGAAATCTTCCAGAAGAGCACCCAGGGCCAGGACCATCCTGGCTGGCTGCAGGCACCAAGTCGGCCGGCATGCTGTCACTCGTGTGGCTCTATGGCCCTTCCTCTAGGCTTTCAAGTCCTTGTATATATTCAGGTGTTTTACCTGGGACGGGTGGGAATAGTTCAGCAGCAACTGGCCTGGGGCTCAGCTCACGTTTACTCACAGATGCCTCGGCATGGTGCCCCAGCTTTGCAATGAGGACGCTTGTTGCGTGGGGGCTGCTGGCTGAATGGGAGACGATTCCCCACCACTGACCAACTTCAGAATTGTTTACAACTGGAGCAAGTGCCCTGATACGGTTTTCCTCTGTGTAACTGGTGGGTTCTGTGTTTTTTTTCTCTTTTTCGTTTTTGGTTCAAGGTAGATTTTATTCCTCTTTTTTGTATTTACAGATATAAGCATGGAAATAATTTATTCATATAAATACATGTATGTGCAGGGAATAATTGTTTTTTCTGTTTTATTTTTTAAATTTTATTTCTTTTTAATTTTGAATTTTATTTTATATTTTTATACAGCAGGTTCTTATTGGTTATCTATTTTATACATATAAATGTATACATGCCAATCCCAGTCTCTCAACTCCTCCCACCACCACCCCCCAACAGCTTTCCCCCCTTGTTGTCCATACGTTTGTTGTCTACATCTGTTGCTCTATTTATGCCTTGCAAAATGGTTAATCTGTACAGTTTTTCTAGGTTCCACATATATGCATGAATATACAAGATTTGTTTTTCTCTTTCTGACTTACTTCACTCTGTATGACAGTCTCTAGATCCATCGACGTCTCTACAAATGACCCAATTTCATTCCTTTTCATGGCTTAGTAATATTCCATTTTATATATGTACCACAGCTTTATGCATTCGTCTGTCTGTGGGCATTTAGGTTGCTTCCATTACCTCGATATTGTAAATAGTGATGCAATGAATATTGCGGTGAATGACTCTTTTTGATTTATGGTTTTGTCTGGGTATATGTCCAGTACTGGGATTGCTGTATCATATGGTAATTCTATTGTTAGTTTCTTAAGAAATTCCATATTGTTCTCCATAATGACTGTATCAATTTATATTCCCAACAATAGTGGGAGAGGGTTCCTTTTCTCCACACCCTTTCCAGCATTTTTTGTTTGTAGATTTTCAATGATGCCTATTCTACCAGGTGTGAGGTGATACCTCATTGTTGAATCCATTTCGTTGAGCAAGGGGTAGCTCTGGTCTATTACATATTTGGCTTATGGAACGGTATCTGTGCTAATTTCAAACTCTGCTTTTATGCAGCACCCCAACTCACCTTCCCCCTTAAGCAGGCATAAGTTGGTTTTCTAAACTTGAGACCCTGTTCTGTTTTGTAATTCAGTTCATGTGTAGCCAAGTTCACATTCCGTGTATTAGTGATACCTTATGATGTTTCTTTTTCTGTGTGACTTATTTCACTTAGAATCATCGTGCCTCAATCCACTCATTATGCTGGTACGGGCCTGGTGACATAGATTTCATTGCTGAGTGGTATTCTGTTGTACATAAGTACCGCAACTTCTTTATCCATTATTTGCTCTCTGGGATATTTAACTTGTGCCGTAGAAGAGATTCCTGTAAAAAGAGCCGTCCCAAATTTTGGGGTTGCTGTGTCTTTTTGATATTAATTTCCCTAAGCTATAGGACCATAAGTGGAAGTGCCCTAGGCTCTGTTGCTTTGTTTTTTAGATGTTTCAGGAAACACCATACACTTCTCTCGAGTGGTTGTTGGCAATTTACATCCCGCCCATCAGCATAACAAGGCTCCCAGTTCTCCATGGCCTGTCCTGCCATTCTGGATTTTACACTTCATTCTGATGGCCCTTTTGACCGGAGGAAGTGAGACTTCATTGTAGTGCAGATTTCCTTTGCAAGCTTGCTTGGTTGGCCAAAAAGGGCGTATGCGTTTTTTCCTGAATATATTCAGGAAAAAACGCATATGCCCTTTCGGCAAAGTGCATCATTGTGGACGTTCTGCCTCTTTTCCTACGCTTTCAATGCAATTCCAGTCTACCTCCTGAAATCGGTATCCTGCAATTCTGCCCCGCTTTCAAGTCCTCTTGGCAGCCTTACTTCAGTCTATTTTTGGACGATAGCTGTCATTTATAACTCTGCAGGTTTGTGAATTACAGAGCCCCTGAGCTCCTTTCTTCAACTCACTTTCTTGTGAGCTGGCCGCAACACCGCAGGATGGCTTCAGGCCCTAATCTGTTTCCGGCATGGCACGCTGAGCCTTTGGTTAATTACTCTTCCTAGTGGGAAATGAGAGTTAAATTTGCCCGTTCAGACACCTCCAGCTAGTCTCTCATTGGTTCTCGCTATTCCTGTTCATCTTCCGCAGAAATTGCAAATGGGCCAAACAGGAGGTTAAAGGCGCTGACTCTCCAAGTGGGGAGAGTGTTAGTAAAGCGTCTGGAATGTTGCACCCGAGTACCAGGGGAGGAAAACTGAGACATATTTGAACACGTCTCCCGATCACACGGTTGATCATACTCTGGGTTCCACATGCATGTTTTAGCTGAAGGAAGAATACCTTAAACCTGGGTAGTTGAAACCCGTGGAATGGGTACCATGCAATATGACTTCAAAGGGTCTTCATTTGCTCACCGAACCTCTCCAATCCTATCACTGCTGCGTTTATGCCCCTGTACACACGCTTGATACTCTTTTGGAGACATAGCAATCCATAGGTTTTAAGATACTTACTAGTCAGGTACATTCTTAGGCGTTTAATATGGGGTGCTGAGTCCATTTCGTTGAGCAAGGAGTAGCTCTTGTCTATTCCATATTTGGCTTAAGGAACTTTATCTGTGCTCATTTCAATCTCTGGTTTTATGCAGCACCCCAACTCACCTTTCCCCTTAAGCAAGCATAAGTTGGTTTTCTAAATTTGAGACCCTGTTCTGTTATGGAATGCAGTTCCTGTGTAGCCAAGGTTACATTCCGTGTATTAGTGATATCTTATGATGTTTCTTTTTCTGTGTGACTTATTTCAGTTAGAATCATCGTACCTGAATCCACTCATTATGCTGCTACGGGCCTGATGACATAGATTTCATTGCTGAGTGATACTGCATTGTACGTAAGTACCACAAGTTCTTTATCCATTTTTCACTTTCTGTGATATTGAACTTGTATGGTAAACGAGGTTCTTGTAAACGGAGGCGTCCCAAATTTTGGGGTGGCTGTGTCTTTTTGATTTTAATTTCCCTAAGCTATAGGACCATAAGTGGAAGTGCCCTAGGCTCTGTTGCTTTGTTTTTTAGATGTTTCAGGAAACACCATACACTTCTCCCGAGTGGTTGTTGGCAATTTACATCCCGCCCATCAGCATAACAAGGCTCCCAGTTCTCCATGGCCTGTCCTGCCTTTCTGGATGTTACTCTTTTTTCAGATGGCCCTTTTGACCGGGGGGAAGTGAGACTTCATTGTAGTGCAGATTTCCTTTGCAAGCTTGCTTGGTTGGCCAAAAAGGGCGTATGCGTTTTTTCCTGAATATATTCAGGAAAAAACGCATACGCCCTTTTTGGCCAAGTGCATCATTGTGGACGTTCTGCCTCTTTTCCTATGCTTTCAATGCAATTCCAGTCTACCTCCTGAAATCGGTTTCCTGCAATTCTGCCCCGCTTTCAAGTCCTCTTGGCAGCCTTACTTCAGTATATTTTTGGATGATAGCTGTCATTTATAAGTCTGCAGGTTTGTGAATTACAGTGCCCCTGAGCTCCTTTCTTCAACTCACTTTCTTGTGAGCTGGCCGCCACACCGCAGGATTGCTTCAGGCCCTAATCTGTTTCCGGCACGGCACGCTGAGCCTTTGGTTAATTCCTCATCCTGGTGGGAAATGAGAGTTAAATTTGCCCGTCCAGACACCTCCCGCTTGTCTCTCATTGGTTCTCCATATTGCTGTACATCTTCCGCAGAAATTGCAAACTGGGCCAAACAGGAAGTTAAAGGCACTGACTCTCCAAGTGGGGAGAGTGTTAGTAAAGCGTCTGGAATGTTGCACCGAAGTACCAGGGGACGAAAACTGAGACATATTTGAACACGTCTCCCGATCACACGGTTGATCATACTCTGGGTTCCACATGCATGTTTTAGCTGAAGAAAGAATACCTTAAACCTGGAGAGTTGAGACCCGTGGAATGGGTACCATGCAATATGACTTCAAAGGGTCTTCATTTGCTCACCGAACCTCTCCAATCCTATCACTGCTGCGTTTATGCCCCTGTACACATGCTTGATTCTCTTTTGGAGACATAGCAATCCATAGGTTTTAAGATACTTACTAGTCAGGTATATTCTTAGGCGTTTAATATGGGGTGTTGAGTCCATTTCGTTGAGCAAGGAGTAGCTCTTGTCTATTCCATATTTGACTTAAGGAACTTTATCTGTGCTCATTTCAATCTCTGGTTTTATGCAGCACCCCAACTCACCTTTCCCCTTAAGCAAGCATAAGTTGGTTTTCTAAATTTGAGACCCTGTTCTGTTTTGGAATTCAGTTCCTGTGTAGCCAGTTTACATTCCGTGTATTAGTGATATCTTATGATGTTTCTTTTTCTGTGTGACTTATTTCAGTTAGAATCATCGTACCTGAATCCACTCATTATGCTACTACAGGCCTGATGACATAGATTTCATTGCTGATTGATACTGCATTGTACGTAAGTACCACAACTTCTTTATCCATTTTTCACTTTCTGCGATATTGAAATTGTACGGTAAACGAGGTTCTTGTAAACAGAGGCGTCGCAAACTTTGGGGTGGCTCTGTCTTTTTGATTTTAATTTCCCTAAGCTATAGGACCATAAGTGGAAGTGCCCTAGGCTCTGTTGCTTTGTTTTTTAGATGTTTCAGGAAACACCATACATTTCTCCCGAGTGTCTGTTGGCAATTTACATCCCGCCCATCAGCATAACAAGGCTCCCAGTTCTCCATGGCCTGTCCTGCCTTTCTGGATTTTACACTTTTTTCAATTGGCCCCTTTGAGCAGGGGGAATTGAGACTTCATTGTAGTGCACATTACCTTTGTAAGCCTGCTTGGTTGGCCAAAAAGGGCGTATGCGTTTTTTCCTGAATATATTCAGGAAAAAACGCATACGCCCTTTTTGGCCAAGTGCATCATTGTGGACGTTCTGCCTCTTTTCCTATGCTTGAAATGCAATTCCAGTCTACCTCCTGAAATCGGTTTCCTGCAATTCTGCCCCGCTCTCAAGTCCTCTTGGCAGCCTTACTTCAGTCTATTTTTGGACGATAGCTGTCATTTATAACTCTGCAGGTTTGTGAATTACAGTGCCCCTGAGCTCCTTTCTTCAACTCGCTTTCTTTTGAGCTGGCCGCAACACCGCAGGATGGCTTCAGGCCCTAATCTGGTTCCGGCACGGCACGCTGAGCCTTTGGTTAATTCCGCTTCCTGGTGGGAAATGAGAGTTAAATTTGCCCGTCCAGACACCTCCAGCTAGTCTCTCATTGGTTCTCGCTATTCCTGTTCATCTTCCGCAGAAATTGCAAACTGGGCCAAACAGGAGGTTAAAGGGACTGACTCTCCAAGTCGGGAGAGTGTTAGTAAAGCGTCTGGATGTTGCACCCGAGTACCAGGGTACGAAAACTGAGACATATTTGAACACGTCTCCCGATCACATGGTTGATCATACTCTAGGTTCCACATGCATATTTTAGCTGAAGGAAGAATACCTTAAACCTGGGTAGTTGAAACCCGTGGAATGGGTACCATGCAATATGACTTCAAAGGGTCTTCATTTGCTAACCGAACCTCTCCAATCCTATCGCTGCTGCGTTTATGCCCCTGTACACATGCTTGATTCTCTTTCGGAGACATAGCAATCCATAGGTTTTAAGATACTTACTAGTCAGGTACATTCTTAGGCGTTTAATATGCGGTGTTGAGTCCATTTCGTTGAGCAAGGAGTAGCTCTTGTCTATTCCATATTTGGCTTAAGGAACTTTATCTGTGCTCATTTCAATCTCTGGTTTTATGCAGCACCCCAACTCACCTTTCCCCTTAAGCAAGCATAAGTTGGTTTTCTAAATTTGAGACCCTGTTCTGTTCTGTAATTCAGTTCCTGTGTAGCCAAGTTTACATTCCGTGTATTACTGATATCTTATGATGTTTCTTTTTCTGTGTGACTTATTTCAGTTAGAATCATCATACCTGAATCCACTCATTCTGCTGCTAAGGGCCTGATGACATAGATTTCATTGCTGAGTGATATTGCTTTGTAAGTGAATACCACAACTTCTTCATCCATTTTTCACTTTCTGCAATGTTGAACTTGTACTGTAAACGAGGTTCTTGTAAACAGAGCCGTTCCAAACTTTGGGGTGGCTGTGTCTTTTTGATTTTAATTTCCCTAAGCTATAGGACCATAAGTGGAAGTGCCCTAGGCTCTGTTGCTTTGTTTTTTAGATGTTTCAGGAAACACCATACACTTCTCCCAAGTGTCTGTTGGCAATTTACATCCTGCCCATCAGCATAACAAGGCTCCCACTTCTCAATGGCCTGTTGCCTTTCTGGATTTTACACTTTTTTCAGATGGCCCTTTTGACCGGGGGGAAGTGAGACTTCATTGTAGTGCAGATTTCCTTTGCAAGCTTGCTTGGTTGGCCAAAAAGGGCGTATGCGTTTTTTCCTGAATATATTCAGGAAAAAACGCATACGCCCTTTTTGGCCAAGTGCATCATTGTGGACGTTCTGCCTCTTTTCCTATGCTTTCAATGCAATTCCAGTCTACCTCCTGAAATCGGTTTCCTGCAATTCTGCCCCGCTTTCAAGTCCTCTTGGCAGCCTTACTTCAGTATATTTTTGGATGATAGCTGTCATTTATAAGTCTGCAGGTTTGTGAATTACAGTGCCCCTGAGCTCCTTTCTTCAACTCACTTTCTTGTGAGCTGGCCGCCACACCGCAGGATTGCTTCAGGCCCTAATCTGTTTCAGGCACGGCACGCTGAGCCTTTGGTTAATTCCTCATCCTGGTGGGAAATGAGAGTTAAATTTGCCCGTCCAGACACCTCCCGCTTGTCTCTCATTGGTTCTCCCTATTCCTGTACATCTTCCGCAGAAATTGCAAACTGGGCCAAACAGGAAGTTAAAGGCACTGACTCTCCAAGTGGGGAGAGTGTTAGTAAAGCGTCTGGAATGTTGCACCGAAGTACCAGGGGACGAAAACTGAGACATATTTGAACACGTCTCCCGATCACACGGTTGATCATACTCTGGGTTCCACATGCATGTTTTAGCTGAAGAAAGAATACCTTAAACCTGGAGAGTTGAGACCCGTGGAATGGGTACCATGCAATATGACTTCAAAGGGTCTTCATTTGCTCACCGAACCTCTCCAATCCTATCACTGCTGCGTTTATGCCCCTGTACACATGCTTGATTCTCTTTTGGAGACATAGCAATCCATAGGTTTTAAGATACTTACTAGTCAGGTATATTCTTAGGCGTTTAATATGGGGTGTTGAGTCCATTTCGTTGAGCAAGGAGTAGCTCTTGTCTATTCCATATTTGATTTAAGGAACTTTATCTGTGCTCATTTCAATCTCTGGTTTTATGCAGCACCCCAACTCACCTTTCCCCTTAAGCAAGCATAAGTTGGTTTTCTAAATTTGAGACCCTGTTCTGTTTTGGAATTCAGTTCCTGTGTAGCCAGTTTACATTCCGTGTATTAGTGATATCTTATGATGTTTCTTTTTCTGTGTGACTTATTTCAGTTAGAATCATCGTACCTGAATCCACTCATTATGCCGCTACGGGCCTGATGACATAGATTTCATTGCTGATTGATACTGCATTGTACGTAAGTACCACAACTTCTTTATCCATTTTTCACTTTCTGCGATATTGAAATTGAACGGTAAACGAGGTTCTTGTAAACAGAGGCGTCGCAAACTTTGGGGTGGCTGTGTCTTTTTGATTTTAATTTCCCTAAGCTATAGGACCATAAGTGGAAGTGCCCTAGGCTCTGTTGCTTTGTTTTTTAGATGTTTCAGGAAACACCATACATTTCTCCCGAGTGTCTGTTGGCAATTTACATCCCGCCCATCAGCATAACAAGGCTCCCAGTTCTCCATGGCCTGTCCTGCCTTTCTGGATTTTACACTTTTTTCAATTGGCCCCTTTGAGCAGGGGGAATTGAGACTTCATTGTAGTGCACATTACCTTTGTAAGCCTGCTTGGTTGGCCAAAAAGGGCATATGCGTTTTTTCCTGAATATATTCAGGAAAAAACGCATACGCCCTTTTTGGCCAAGTGCATCATTGTGGACGTTCTGCCTCTTTTCCTATGCTTGAAATGCAATTTCAGTCTACCTCCTGAAATCGGTTTCCTGCAATTCTGCCCCACTCTCAAGTCCTCTTGGCAGCCTTACTTCAGTCTATTTTTGGACGATAGCTGTCATTTATAACTTTGCAGGTTTGTGAATTACAGTGCCCCTGAGCTCCTTTCTTCAACTCGCTTTCTTGTGACCTGGCCGCAACACCGCAGGATGGCTTCAGGCCCTAATCTGGTTCCGGCACGGCACGCTGAGCCTTTGGTTATTTCCTCTTCCTGGTGGGAAATGAGAGTTAAATTTGCCCGTCCAGACACCTCCAGCTAGTCTCTCATTGGTTCTCGCTATTCCTGTTCATCTTCCGCAGAAATTGCAAACTGGGCCAAACAGGAGGTTAAAGGCACTGACTGTCCAAGTCGGGAGAGTGTTAGTAAAGCGTCTGGAATGTTGCACCCGAGTACCAGGGGAGGAAAACTGAGACATATTTGAACACGTCTCCCGATCACACGGTTGATCATACTCTGGGTTCCACATGCATGTTTTAGCTGAAGGAAGAATACCTTAAAGCTGGAGAGTTGAGACCCGTGGAATGGGTACCATGCAGTATGACTTCAAAGGGTCTTCATTTGCTCACCGAACCTCTCCAATCTTATCACTGCTCTGTTTATGCCCCAGTACACACGCTTGATTCTCTTTCGGAGAAATAGCAATCCCTAGGTTTTAAGATACTTACTAGTCAGGTACATTCTTAGGAGTTTAATATGGGGTGTTGAGTCCATTTCGTTGAGCAAGGAGTAGCTCTTGTCTATTCCATATTTGGCTTAAGGAACTTTATCTGTGCTCATTTCAATCTCTGGTTTTATGGAGCACCCCATCTCACCTTTCCCGTTAAGCAAGCAGAAGTTGATTTTCTAAATTTGAGACCCTGTTCTCTTCTGTAACTCAGTTCCTGTGTAGCCAAGTTTACATTCCGTGTATTACTGATATCTTATGATGTTTCTTTTTCTGTGTGACTTATTTCAGTTAGAAACATCGTACCTGAATCCTCTCTATGCTGCTACGGGTCTGATGACAAAGATTTCATTGCTGAGTGATACTGCATTGTACGTAAGTACCACAACTTCTTTATCCATTTTTCACTTTCTGCGATATTGAACTTTTACAGTAAACGAGGTTCTTGTAAACAGAGGGGTCCCAAACTTTGGGTGGCTGTGTCTTTTTGATTTTAATTTCCCTAAGCTATAGGACCATAAGTGGAAGTGCCCTAGGCTCTGTTGCTTTGTTTTTTAGATGTTTCAGGAAACACCATACACTTCTCCCGAGTGGTTGTTGGCAATTTACATCCCGCCCATCAGCATAACAAGGCTCCCAGTTCTCCATTGCCTGTCCTGCCTTTCTGGATTTTACACTTTTTTCAGATGGCCCTTTTGACTGGGGGGAATTGGGACTTCATTGTAGTGCAGATTTCCTTTGCAAGTTTGCTTGGTTGGCCAAAAAGGGCGTATGCGTTTTTTTCTGAATATATTCAGGAAAAAACGCATACGCACTTTTTGGCAAAGTGCATCATTGTGGACGTTCTGCCTCTTTTACTATGCTTTCAATGCATTTCCAGTCTACCTCCTGAAATCAGTTTCCTGCAATTCTGCCCCGCTTTCTAGTTCTCTTGGCAGCCTTACTTCAGTATATTTTTGGACAATAGCTGTCATTTATAACTCTGCATGTTTGAGAATTACAGTGCCCCTGAGCTCCTTTCTTCAACTCGCTTTCTTGTGACCTGGCTGCAACACCGCAGGATGGCTTCAGGCCCTAATCTGGTTCCGGCATGGCACGCTGAGCCTTTGGTTAATTCCTCTTCCTGGTGGGAAATGAGAGTTAAATTTGCCCGTCCAGACACCTCCAGCTAGTCTCTCATTGGTTCTCGCTATTCCTGTTCATCTTCCGCAGAAATTGCAAACTGGGCCAAACAGGAGGTTAAAGGCGCTGACTCTCCAAGTGGGGAGAGTGTTAGTAAAGCGTCTGGAATGTTGCACCCGAGTACCAGGGGAGGAAAACTGAGACATATTTGAACACGTCTCCCGATCACATGGTTGATCATACTCTGGGTTCCACATGCATGTTTTAGCTGAAGGAAGAATACCTAAAACCTGGGTAGTTGAAACCCGTGGAATGGGTACCATGCAATATGACTTCAAAGGGTCTTCATTTGCTCACCGAACCTCTCCAATCCTATCACTGCTGCGTTTATGCCCCTGTACACATGCTTGATTCTCTTTCGGAGACATAGCAATCCATAGGTTTTAAGATACTTACTAGTCAGGTACATTCTTAGGAGTTTAATATGCGGTGTTGAGTCCATTTCGTTGAGCAAGGAGTAGCTCTTGTCTATTCCATATTTGGCTTAAGGAACTTTATCTGTGCTCATTTCAATCTCTGGTTTTATGCAGCACCCCAACTCACCTTTCCCCTTAAGCAAGCATAAGTTGGTTTTCTAAATTTGAGACCCTGTTCTGTTTTGGAATGCAGTTCCTGTGTAGCCAAGTTTACATTCCGTGTATTAGTGATATCTTATGATGTTTCTTTTTCTGTGTGACTTATTTCAGTTAGAATCATCGTACCTGAATCCACTCATTATGCTGCTACGGGCCTGATGACATAGATTTCATTGCTGAGTGATACTGCATTGTACGTAAGTACCAAAAGTTCCTTATCCATTTTTCACTTTCTGTGATGTTGAACTTGTACGGTAAACGAGGTTCTTGTAAACGGAGGCGTCCCAAACTTTGGGGTGGCTGTGTCTTTTTGATTTTAATTTCCCTAAGCTATAGGACCATAAGTGGAAGTGCCCAAGGTTCTGTTGCTTTGTTTTTTAGATGTTTCAGGAAACACCATACACTTCTCCCGAGTGGTTGTTGGCAATTTACATCCCGCCCATCAGCATAACAAGGCTCCCAGTTCTCCATGGCCTGTCCTGCCTTTCTGGATTTTACACTTTTTTCAGATGGCCCTTTTGACCAGGGGGAAGTGAGACTTCATTGTAGTGCAGATTTCCTTTGCAAGCTTGCTTGGTTGGCCAAAAAGGGCGTATGCGTTTTTTCCTGAATATATTCAGGAAAAAACGCATACGCCCTTTTTGGCCAAGTGCATCATTGTGGACGTTCTGCCTCTTTTCCTATGCTTTCAATGCAATTCCAGTCTACCTCCTGAAATCGGTTTCCTGCAATTCTGCCCCGCTTTCAACTCCTCTTGGCAGCCTTACTTCAGTCTATTTTTGGACAATAGCTGTCATTTATAACTCTGCAGGTTTGTGAATTACAGTGCCCCTGAGCTCCTTTCTTCAACTCGCTTTCTTGTGACCTGGCCGCAACACCGCAGGATGGCTTCATGCCCTAATCTGGTTCCGGTACGGTACGCTGAGCCTTTGGTTATTTCCTCTTCCTGGTGGGAAATGAGAGTTAAATTTGCCCGTCCAGACACCTCCAGCTAGCCTCTCATTGGTTCTCGCTATTCGTGTTCATCTTCCGCAGAAATTGCAAACTGGGCCAAACAGGGGGTTAAAGGCGCTGACTCTCCAAGTGGGGAGAGTGTTAGTAAAGCGTCTGGAATGTTGCACCCGAGTACCAGGGGAGGAAAACTGAGACATATTTGAACACGTCTCCCGATCACATGGTTGATCATACTCTGGGTTCCACATGCATGTTTTAGCTGAAGGAAGAATACCTAAAACCTGGGTAGTTGAAACCCGTGGAATGGGTACCATGCAATATGACTTCAAAGGGTCTTCATTTGCTCACCGAACCTCTCCAATCCTATCACTGCTGCGTTTATGCCCCTGTACACATGCTTGATTCTCTTTCAGAGACATAGCAATCCATAGGTTTTAAGATACTTACTAGTCAGGTACATTCTTAGGAGTTTAATATGCGGTGTTGAGTCCATTTCGTTGAGCAAGGAGTAGCTCTTGTCTATTCCATATTTGGCTTAAGGAACTTTATCTGTGCTCATTTCAATCTCTGGTTTTATGCAGCACCCCAACTCACCTTTCCCCTTAAGCAAGCATAAGTTGGTTTTCTAAATTTGAGACCCTGTTCTGTTTTGGAATGCAGTTCCTGTGTAGACAAGTTTACATTCCGTGTATTACTGATATCTTATGATGTTTCTTTTTCTGTGTGACTTATTTCAGTTAGAATCATCGTACCTGAATCCACTCATTATGCTGCTACGGGCCTGATGACATAGATTTCATTGCTGAGTGATACTGCATTGTACGTAAGTACCAAAATTTCCTTATCCATTTTTCACTTTCTGTGATGTTGAACTTGTACGGTAAACGAGGTTCTTGTAAACGGAGGCGTCCCAAACTTTGGGGTGGCTGTGTCTTTTTGATTTTAATTTCCCTAAGCTATAGGACCATAAGTGGAAGTGCCCAAGGTTCTGTTGCTTTGTTTTTTAGATGTTTCAGGAAACACCATACACTTCTCCCGAGTGGTTGTTGGCAATTTACATCCCGCCCATCAGCATAACAAGGCTCCCAGTTCTCCATGGCCTGTCCTGCCTTTCTGGATTTTACACTTTTTTCAGATGGCCCTTTTGACCAGGGGGAAGTGAGACTTCATTGTAGTGCAGATTTCCTTTGCAAGCTTGCTTGGTTGGCCAAAAAGGGCGTATGCGTTTTTTCCTGAATATATTCAGGAAAAAACGCATACGCCCTTTTTGGCCAAGTGCATCATTGTGGACGTTCTGCCTCTTTTCCTATGCTTTCAATGCAATTCCAGTCTACCTCCTGAAATCGGTTTCCTGCAATTCTGCCCCGCTTTCAAGTCCTCTTGGCAGCCTTACTTCAGTCTATTTTTGGACGATAGCTGTCATTTATAACTCTGCAGGTTTGTGAATTACAGTGCCCCTGAGCTCCTTTCTTCAACTCGCTTTCTTGTGACCTGGCCGCAACACCGCAGGATGGCTTCATGCCCTAATCTGGTTCCGGTACGGTACGCTGAGCCTTTGGTTATTTCCTCTTCCTGGTGGGAAATGAGAGTTAAATTTGCCCGTCCAGACACCTCCAGCTAGCCTCTCATTGGTTCTCGCTATTCGTGTTCATCTTCCGCAGAAATTGCAAACTGGGCCAAACAGGGGGTTAAAGGCGCTGACTCTCCAAGTGGGGAGAGTGTTAGTAAAGCGTCTGGAATGTTGCATCCGAGTACCAGGGGAGGAAAACTGAGACATATTTGAACACGTCTCCCGATCACATGGTTGATCATACTCTGGGTTCCACATGCATGTTTTAGCTGAAGGAAGAATACCTAAAACCTGGGTAATTGAAACCCGTGGAATGGGTACCATGCAATATGACTTCAAAGGGTCTTCATTTGCTCACGAACCTCTCCAATCCTATCACTGCTGCGTTTATGCCCCTGTACACATGCTTGATTCTCTTTCGGAGACATAGCAATCCCTAGGTTTTAAGATACTTACTAGTCAGGTACATTCTTAGGCGTTTAATATGCGGTGTTGAGTCCATTTCGTTGAGCAAGGAGTAGCTCTTGTCTATTCCATATTTGGCCTAAGGAACTTTATCTGTGCTCATTTCAATCTCTGGTTTTATGCAGCACCCCAACTCACCTTTACCCTTAAGCAAGCATAAGTTGGTTTTCTAAATTTGAGACCCTGTTCTGTTCTGTAATTCAGTTCCTGTGTAGCCAAGTTTCCATTCCGTGTATTACTGATATCTTATGATGTTTCTTTTTCTGTGTGACTTATTTCAGTTAGAATCATCATATCTGAATCCACTCATTGTGCTGCTAAGGGCCTGATGACACAGATTTCATTGCTGAGTGATATTGCTTTGTAAGTAAATACCACAAGTTCTTTATCCATTTTTCACTTTCTGCGATGTTGAACTTGTACTGTAAACGAGGTTCTTGTAAACAGAGCCGTTCCAAACTTTGGGGTGGCTGCGTCTTTTTGATTTTAATTTCCCTAAGCTATAGGACCATAAGTGGAAGTGCCCTAGGTTCTGTTGCTTTGTTTTTTAGATGTTTCAGGAAACACCATACACTTCTCCCCAGTGGTTGTTGGCAATTTACATCCCGCCCATCAGCATAACAAGGCTCCCAGTTCTCCATGGCCTGTCCTGCCTTTCTGGATTTTACACTTTTTTCAGATGGCCCTTTTGACAGGGGGGAAGTGAGACTTCATTGTAGTGCAGATTTCCTTTGCAAGCTTGCTTGGTTGGCCAAAAAGGGCGTATGCGTTTTTTCCTGAATATATTCAGGAAAAAACGCATACGCCCTTTTTGGCCAAGTGCATCATTGTGGACGTTCTGCCTCTTTTCCTATGCTTTCAATGCAATTCCAGTCTACCTCCTGAAATCGGTTTCCTGCAATTCTGCCCCGCTTTCAAGTCCTCCTGGCAGCCTTACTTCAGTCTATTTTTGGACGATAGCTGTCATTTATAACTCTGCAGGTTTGTGAATTACAGTGCCCCTGAGCTCCTTTCTTCAACTCGCTTTCTTGTGAGCTGGCCGCGACACCGCAGGATGGCTTCAGGCCCTAATCTGGTTCCGGCCCGGCATGCTGAGCCTTTGGTTAATTCCTCTTCCTGGTGGGAAATGAGAGTTAAATTTGCCCGTCCAGACACCTCCAGCTAGCCTCTCATTGGTTCTCGCTATTCCTGTTCATCTTCCGCAGAAATTGCAAACTGGGCCAAACAGGAGGTTAAAGGGACTGACTCTCCTATTCGGGAGAGTGTTAGTAAAGCGTCTGGAATGTTGCACCCGAGTACCAGGGGAGGAAAACTGAGACATATTTGAACACGTCTCCCGTTCACATGGTTGATCATACTCTGGGTTCCACATGCATGTTTTAGCTGAAGGAAGAATACCTTAAACCTGGAGAGTTGAGACCCGTGTAATGGGTACCATGCAATATGACTTCAAAGGGTCTTCATTTGCTCACCGAACCTCTCCAATCCTATCACTGCTGCGTTTATGCCCCTGTACACACGCTTGATTCTCTTTTGGGACATAGCAATCCATAGGTTTTAAGATACTTACTAGTCAGGTACATTCTTCGGAGTTTAATAAGGGGCTTTGAGTCCATTTCGTTGAGCAAGGAGTAGCTCTTGTCTATTCCATATTTGGCTTAAGGAACTTTATCTGTGCTCATTTCAATCTCTGGTTTTATGCAGCACCCCAACTCACCTTTACCCTTAAGCAAGCATAAGTTGGTTTTCTAAATTTGAGACCCTGTTCTGTTCTGTAATTCAGTTCCTGTGTAGCCAAGTTTCCATTCCGTGTATTACTGATATCTTATGATGTTTCTTTTTCTGTGTGACTTATTTCAGTTAGAATCATGATATCTGAATCCACTCATTGTGCTGCTAAGGGCCTGATGACACAGATTTCATTGCTGAGTGATATTGCTTTGTAAGTAAATACCACAAGTTCTTTATCCATTTTTCACTTTCTGCGATGTTGAACTTGTACTGTAAACGAGGTTCTTGTAAACAGAGCCGTTCCAAACTTTGGGGTGGCTGTGTCTTTTTGATTTTAATTTCCCTAAGCTATAGGACCATAAGTGGAAGTGCCCTAGGTTCTGTTGCTTTTTTTAGATGTTTCAGGAAACACCATACACTTCTCCCGAGTGGTTGTTGGCAATTTACATCCCGCCCATCAGCATAACAAGGCTCCCAGTTCTCCATGGCCTGTCCTGCCTTTCTGGATTTTACACTTTTTTCAGATGGCCCTTTTGACCGGGGGGAAGTGAGACTTCATTGTAGTGCAGATTTCCTTTGCAAGCTTGCTTGGTTGGCCAAAAAGGGCGTATGCGTTTTTTCCTGAATATATTCAGGAAAAAACGCATACGCCCTTTTTGGCCAAGTGCATCATTGTGGACGTTCTGCCTCTTTTCCTATGCTTTCAATGCAATTCCAGTCTACCTCCTGAAATCGGTTTCCTGCAATTCTGCCCCGCTTTCAAGTCCTCTTGGCAGCCTTACTTCAGTCTATTTTTGGATGATAGCTGTCATTTATAACTCTGAAGGTTTGTGAATTACAGTGCCCCTGAGCTCCTTTCTTCAACTCGCTTTCTTGTGACCTGCCCGCAACACCGCAGGATGGCTTCAGGCCCTAATCTGGTTCCGGCACGGCACGCTGAGCCTTTGGTTAATTCCTCTTCCTGGTGGGAAATGAGAGTTAAATTTGCCCGTCCAGACACCTCCAGCTAGTCTCTCATTGGTTCTCGCTATTCCTGTTCATCTTCCGCAGAAATTGCAAACTGGGCCAAACAGGAGGTTAAAGGCGCTGACTCTCCAAGTGGGGAGAGTGTTAGTAAAGCGTCTGGAATGTTGCACCCGAGTACCAGGGGAGGAAAACTGAGACATATTTGAACACGTCTCCCGATCACATGGTTGATCATACTCTGGGTTCCACATGCATGTTTTAGCTGAAGGAAGAATACCTAAAACCTGGGTAGTTGAAACCCGTGGAATGGGTATCATGCAATATGACTTCAAAGGGTCTTCATTTGCTCACCGAACCTCTCCAATCCTATCACTGCTGCGTTTATGTCCCTGTACACATGCTTGATTCTCTTTCGGAGACATAGCAATCCATAGGTTTTAAGATACTTACTAGTCAGGTACATTCTTAGGAGTTTAATATGCGGTGTTGAGTCCATTTCGTTGAGCAAGGAGTAGCTCTTGTCTATTCCATATTTGGCTTAAGGAACTTTATCTGTGCTCATTTCAATCTCTGGTTTTATGCAGCACCCCAACTCACCTTTACCCTTAAGCAAGCATAAGTTGGTTTTCTAAATTTGAGACCCTGTTCTGTTCTGTAATTCAGTTCCTGTGTAGCCAAGTTTCCATTCCGTGTATTACTGATATCTTATGATGTTTCTTTTTCTGTGTGACTTATTTCAGTTAGAATCATCATATCTGAATCCACTCATTGTGCTGCTAAGGGCCTGATGACACAGATTTCATTGCTGAGTGATATTGCTTTGTAAGTAAATACCACAAGTTCTTTATCCATTTTTCACTTTCTGCGATGTTGAACTTGTACTGTAAACGAGGTTCTTGTAAACAGAGCCGTTCCAAACTTTGGGGTGGCTGTGTCTTTTTGATTTTAATTTCCCTAAGCTATAGGACCATAAGTGGAAGTGCCCTAGGTTCTGTTGCTTTTTTTAGATGTTTCAGGAAACACCATACACTTCTCCCGAGTGGTTGTTGGCAATTTACATCCCGCCCATCAGCATAACAAGGCTCCCAGTTCTCCATGGCCTGTCCTGCCTTTCTGGATTTTACACTTTTTTCAGATGGCCCTTTTGACCGGGGGGAAGTGAGACTTCATTGTAGTGCAGATTTCCTTTGCAAGCTTGCTTGGTTGGCCAAAAAGGGCGTATGCGTTTTTTCCTGAATATATTCAGGAAAAAACGCATACGCCCTTTTTGGCCAAGTGCATCATTGTGGACGTTCTGCCTCTTTTCCTATGCTTTCAATGCAATTCCAGTCTACCTCCTGAAATCGGTTTCCTGCAATTCTGCCCCGCTTTCAAGTCCTCTTGGCAGCCTTACTTCAGTCTATTTTTGGACGATAGCTGTCATTTATAACTCTGCAGGTTTGTGATTTACAGTGCCCCTGAGCTCCTTTCTTCAACTCGCTTTCTTTTGAGCTGGCTGCAACACCGCAGGATGGCTTCAGGCCCTAATCTGGTTCCGGTACGGCACGCTGAGCCTTTGGTTATTTCCTCTTCCTGGTGGGAAATGAGAGTTAAATTTGCCCGTCCAGACACCTCCAGCTAGCCTCTCATTGGTTCTCGCTATTCCTGTTCATCTTCCGCAGAAATTGCAAACTGGGCCAAACAGGAGGTTAAAGGCGCTGACTCTCCAAGTGGGGAGAGTGTTAGTAAAGCGTCTGGAATGTGGCACCCGAGTACCAGGGGAGGAAAAGTGAGACATATTGGAACACGTCTCCTGATCACATGGTTGATCATACTCTGGGTTCCACATGCATGTTTTAGCTGAAGGAAGAATACCTTAAACCTGGAGAGTTGAGACCCGTGTAATGGGTACCATGCAATATGACTTCAAAGGGTCTTCATTTGCTCACCGAACCTCTCCAATCCTATCACTGCTGCGTTTATGCCCCTGTACACACGCTTGATTCTCTTTTGGGACATAGCAATCCATAGGTTTTAAGATACTTACTAGTCAGGTACATTCTTCGGAGTTTAATAAGGGGTTTTGAGTCCATTTCGTTGAGCAAGGAGTAGCTCTTGTCTATTCCATATTTGGCTTAAGGAACTTTATCTGTGCTCATTTCAATCTCTGGTTTTATGTAGCACCCCAACTCACCTTTCCCCTTAAGCAAGCATAAGTTGGTTTTCTAAATTTGAGACCCTGTTCTGTTCTGTAATTCAGTTCCTGTGTAGCCAAGTTTACATTCTGTGTATTACTGATATCTTATGATGTTTCTTTTTCTGTGTGACTTATTTCAGTTAGAATCATCATACCTGAATCCACTCATTGTGCTGCTAAGTGCCTGATGACACAGATTTCATTGCTGAGTGATATTGCTTTGTAAGAAAATACCACAACTTCTTTATCCATTTTTCACTTTCTGCGATGTTGAACTTGTACTGTAAACGAGGTTCTTGTAAACGGAGCCGCTTTAAACTTTGGGGTGGCTGTGTGTTTTTGATTTTAATTTCCCTAAGCTATAGGACCATAAGTGGAAGTGCCCTAGGTTCTGTTGCTTTGTTTTTTAGATGTTTCAGGAAACACCATACACTTCTCCCGAGTGTTTGTTGGCAATTTACATCCCGCCCTTCAGCATAACAAGGCTCCCAGTTCTCCATGGCCTGTCCTGCCTTTCTGGATTTTACACTTTTTTCAGATGGCCCTTTTGACCGGGGGGAAGTGAGACTTCATTGTAGTGCAGATTTCCTTTGCAAGCTTCCTTGGTTGGCCAAAAAGGGCGTATGCGTTTTTTCCTGAATATATTCAGGAAAAAACGCATACGCCCTTTTTGGCCAAGTGCATCATTGTGGACGTTCTGCCTCTTTTCCTATGCTTTCAATGCAATTCCAGTCTACCTCCTGAAATCGGTTTCCTGCAATTCTGCCCCACTTTCAAGTCCTCTTGGCAGCCTTACTTCAGTCTATTTTTGGACGATAGCTGTCATTTATAACTCTGCAGGTTTGTGAATTACAGTGCCCCTGAGCTCCTTTCTTCAACTCGCTTTCTTTTGAGCTGGCCGCAACACCGCAGGTTGGCTTCATGCCCTAATCTGGTTCCGGTACGGCACGCTGAGCCTTTGGTTATTTCCTCTTCCTGGTGGGAAATGAGAGTTAAATTTGCCCGTCCAGACACCTCCAGCTAGCCTCTCATTGGTTCTCGCTATTCCTGTTCATCTTCCGCAGAAATTGCAAACTGGGCCAAACAGCAGGTTAAAGGCGCTGACTCTCCAAGTGGGGAGAGTGTTAGTAAAGCGTCTGGAATGTTGCACCCGAGTACCAGGAGAGGAAAACTGAGACATATTTGAACACGTCTCCCGATCACATGGTTGATCATACTCTGGGTTCCACATGCATGTTTTAGCTGAAGGAAGAATACCTAAAACCTGGGTAGGTGAAACCCGTGGAATGGGTACCATGCAATATGACTTCAAAGGGTCTTCATTTGCTCACCGAACCTCTCCAATCCTATCACTGCTGCGTTTATGTCCCTGTACACATGCTTGATTCTCTTTCGGAGACATAGCAATCCCTAGGTTTTAAGATACTTACTAGTCAGGTACATTCTTAGGAGTTTAATATGCGGTGTTGAGTCCATTTCGTTGAGCAAGGAGTAGCTCTTGTCTATTCCATATTTGACTTAAGGAACTTTATCTGTGCTCATTTCAATCTCTGGTTTTATGCAGCACCCCAACTCACCTTTCCCCTTAAGCAAGCATAAGTTGGTTTTCTAAATTTGAGACCCTGTTCTGTTCTGTATTTCAGTTCCTGTGTAGCCTAGTTTACATTCCGTGTATTACTGATATCTTATGATGTTTCTTTTTCTGTGTGACTTATTTCAGTTAGAATCATCATACCTGAATCCACTCATTGTGCTGCTAAGGGCCTGATGACACAGATTTCATTGCTGAGTGATATTGCTTTGTAAGTAAATACCACAACTTCTTTATCCATTTTTCACTTTCTGCGATGTTGAACTTGTACTGTAAATGAGGTTCTTGTAAACAGAGCCGTTCGAAACTTTGGGGTGGCTGTGTCTTTTTGATTTTAATTTCCCTAAGCTATAGGACCATAAGTGGAAGTGCCCTAGGTTCTGTTGCTTTGTTTTTTAGATGTTTCAGGAAACACCATACACTTCTCCCGAGTGGTTGTTGGCAATTTACATCCCGCCCTTCAGCATAACAAGGCTCCCATTTCTCCATGGCCTGTCCTGCCTTTCTGGATTTTACACTTTTTTCAGATGGCCCTTTTGACCAGGTGGAAGTGAGACTTCATTGTAGTGCAGATTTCCTTTGCAAGCTTGCTTGGTTGGCCAGAAAGTGCATATGCGTTTTTTCCTGAATATATTTAGGAAAAAACGCATACGCCCTTTTTGGCCAAGTGCATCATTGTCGAGTTTCTGACTCTCTTCATATGCTTTCAATGCAATTCCAGTCTACCTCCTGAAATCGGTTTCCTGCAATTCTGCCTTGCTTTCAATGCCTCTTCATAGCCTTACCTCAATATATTTTTTAAAAATAGTTGGCCTTTATAACTCTGCACGTTTTTGAATTGCAGTGGCCCTTAGCTCCATTTTTTAGCTCTTATTTTTGTGGTCTTGCCCCATAACCACAGGATTCCTTGAAGCCCTATTTTTCTTCTGGGGCACCTTGCTGTGCCTTTGGTTAATTCTTCTTACTGATGTGATATTAGAGTGACATGTGCCCATTGAAACCGCTACAGCTAGTTTCTCACTGGTTCCCCCTATTCCCATTCATCCTCTGCACTAACTGCAGACTATGCGATACCAGAACTTAAAGGCATTGACTCCATGTGGGGATGTTGTTAGTAAAGCGGCTGGAATGTCGATCCGGAGCCCCAGGAGAGGAAAAATGAGGTGCGTTTTAGAAACCTTTCCCAATCATATGGTATACCAGTCGCTGGGTTTCCCAAGCATGGTTTAGCTGTAGGAAGATTCCCTTCAACCTGGAGTGTTGGGACCCTTGGAATGAGTAGCATGAAGTATTGCATTAAACTTTCGGCAGTTGCTCACCAAAGCTCACCAATCCTCTCAGCCCCAAGTGTCCAGCCTTATGTCTTATCCAGCTGTGGGTTTATATGTGGTCAATCCAGGTTGCATCACAGCCCCTGAGCGAATTTTGTAAGAATTTTTCTCTCTTTCATTGTTTCAGCGTTTTGTTTTTAAAATTTATTTCTATAATGGGGTTTAGCTCCTTTTCACTGCTGTGTTTGTGCCGCTCTGCACACACTTGATTCCCTTATGGAGATATATCAATACATGGGTTTTAAGATTCTTATTCCTCAGATATATTTCTCTGCGGTGTATAGGGTGTGTTGAGGCCTGTTCATTGAGCAAGGTGTAGATCTTGTCTAATACCTATTTGGTTTATTGAACGGTATCTGTGCTAATTTCAAACTCTGGTTTTATGCATCACCCCACCTCTCCTTTCCCCTTAAGCTGACATAAGTGTGTTTTCTAAATGTGAGACACTGTTCTGTTCTGTAATTCATTTCTTGTGCAGCCATATTTACCCTCCCTCTATAAGTGATATCTTATGATATGTTTCTTTTTCTGTTTGACTTATTTCAAGTAGTATTATCGGACCTAAATCCACTCTTTATCCTTCTACTAGCCTTATTACATTGATTTCATGATGAAGAGATATTCCATTGTACATAAGTACCACATCTTCTTTATCCATTGTTCTCTTTCCTGGGGTATTTAAGGTGTACTGAAGTTGAGGTTCTTGTAAACAGAGTAGCCCTAAACTGTGGTGTGCTTGTGTCTTGTTGATTTTTAGACTTCCCTAGATATACTCCCATGATTGGAAGTGTCCTATGCTCTGTAGCTCTGTTTTTTAGATGATTTAGGAACCACCATACACTTCTCCAGAGTGGCTCTCGGCAGTTCACACACTGCCCATCAGCGTATAAAGGCTCCCTGTTCTCCATGGCCTGTCCTGCATTTCTGGTTTTTACAATTTTTTAGGATGGCCCTTTTGACCAGGGGGAAGTGAGACTTCTTTGTTGTGCACATTTGCATTGCTTGCTTGCTTCGTTGCCCATAAAGTGTGTATGCGTTTTTTCCTGGATATAATCAGGAAAAAACGCATACGCCCTTTTGGGCCAACTGCATCATTGTTGAAATTCTGCCGCTTTTCATGTGCGTTAAAGACGAGTCCAATCTATCTCTTGAAATCTGTTTCTTGCAATTCTGTCTTGCATTCAGATCCTCTTCTTTGCCTTACCTCAACATATTTTTGGACGTTAGTTTTCATTTATAACTCTGCAGGTTTGTGAATTGCAGTGACCCTGAGCTCCATTTTTTAAGTTGCTCTTTTGTGAGCTGGCCTCAAACCCGCAGGATTGCTTCAGGCCCTATTTTGGCTCCGGCGAGGCAGGCTGAGCCTTTCTTTAATTCTTATTCTTAATGGGAAATTAGAGTGATATGTGCCCGTCCAAACCCCAACAACTCTTCTCTCATTGGTTCCCCCTCTTCCCGTTCATCCTCCTCACAATTTGCAAAATGTGTGAAACAGAAGTTTAAATGTGCTGATTCTCCAAGTGGGGAGATTCTAAGTAGCGTGGCTGGAATGGTGAACAGGAGCACCAGGAGAGGATAAATGAGGTGCATTTTAGACACATCTCCCGATCACATGGTGTACAGTCCTCTGGGTTTTCCATGCATGTTTTAGCTGTAGGAAGATCCCTTGAACCTGCAGATTTGGGACCCATTGAATGGGTACCAGGTAGTATTACTTTAAAGGGTGTGCATTTCCTCACCCAACCTCACATTTCTCTTAGCGCAAACAGTTTCCAGCCTTATGTCTCATCCTGCTGTGGGTCTAGATGTGTTCAATCCATGTTGCATCACCGTCCCTGAGGAAAAGTTGTAAGAGGTTTTCTCTGTCTCTCTGTCGTTTATTTTTTTCAATTTATTACTATATTGGTTACAGCTGATTTTCAAAGCTCTGTTTCTTGCTGCTGTACATCCACTTGATTCACGTACAGAGAGACATCAATAAATTCTTTTTCAGATTCTTACCAGTCGTATATATTCTTTTCCGGTGACTTGAGTGTGCTGAGTGCAGTTCTTTTAGCTACCGTGTAGGCCTTGTTGATTATCAGTTTGGTATTTGGAATGGTATCTTTGCTAATTTCAACCTCCTGGATGATGCCTCACCCCTCCCCACTTTTCCCGTTTAGCAGCCTTATGCGTGTTTTCTACATATTTGACTATGTTTTTGTTTTGTAATTTATTTCATGTGTAGCCATTTTGGATTCCACCTTTAAGTGATATCTTATGATATGTGTCTTTTTCTTTTTGAATTCTGTCACTTAGAATGATCATACGTAACTCCTCCGGAGTTGTTACAACTGGCCATATTTCATTGATTTCCAGGCTGAATAATATTCCACTCTACCTAAGTACCACATCTCTATCCATTTTTTCCCTCCAGAGACATTTGAGTTATATCCTAGTCGAGGATCTTTTAAACAGAGAGGGGGTAAACATTGGGGTGCCTATGTTCTCTCGATTTTTGTTTTTCCCAAGATATACGCTCATGAGTGCAAGTGCCCTATGCTCTGTAGCTCATTTTTTAGATGCTTTAGTAAACACAATACACTTCTCCAGAATGGCCGTTGGCAATATACATTTCCACTATAAGTCTCACAGGGCTCCCTCTTCTCGTTGCCCTGTCCTGCATTTCTGTTGTTTACGCTTTATGAGGATGGCTCTTCTGACTGATGCGAAGTGATATCTTTTGTAGTATTGACTTCCAGTGCCCACCTGTTTGGTTGGCTAAAAAAGTGTATGCCCTTTTCTTGAATATATACAGAAAAGAACGCATACACCCTTTTTGGCCAACTGCAATGTTGGCAATGTTCAGCTCCTTTTCTTGTGCTTAATGGCGAGTCCTTTCTACCTCCTCAAATCCCTTTCCTGCCATTCTCCCTTGCTTACAAGTCCTTTTCTCTGACTTTCCTCAAGACATTTTTCAGTGATGGATATTTTCAACTCTGCAGTTTTGTGAATTTTACTGCCCCTGAGTTCCATTGTTCAACTCGTGTTTATGGGAACTGGCCACAAAGCAGTGGGATTTCCTCAAGACCTATACTGTTTCCATGGGCAACCCTAGCCTTTGGTCAATTCGTCTTCCTGATTGGAAATTAGAGTGACATGTGCCTGTCTGAACACCTAGGACTTGTCTCTCATTGTTCCTCATCCTTCCGCTTCATCCTCTGGACAAATTCCAAACTGTACGCAACAGGATGTTGACAGTGCTGACATCTCCAAGTGGGGAGACTGTTAGTAAAGACGCTGGAGGGGTGAACCCGAGCACCAGGAGATGAGGAGATGAGATGCCTTTTCCAAACTCTTCCCGATCAGACGGTATACCATCCTCTGGGTGTGACAGACATGTTTTAGCAGTAGGAAGAGTCCCATTCATGTAAGGAGAACACCAGGGCTTTTTCAAAATCAGTGTCTCCCCGAAACCCAAACTGGGGAAGTTTTTAAGCTACAGCTACACATATGTTCGTTAAGGGCCTTGGGAAGTAGGCAGAGTCCAAACTTTAGATGATTGAAGTCTTCAGGGTCAGAAGCACTCACCACCAGCTTCCCTTAGGCTACACTTTAACTGTCATTGATAGATGATGTCAATAAAAATATCTATTCTTTTTCAGATTATTTCCCCTTATAGGTTATTGCAAAATGTTGAGTGTAGTTCCCTGTGCTATACAGTAGTTCCTTGTTGATGATCTATTTTATACATAGCAGTGTGTATGTGTTCATTCCAAACTGTTAATTTATCCCTCCTCCCACCTTTCCCCTTTGGTAATAATAAATTATAAGATTTTATACTTCTCAGAAATGGGGGAGCTGAAAGAGAGGTATCATTTTCAATGGAAAAGCATTTAAAACAAGATTGAAGGTTTAACCAAGATTATTAGATGTACATCCTTGGAAAGAAATCACTTCGTTTCTCTAATATTGACCTGACAAATAAGACAAACCTTTTCACTGAACTTGCTTATAAAAAGTGATGGAAATATCAAATGGAAGTGTTAAAAACATCTTATTTTACCCGAGCCTTATACACTGTTCTATGTTAACTACAGTTTGGCTCACACATCTGTTCATTGAGGTTACAATAGTCTCAATTTCTGTTACTGATCCTCCAGAGTGGACCCCAACAAGTGTCCCCCTGCCCAGTGTCATTGGGGCCAACAGATCGAGACTGAGTTTGGTTCACAAGCAAAGGAAACTTTATATTTTGATCAGAGAATGGAGAGGTGAGAGCATGCACTACCCCGTGGGCTGTGGGCTGGGCTGCTGTGTAGAGATCCTGTCAGAGTCAGTGGGAGGGAGGGAGGCGGCGGAGCTCTCGAGGGCCGGGTTGGCTGTAGCTCAGGCTCTATATCGTGGAGTCTGCACTGGGCCCCAGGAGCTGAGGTGTCGACCCAGCCATTCTGCACTAGGAAATCTGGTCTGAAGTGCCGGGTGTGGAACCTCTGCATGCGGGACCCTAGGAGCACGTGAAATTAGACAAAGCACAAAGGATAAAAAAGGTTAGACTTGACTTTATTGCCCAGATTCTATTTTTATCTCCCAGGGATTTTTAATGGGCTTTGCTGGGGACAAACCCCTCCTCTGCCTTTTGTCCCGTTCCTCATTCTTGGAGTGCTGAGGGTGCAGACCCTTCTTCTGTAACTGCTGAGTGCTGAGTTGGGAGCCCTCATACCCTGGGGCGAGGGTCAGAGCTTCTCCCCAGCAGCCTCCCGGTGACGTTGATTGTCCCCAGGACCCCTGCCTCCCTGCTCGTCCACCTGAGCACCAGCATTGGAAGTGTTATAGATTCTAATGACCTTTAAGGGTCCAGGAAAGAGATGTGCAGAGACGCTGTGGGGGCCGGTTTCACCCCGCCCCACATTTGTTCGACCACCTTAGGCTGACCGTCTCTGCCAGCCTAGATGCTCTGACCAGTAGTCTGCGCTTTCTTCAATTAGGCCCCTGAATTAACGTACAAACAGCACCAGGTGTCAGAGCCCTGCCCGCTCAAATCCCAGACAGTCCAGGGTCAGTGGTGATCAAGGACCATGATGGCTACTGAGTCAACAGCCTTTTGAAGTAAACAGGAGTCCAGCCGGTCTTATTGGCCACCATCATCACGGTGTCTGTAGGCTTTTCTATGGTGACAGTGTGGTATACTGTTCCCCCGCCAAGATTATTAGCTCCCCTCTGGGTGCAGTAAGTCCTGCAAGCAGTAGTCTACTCTTTTGGGACACACTCTTGTTGTTTTATGAGAGAAACTCCAGGTCAAGTGATGTTCACACGAGTCGTCATGGTGCCCTGTTGCCCCCGGTTATCTCTCTGGATGTTGGAGTTGGAGGGCCTCCTCACTCGAGGTCGGTGTGCCCACGGAGCGAACCCTGCAACTTCAGGGCATGGTTGGTGGTTAGGATCACCACGTGGGGTCCTTTTCCCTTAGGAGGGAGGTGGCCTTTTGGGCTGCTGATTTCCAGGTTTTTAGATACCGCCAGTATCTTGGCCAGATGTGGCAGTGGGCCAAGCCCCTTAGTGACCGTAGTTTATCCTACCTGGATGGCATTCTTGCATTGTTCCATTTCAAGTGGTCCCAGTTTTTGCACTAATTCTCCAATGGCGATTCACCTTTCACCGGGAATGTAAAGGTCAAAGGGTTTAGCTAAATTAGGGAGTTCCAGGGCAAGGGTCTGAATTGACTGCTCTTTCCATTCTTGAAAGGCCACTTCTGGATTCTATTCAAAAGGATCATCATCTTTTCCTTTCAGTGTTTCATATAGAGGCCCAGCTAGTAGACTGTAGTTAGGGATCCAGAAGCAGCAAACCCTGGCCTCCCCAGGAACCCCTAAGCTGTCTTCTAGTTTTAGAAAGGGGTAAGGCTGAAAATGGTTTCTTCCCTTTCCTGGGATGGGCTTCTCTGACCTTCTGTGAGAATGAAGCCCAGGCAGGTCACCGCAGTCTGTGATATTTGAGCTTTTTCTTGGACAACTTCTATCCTTTATTGGCTTGGTAGTTCAGAGGCCTCCTTAGTAGGGCTGGTGATCAGAATGTCGTCTGCATATTGAAGGAGGGTTTCCTTTTCCAGAGGTAGAACTTTTAGGTCTTTAGCTAAGCTTTCCCCAAAGATGGTGTGGGAATTTTTGCACCCTTGGGGCCAGACGGCCTGGAAGTATTGTTTTAGTTGTATGTTGAGTCCTGCCACTCACAAGCCAAAATTTCTTGTGACTCTGGGACTAATGGAATACAAAAGAAGGCATCATTGAAGACTAATACAGAATACCATGTCCTGGTGGTTGGTAGAATGACCAGCAGGGTGTAGGAATTAGGAGCAACTGGAGGTATATCCTCGGTGGCTTCACTGACTGTCCTGACATCCTTTACCAGGTCCCCAGCAGCCCATGGGGCTCTCGTGGTCAGACCAATCCCAGAATATGGAGCTCACCTGGGCAGGTACCCCACCCCCACCCCAGCCCACGGGGCTCTCGTGGTCAGGCCCCTCCCAGGATACAGAGCTACCCTTGCAGGTACCGTGGCAGGGCTGGGCACACAGGAACCGTGCACATAGCCCTCATTGCAGAGCACCCCCAGCTCACCTGTCGCTCAGAGCTGACACAGAGCACCTCAGAGCAGGACTTGAACTAACAAACAGCAGCTGCGACAGGTCTGTGACCCTGGGCATCACTCCGTGAGGCCTCCCTCCACCTGGTCTTCCAGAGACTTCCACTGCACCCGGGGCACCAGGCCTCTGTCTCCAACCACCACCCACCCCTCCTCTCCCTGACTCCTGGGTTCCTCTCATTAGGAGAGGGTTTTCTTGAAGTTGTCTCCCACTCATGGGCCAGATAAAATGATTAGAAAACAAGCCAAAGCTGCAGCCCCTTGTCTATCCTGACTCTCAGGAGCCCACACCTGTTCCTTGGACCTGGCCGGTTCAGCAAGTTCCATTTTCTGCAACTGTGAGCCCCTGAGGGGTGATGATTGGCTGACCTGGGCAGCCTTACCGTGCCGGCCAGCCCTCCCCAGGTGTGCCTGGGTTGAGATCAATATAAATACCACTCCAGGCAGCAAGAGCCCCTGCAGCCGTGCCTGACGCCATTTTCTCTGCCCTGTCAGCAGTCTCGGGGCTGGGCTGGTGGGAGGGAGTGAGAGGCCACGGCTTTGTGGGTGGCCCAGTGTGAGTGGGGCTCTGCTGGACTTTCTGCAGCAGTTGCCAGGCTGCCACCTGCTAAAGAAGAGGATGTGTCACCCATACCTGCTGCTGGAATTTCTCCCTGGGCAGAGGTGAGGAAGGAAAAAAGCAGTGGGGGCAGGGACAGGACGGGTATCTCAGGCAGGGAAATGGAAATCTTCCAGAAGAGCACCCAGGGCCAGGACCATCCTGGCTGGCTGCAGGCACCAAGTCGGCCGGCATGCTGTCACTCGTGTGGCTCTATGGCCCTTCCTCTAGGCTTTCAAGTCCTTGTATATATTCAGGTGTTTTACCTGGGACGGGTGGGAATAGTTCAGCAGCAACTGGCCTGGGGCTCAGCTCACGTTTACTCACAGATGCCTCGGCATGGTGCCCCAGCTTTGCAATGAGGACGCTTGTTGCGTGGGGGCTGCTGGCTGAATGGGAGACGATTCCCCACCACTGACCAACTTCAGAATTGTTTACAACTGGAGCAAGTGCCCTGATACGGTTTTCCTCTGTGTAACTGGTGGGTTCTGTGTTTTTTTTCTCTTTTTCGTTTTTGGTTCAAGGTAGATTTTATTCCTCTTTTTTGTATTTACAGATATAAGCATGGAAATAATTTATTCATATAAATACATGTATGTGCAGGGAATAATTGTTTTTTCTGTTTTATTTTTTAAATTTTATTTCTTTTTAATTTTGAATTTTATTTTATATTTTTATACAGCAGGTTCTTATTGGTTATCTATTTTATACATATAAATGTATACATGCCAATCCCAGTCTCTCAACTCCTCCCACCACCACCCCCCAACAGCTTTCCCCCCTTGTTGTCCATACGTTTGTTGTCTACATCTGTTGCTCTATTTATGCCTTGCAAAATGGTTAATCTGTACAGTTTTTCTAGGTTCCACATATATGCATGAATATACAAGATTTGTTTTTCTCTTTCTGACTTACTTCACTCTGTATGACAGTCTCTAGATCCATCGACGTCTCTACAAATGACCCAATTTCATTCCTTTTCATGGCTTAGTAATATTCCATTTTATATATGTACCACAGCTTTATGCATTCGTCTGTCTGTGGGCATTTAGGTTGCTTCCATTACCTCGATATTGTAAATAGTGATGCAATGAATATTGCGGTGAATGACTCTTTTTGATTTATGGTTTTGTCTGGGTATATGTCCAGTACTGGGATTGCTGTATCATATGGTAATTCTATTGTTAGTTTCTTAAGAAATTCCATATTGTTCTCCATAATGACTGTATCAATTTATATTCCCAACAATAGTGGGAGAGGGTTCCTTTTCTCCACACCCTTTCCAGCATTTTTTGTTTGTAGATTTTCAATGATGCCTATTCTACCAGGTGTGAGGTGATACCTCATTGTTGAATCCATTTCGTTGAGCAAGGGGTAGCTCTGGTCTATTACATATTTGGCTTATGGAACGGTATCTGTGCTAATTTCAAACTCTGCTTTTATGCAGCACCCCAACTCACCTTCCCCCTTAAGCAGGCATAAGTTGGTTTTCTAAACTTGAGACCCTGTTCTGTTTTGTAATTCAGTTCATGTGTAGCCAAGTTCACATTCCGTGTATTAGTGATACCTTATGATGTTTCTTTTTCTGTGTGACTTATTTCACTTAGAATCATCGTGCCTCAATCCACTCATTATGCTGGTATGGGCCTGGTGACATAGATTTCATTGCTGAGTGGTATTCTGTTGTACATAAGTACCGCAACTTCTTTATCCATTATTTGCTCTCTGGGATATTTAACTTGTGCCGTAGAAGAGATTCCTGTAAAAAGAGCCGTCCCAAATTTTGGGGTTGCTGTGTCTTTTTGATATTAATTTCCCTAAGCTATAGGACCATAAGTGGAAGTGCCCTAGGCTCTGTTGCTTTGTTTTTTAGATGTTTCAGGAAACACCATACACTTCTCCCGAGTGGTTGTTGGCAATTTACATCCCGCCCATCAGCATAACAAGGCTCCCAGTTCTCCATGGCCTGTCCTGCCATTCTGGATTTTACACTTCATTCTGATGGCCCTTTTGACCGGAGGAAGTGAGACTTCATTGTAGTGCAGATTTCCTTTGCAAGCTTGCTTGGTTGGCCAAAAAGGGCGTATGCGTTTTTTCCTGAATATATTCAGGAAAAAACGCATATGCCCTTTCGGCAAAGTGCATCATTGTGGACGTTCTGCCTCTTTTCCTACGCTTTCAATGCAATTCCAGTCTACCTCCTGAAATCGGTATCCTGCAATTCTGCCCTGCTTTCAAGTCCTCTTGGCAGCCTTACTTCAGTCTATTTTTGGACGATAGCTGTCATTTATAACTCTGCAGGTTTGTGAATTACAGAGCCCCTGAGCTCCTTTCTTCAACTCACTTTCTTGTGAGCTGGCCGCAACACCGCAGGATGGCTTCAGGCCCTAATCTGTTTCCGGCATGGCACGCTGAGCCTTTGGTTAATTACTCTTCCTAGTGGGAAATGAGAGTTAAATTTGCCCGTTCAGACACCTCCAGCTAGTCTCTCATTGGTTCTCGCTATTCCTGTTCATCTTCCGCAGAAATTGCAAATGGGCCAAACAGGAGGTTAAAGGCGCTGACTCTCCAAGTGGGGAGAGTGTTAGTAAAGCGTCTGGAATGTTGCACCCGAGTACCAGGGGAGGAAAACTGAGACATATTTGAACACGTCTCCCGATCACACGGTTGATCATACTCTGGGTTCCACATGCATGTTTTAGCTGAAGGAAGAATACCTTAAACCTGGGTAGTTGAAACCCGTGGAATGGGTACCATGCAATATGACTTCAAAGGGTCTTCATTTGCTCACCGAACCTCTCCAATCCTATCACTGCTGCGTTTATGCCCCTGTACACACGCTTGATACTCTTTTGGAGACATAGCAATCCATAGGTTTTAAGATACTTACTAGTCAGGTACATTCTTAGGCGTTTAATATGGGGTGCTGAGTCCATTTCGTTGAGCAAGGAGTAGCTCTTGTCTATTCCATATTTGGCTTAAGGAACTTTATCTGTGCTCATTTCAATCTCTGGTTTTATGCAGCACCCCAACTCACCTTTCCCCTTAAGCAAGCATAAGTTGGTTTTCTAAATTTGAGACCCTGTTCTGTTATGGAATGCAGTTCCTGTGTAGCCAAGTTTACATTCCGTGTATTAGTGATATCTTATGATGTTTCTTTTTCTGTGAGACTTATTTCAGTTAGAAACATCGTACCTGAATCCACTCATTATGCTGCTACGGGCCTGATGACATAGATTTCATTGCTGAGTGATACTGCATTGTACGTAAGTACCACAAGTTCTTTATCCATTTTTCACTTTCTGTGATATTGAACTTGTATGGTAAACGAGGTTCTTGTAAACGGAGGCGTCCCAAATTTTGGGGTGGCTGTGTCTTTTTGATTTTAATTTCCCTAAGCTATAGGACCATAAGTGGAAGTGCCCTAGGCTCTGTTGCTTTGTTTTTTAGATGTTTCAGGAAACACCATACACTTCTCCCGAGTGGTTGTTGGCAATTTACATCCCGCCCATCAGCATAACAAGGCTCCCAGTTCTCCATGGCCTGTCCTGCCTTTCTGGATGTTACTCTTTTTTCAGATGGCCCTTTTGACCGGGGGGAAGTGAGACTTCATTGTAGTGCAGATTTCCTTTGCAAGCTTGCTTGGTTGGCCAAAAAGGGCGTATGCGTTTTTTCCTGAATATATTCAGGAAAAAACGCATACGCCCTTTTTGGCCAAGTGCATCATTGTGGACGTTCTGCCTCTTTTCCTATGCTTTCAATGCAATTCCAGTCTACCTCCTGAAATCGGTTTCCTGCAATTCTGCCCCGCTTTCAAGTCCTCTTGGCAGCCTTACTTCAGTATATTTTTGGATGATAGCTGTCATTTATAAGTCTGCAGGTTTGTGAATTACAGTGCCCCTGAGCTCCTTTCTTCAACTCACTTTCTTGTGAGCTGGCCGCCACACCGCAGGATTGCTTCAGGCCCTAATCTGTTTCCGGCACGGCACGCTGAGCCTTTGGTTAATTCCTCATCCTGGTGGGAAATGAGAGTTAAATTTGCCCGTCCAGACACCTCCCGCTTGTCTCTCATTGGTTCTCCATATTGCTGTACATCTTCCGCAGAAATTGCAAACTGGGCCAAACAGGAAGTTAAAGGCACTGACTCTCCAAGTGGGGAGAGTGTTAGTAAAGCGTCTGGAATGTTGCACCGAAGTACCAGGGGACGAAAACTGAGACATATTTGAACACGTCTCCCGATCACACGGTTGATCATACTCTGGGTTCCACATGCATGTTTTAGCTGAAGAAAGAATACCTTAAACCTGGAGAGTTGAGACCCGTGGAATGGGTACCATGCAATATGACTTCAAAGGGTCTTCATTTGCTCACCGAACCTCTCCAATCCTATCACTGCTGCGTTTATGCCCCTGTACACATGCTTCATTCTCTTTTGGAGACATAGCAATCCATAGGTTTTAAGATACTTACTAGTCAGGTATATTCTTAGGCGTTTAATATGGGGTGTTGAGTCCATTTCGTTGAGCAAGGAGTAGCTCTTGTCTATTCCATATTTGACTTAAGGAACTTTATCTGTGCTCATTTCAATCTCTGGTTTTATGCAGCACCCCAACTCACCTTTCCCCTTAAGCAAGCATAAGTTGGTTTTCTAAATTTGAGACCCTGTTCTGTTTTGGAATTCAGTTCCTGTGTAGCCAGTTTACATTCCGTGTATTAGTGATATCTTATGATGTTTCTTTTTCTGTGTGACTTATTTCAGTTAGAATCATCGTACCTGAATCCACTCATTATGCTACTACAGGCCTGATGACATAGATTTCATTGCTGATTGATACTGCATTGTACGTAAGTACCACAACTTCTTTATCCATTTTTCACTTTCTGCGATATTGAAATTGTACGGTAAACGAGGTTCTTGTAAACAGAGGCGTCGCAAACTTTGGGGTGGCTCTGTCTTTTTGATTTTAATTTCCCTAAGCTATAGGACCATAAGTGGAAGTGCCCTAGGCTCTGTTGCTTTGTTTTTTAGATGTTTCAGGAAACACCATACATTTCTCCCGAGTGTCTGTTGGCAATTTACATCCCGCCCATCAGCATAACAAGGCTCCCAGTTCTCCATGGCCTGTCCTGCCTTTCTGGATTTTACACTTTTTTCAATTGGCCCCTTTGAGCAGGGGGAATTGAGACTTCATTGTAGTGCACATTACCTTTGTAAGCCTGCTTGGTTGGCCAAAAAGGGCGTATGCGTTTTTTCCTGAATATATTCAGGAAAAAACGCATACGCCCTTTTTGGCCAAGTGCATCATTGTGGACGTTCTGCCTCTTTTCCTATGCTTGAAATGCAATTCCAGTCTACCTCCTGAAATCGGTTTCCTGCAATTCTGCCCCGCTCTCAAGTCCTCTTGGCAGTCTTACTTCAGTCTATTTTTGGACGATAGCTGTCATTTATAACTCTGCAGGTTTGTGAATTACAGTGCCCCTGAGCTCCTTTCTTCAACTCGCTTTCTTTTGAGCTGGCCGCAACACCGCAGGATGGCTTCAGGCCCTAATCTGGTTCCGGCACGGCACGCTGAGCCTTTGGTTAATTCTGCTTCCTGGTGGGAAATGAGAGTTAAATTTGCCCGTCCAGACACCTCCAGCTAGTCTCTCATTGGTTCTCGCTATTCCTGTTCATCTTCCGCAGAAATTGCAAACTGGGCCAAACAGGAGGTTAAAGGGACTGACTCTCCAAGTCGGGAGAGTGTTAGTAAAGCGTCTGGATGTTGCACCCGAGTACCAGGGTACGAAAACTGAGACATATTTGAACACGTCTCCCGATCACATGGTTGATCATACTCTAGGTTCCACATGCATATTTTAGCTGAAGGAAGAATACCTTAAACCTGGGTAGTTGAAACCCGTGGAATGGGTACCATGCAATATGACTTCAAAGGGTCTTCATTTGCTAACCGAACCTCTCCAATCCTATCGCTGCTGCGTTTATGCCCCTGTACACATGCTTGATTCTCTTTCGGAGACATAGCAATCCATAGGTTTTAAGATACTTACTAGTCAGGTACATTCTTAGGCGTTTAATATGCGGTGTTGAGTCCATTTCGTTGAGCAAGGAGTAGCTCTTGTCTATTCCATATTTGGCTTAAGGAACTTTATCTGTGCTCATTTCAATCTCTGGTTTTATGCAGCACCCCAACTCACCTTTCCCCTTAAGCAAGCATAAGTTGGTTTTCTAAATTTGAGACCCTGTTCTGTTCTGTAATTCAGTTCCTGTGTAGCCAAGTTTACATTCCGTGTATTACTGATATCTTATGATGTTTCTTTTTCTGTGTGACTTATTTCAGTTAGAATCATCATACCTGAATCCACTCATTCTGCTGCTAAGGGCCTGATGACATAGATTTCATTGCTGAGTGATATTGCTTTGTAAGTGAATACCACAACTTCTTCATCCATTTTTCACTTTCTGCAATGTTGAACTTGTACTGTAAACGAGGTTCTTGTAAACAGAGCCGTTCCAAACTTTGGGGTGGCTGTGTCTTTTTGATTTTAATTTCCCTAAGCTATAGGACCATAAGTGGAAGTGCCCTAGGCTCTGTTGCTTTGTTTTTTAGATGTTTCAGGAAACACCATACACTTCTCCCAAGTGTCTGTTGGCAATTTACATCCTGCCCATCAGCATAACAAGGCTCCCACTTCTCAATGGCCTGTTGCCTTTCTGGATTTTACACTTTTTTCAGATGGCCCTTTTGACCGGGGGGAAGTGAGACTTCATTGTAGTGCAGATTTCCTTTGCAAGCTTGCTTGGTTGGCCAAAAAGGGCGTATGCGTTTTTTCCTGAATATATTCAGGAAAAAACGCATACGCCCTTTTTGGCCAAGTGCATCATTGTGGACGTTCTGCCTCTTTTCCTATGCTTGAAATGCAATTCCAGTCTACCTCCTGAAATCGGTTTCCTGCAATTCTGCCCCGCTTTCAAGTCCTCTTGGCAGCCTTACTTCAGTATATTTTTGGATGATAGCTGTCATTTATAAGTCTGCAGGTTTGTGAATTACAGTGCCCCTGAGCTCCTTTCTTCAACTCACTTTCTTGTGAGCTGGCCGCCACACCGCAGGATTGCTTCAGGCCCTAACCTGTTTCAGGCACGGCACGCTGAGCCTTTGGTTAATTCCTCATCCTGGTGGGAAATGAGAGTTAAATTTGCCCGTCCAGACACCTCCCGCTTGTCTCTCATTGGTTCTCCCTATTCCTGTACATCTTCCGCAGAAATTGCAAACTGGGCCAAACAGGAAGTTAAAGGCACTGACTCTCCAAGTGGGGAGAGTGTTAGTAAAGCGTCTGGAATGTTGCACCGAAGTACCAGGGGACGAAAACTGAGACATATTTGAACACGTCTCCCGATCACACGGTTGATCATACTCTGGGTTCCACATGCATGTTTTAGCTGAAGAAAGAATACCTTAAACCTGGAGAGTTGAGACCCGTGGAATGGGTACCATGCAATATGACTTCAAAGGGTCTTCATTTGCTCACCGAACCTCTCCAATCCTATCACTGCTGCGTTTATGCCCCTGTACACATGCTTGATTCTCTTTTGGAGACATAGCAATCCATAGGTTTTAAGATACTTACTAGTCAGGTATATTCTTAGGCGTTTAATATGGGGTGTTGAGTCCATTTCGTTGAGCAAGGAGTAGCTCTTGTCTATTCCATATTTGACTTAAGGAACTTTATCTGTGCTCATTTCAATCTCTGGTTTTATGCAGCACCCCAACTCACCTTTCCCCTTAAGCAAGCATAAGTTGGTTTTCTAAATTTGAGACCCTGTTCTGTTTTGGAATTCAGTTCCTGTGTAGCCAGTTTACATTCCGTGTATTAGTGATATCTTATGATGTTTCTTTTTCTGTGTGACTTATTTCAGTTAGAATCATCGTACCTGAATCCACTCATTATGCCGCTACGGGCCTGATGACATAGATTTCATTGCTGATTGATACTGCATTGTACGTAAGTACCACAACTTCTTTATCCATTTTTCACTTTCTGCGATATTGAAATTGTACGGTAAACGAGGTTCTTGTAAACAGAGGCGTCGCAAACTTTGGGGTGGCTGTGTCTTTTTGATTTTAATTTCCCTAAGCTATAGGACCATAAGTGGAAGTGCCCTAGGCTCTGTTGCTTTGTTTTTTAGATGTTTCAGGAAACACCATACATTTCTCCCGAGTGTCTGTTGGCAATTTACATCCCGCCCATCAGCATAACAAGGCTCCCAGTTCTCCATGGCCTGTCCTGCCTTTCTGGATTTTACACTTTTTTCAATTGGCCCCTTTGAGCAGGGGGAATTGAGACTTCATTGTAGTGCACATTACCTTTGTAAGCCTGCTTGGTTGGCCAAAAAGGGCATATGCGTTTTTTCCTGAATAAATTCAGGAAAAAACGCATACGCCCTTTTTGGCCAAGTGCATCATTGTGGACGTTCTGCCTCTTTTCCTATGCTTGAAATGCAATTCCAGTCTACCTCCTGAAATCGGTTTCCTGCAATTCTGCCCCACTCTCAAGTCCTCTTGGCAGCCTTACTTCAGTCTATTTTTGGACGATAGCTGTCATTTATAACTCTGCAGGTTTGTGAATTACAGTGCCCCTGAGCTCCTTTCTTCAACTCGCTTTCTTTTGAGCTGGCCGCAACACCGCAGGATGGCTTCAGGCCCTAATCTGGTTCCGGCACGGCACGCTGAGCCTTTGGTTAATTCCTCTTCCTGGTGGGAAATGAGAGTTAAATTTGCCCGTCCAGACACCTCCAGCTAGTCTCTCATTGGTTCTCGCTATTCCTGTTCATCTTCCGCAGAAATTGCAAACTGGGCCAAACAGGAGGTTAAAGGCACTGACTGTCCAAGTCGGGAGAGTGTTAGTAAAGCGTCTGGAATGTTGCACCCGAGTACCAGGGGAGGAAAACTGAGACATATTTGAACACGTCTCCCGATCACACGGTTGATCATACTCTGGGTTCCACATGCATGTTTTAGCTGAAGGAAGAATACCTTAAAGCTGGAGAGTTGAGACCCGTGGAATGGGTACCATGCAGTATGACTTCAAAGGGTCTTCATTTGCTCACCGAACCTCTCCAATCTTATCACTGCTCTGTTTATGCCCCAGTACACACGCTTGATTCTCTTTCGGAGAAATAGCAATCCCTAGGTTTTAAGATACTTACTAGTCAGGTACATTCTTAGGAGTTTAATATGGGGTGTTGAGTCCATTTCGTTGAGCAAGGAGTAGCTCTTGTCTATTCCATATTTGGCTTAAGGAACTTTATCTGTGCTCATTTCAATCTCTGGTTTTATGGAGCACCCCATCTCACCTTTCCCGTTAAGCAAGCAGAAGTTGATTTTCTAAATTTGAGACCCTGTTCTCTTCTGTAACTCAGTTCCTGTGTAGCCAAGTTTACATTCCGTGTATTACTGATATCTTATGATGTTTCTTTTTCTGTGTGACTTATTTCAGTTAGAAACATCGTACCTGAATCCTCTCTATGCTGCTACGGGTCTGATGACAAAGATTTCATTGCTGAGTGATACTGCATTGTACGTAAGTACCACAACTTCTTTATCCATTTTTCACTTTCTGCGATATTGAACTTTTACAGTAAACGAGGTTCTTGTAAACAGAGGGGTCCCAAACTTTGGGTGGCTGTGTCTTTTTGATTTTAATTTCCCTAAGCTATAGGACCATAAGTGGAAGTGCCCTAGGCTCTGTTGCTTTGTTTTTTAGATGTTTCAGGAAACACCATACACTTCTCCCGAGTGGTTGTTGGCAATTTACATCCCGCCCATCAGCATAACAAGGCTCCCAGTTCTCCATTGCCTGTCCTGCCTTTCTGGATTTTACACTTTTTTCAGATGGCCCTTTTGACTGGGGGGAATTGGGACTTCATTGTAGTGCAGATTTCCTTTGCAAGTTTGCTTGGTTGGCCAAAAAGGGCGTATGCGTTTTTTTCTGAATATATTCAGGAAAAAACGCATACGCACTTTTTGGCAAAGTGCATCATTGTGGACGTTCTGCCTCTTTTACTATGCTTTCAATGCATTTCCAGTCTACCTCCTGAAATCGGTTTCCTGCAATTCTGCCCCGCTTTCTAGTTCTCTTGGCAGCCTTACTTCAGTATATTTTTGGACAATAGCTGTCATTTATAACTCTGCATGTTTGAGAATTACAGTGCCCCTGAGCTCCTTTCTTCAACTCGCTTTCTTGTGACCTGGCTGCAACACCGCAGGATGGCTTCAGGCCCTAATCTGGTTCCGGCATGGCACGCTGAGCCTTTGGTTAATTCCTCTTCCTGGTGGGAAATGAGAGTTAAATTTGCCCGTCCAGACACCTCCAGCTAGTCTCTCATTGGTTCTCGCTATTTCTGTTCATCTTCCGCAGAAATTGCAAACTGGGCCAAACAGGAGGTTAAAGGGACTGACTGTCCAAGTCGGGAGAGTGTTAGTAAAGCATCTGGAATGTTGCACCCGAGTACCAGCGTACGAAAACTGAGACATATTTGAACACGTCTCCCGTTCACACGGTTGATCATACTCTGGGTTCCACATGCATGTTTTAGCTGAAGGTAGAATACCTTAAACCTGGGTAGTTGAAACCCATGGAATGGGTACCATGCAATATGACTTCAAAGGGACTTCATTTGCTTACCGAACGTATGCAATCCTATCACTGCTGCGTTTATGCCCCTGTACACATGCTTGATTCTCTTTCGGAGACATAGCAATCCATAGGTTTTAAGTTACTTACTAGTCAGGTACATTCTTAGGCGTTTAATATGGGGTGTTGAGTCCATTTCGTTGAGCAAGGAGTAGCTCTTGTCTATTCCATATTTGGCTTAAGGAACTTTATCTGTCCTCATTTCAATCTCTGGTTTTATGCAGCACCCGAACTCACCTTTACCCTTAAGCAAGCATAAGTTGGTTTTCTAAATTTGAGACCCTGTTCTGTTCTGTAATTCAGTTCCTGTGTAGCCAAGTTTCCATTCCGTGTATTACTGATATCTTATGATGTTTCTTTTTCTGTGTGACTTATTTCAGTTAGAATCATCATACCTGAATCCACTCATTGTGCTGCTAAGGGCCTGATGACATAGATTTCATTGCTGAGTGATATTGCTTTGTAAGTAAATACCACAACTTCTTTATCCATTTTTCACTTTCTGAGATGTTGAACTTGTACTGTAAATGAGGTTCTGGTAAACAGAGCCGTTCCAAACTTTGGGGTGGCTGTGTCTTTTTGATTTTAATTTCCCTAAGCTATAGGACCATAAGTGGAAGTGCCCTAGGCTCTGTTGCTTTGTTTTTTAGATGTTTCAGGAAACACCATACACTTCTCCCGAGTGGTTGTTGGCAATTTACATCCCGCCCATCAGCATAACAAGGCTCCCAGTTCTCCATGGCCTGTCCTGCCTTTCTGGATGTTACACTTTTTTCAGATGGCCCTTTTGACCGGGGGGAAGTGAGACTTCATTGTAGTGCAGATTTCCTTTGCAAGCTTGCTTGGTTGGCCAAAAAGGGCGTATGCGTTTTTTCCTGAATATATTCAGGAAAAAACGCATACGCACTTTTTGGCCAAGTGCATCATTGTGGACGTTCTGCCTCTTTTCCTATGCTTTCAATGCAATTCCAGTCTACCTCCTGAAATCGGTTTCCTGCAATTCTGCCCTGCTTTCAAGTCCTCTTGGCAGCCTTACTTCAGTATATTTTTGAATGATAGCTGTCATTTATAAGTCTGCAGGTTTGTGAATTACAGTGCCCCTGAGCTCCTTTCATCAACTCACTTTCTTGTGAGCTGGCCGCCACACCGCAGGATTGCTTCAGGCCCTAATCTGTTTCCGGCACGGCACGCTGAGCCTTTGGTTAATTCCTCATCCTGGTGGGAAATGAGAGTTAAATTTGCCCGTCCAGACACCTCCCGCTTGTGTCTCATTGGTTCTCCCTATTCCTGTACATCTTCCGCAGAAATTGCAAACTGGGCCAAACAGGAAGTTAAAGGCACTGACTCTCCAAGTGGGGAGAGTGTTAGTAAAGCGTCTGGAATGTTGCACCGAAGTACCAGGGGACGAAAACTGAGACATATTTGAACACGTCTCCCGATCACACGGTTGATCATACTCTGGGTTCCACATGCATGTTTTAGCTGAAGAAAGAATACCTTAAACCTGGAGAGTTGAGACCCGTGGAATGGGTACCATGCAATATGACTTCAAAGGGTCTTCATTTGCTCACCGAACCTCTCCAATCCTATCACTGCTGCGTTTATGCCCCTGTACACATGCTTGATTCTCTTTCGGAGACATAGCAATCCATAGGTTTTAAGATACTTACTAGTCAGGTATAATCTTAGGCGTTTAATATGGGGTGTTGAGTCCATTTCGTTGAGCAAGGAGTAGCTCTTGTCTATTCCATATTTGGCTTAAGGAACTTTATCTGTGCTCATTTCAATCTCTGGTTTTATGCAGCACCCCAACTCACCTTTCCCCTTAAGCAAGCATAAGTTGGTTTTCTAAATTTGAGACCCTGTTCTGTTTTGGAATGCAGTTCCTGTGTAGCCAGTTTACATTCCGTGTATTAGTGATATCTTATGATGTTTCTTTTTCTGTGTGACTTATTTCAGTTAGAATCATCGTACATGAATCCACTCATTATGCCGCTACGGGCCTGATGACATAGATTTCATTGCTGATTGATACTGCATTGTACGTAAGTACCACAACTTCTTTATCCATTTTTCACTTTCTGCGATATTGAAATTGTACGGTAAACGAGGTTCTTGTAAACAGAGGCGTCGCAAACTTTGGGGTGGCTGTGTCTTTTTGATTTTAATTTCCCTAAGCTATAGGACCATAAGTGGAAGTGCCCTAGGCTCTGTTGCTTTGTTTTTTAGATGTTTCAGGAAACATCATACACTTCTCCCGAGTGTCTGTTGGCAATTTACATCCCGCCCATAAGCATAACAAGGCTCCCAGTTCTCCATGGCCTGTCCTGCCTTTCTGGATTTTACACTTTTTTCAATTGGCCCCTTTGAGCAGGGGGAATTGAGACTTCATTGTAGTGCACATTACCTTTGTAAGCCTGCTTGGTTGGCCAAAAAGGGCGTATGCGTTTTTTCCTGAATATATTCAGGAAAAAACGCATACGCCCTTTTTGGCCAAGTGCATCATTGTGGACGTTCTGCCTCTTTTCCTATGCTTGAAATGCAATTCCAGTCTACCTCCTGAAATCGGTTTCCTGCAATTCTGCCCCGCTCTCAAGTCCTCTTGGCAGCCTTACTTCAGTCTATTTTTGGACGATAGCTGTCATTTATAACTCTGCAGGTTTGTGAATTACAGTGCCCCTGAGCTCCTTTCTTCAACTCGCTTTCTTTTGAGCTGGCCGCAACACCGCAGGATGGCTTCAGGCCCTAATCTGGTTCCGGCACGGCACGCTGAGCCTTTGGTTAATTCCGCTTCCTGGTGGGAAATGAGAGTTAAATTTGCCCGTCCAGACACCTCCAGCTAGTCTCTCATTCGTTCTCGCTATTCCTGTTCATCTTCCGCAGAAATTGCAAACTGGGCCAAACAGGAGGTTAAAGGGACTGACATTCCAAGTCGGGAGAGTGTTAGTAAAGCGTCTGGAATGTTGCACCCGAGTACCAGGGTACGAAAACTGAGACATATTTGAACACGTCTCCCGATCACATGGTTGATCATACTCTAGGTTCCACATGCATATTTTAGCTGAAGGATGAATACCTTAAACCTGGGTAGTTGAAACCCGTGGAATGGGTACCATGCAATATGACTTCAAAGGGTCTTCATTTGCTCACCGAACCTCTCCAATCCTATCGCTGCTGCGTTTATGCCCCTGTACACATGCTTGATTCTCTTTCGGTGACATAGCAATCCATAGGTTTTAAGATAATTACTAGTCAGGTACATTCTTAGGCGTTTAATATGCGGTGTTGAGTCCATTTCGTTGAGCAAGGAGTAGCTCTTGTCTATTCATATTTGGCTTAAGGAACTTTATCTGTGCTCATTTCAATCTCTGGTTTTATGCAGCACCCCAACTCACCTTTCCCCTTAAGCAAGCATAAGTTGGTTTTCTAAATTTGAGACCCTGTTCTGTTCTGTAATTCAGTTCCTGTGTAGCCAAGTTTCCATTCGGTGTATTACTGATATCTTATGATGTTTCTTTTTCTGTGTGACTTATTTCAGTTAGAATCATCATACCTGAATCCACTCATTGTGCTGCTAAGGGCCTGATGACATAGATTTCATTGCTGAGTGATATTGCTTTGTAAGTGAATACCACAACTTCTTCATCCATTTTTTGCTTTCTGCAATGTTGAACTTGTACTGTAAACGAGGTTCTTGTAAACAGAGCCGTTCCAAACTTTGGGGTGGCTGTGTCTTTTTGATTTTAATTTCCCTAAGCTATAGGACCATAAGTGGAAGTGCCCTAGGCTCTGTTGCTTTGTTTTTTAGATGTTTCAGGAAACACCATACACTTCTCCCAAGTGTCTGTTGGCAATTTACACCCTGCCCATCAGCATAACAAGGCTCCCACTTCTCAATGGCCTGTTGCCTTTCTGGATTTTACACTTTTTTCAGATGGCCCTTTTGACCGGGGGGAAGTGAGACTTCATTGTAGTGCAGATTTCCTTTGCAAGCTTGCTTGGTTGGCCAAAAAGGGCGTATGCGTTTTTTCCTGAATATATTCAGGAAAAAACGCATACGCCCTTTTTGGCCAAGTGCATCATTGTGGACGTTCTGCCTCTTTTCCTATGCTTTCAATGCAATTCCAGTCTACCTCCTGAAATCGGTTTCCTGCAATTCTGCCCCGCTTTCAAGTCCTCTTGGCAGCCTTACTTCAGTATATTTTTGGATGATAGCTGTCATTTATAAGTCTGCAGGTTTGTGAATTACAGTGCCCCTGAGCTCCTTTCTTCAACTCACTTTCTTGTGAGCTGGCCGCCACACCGCAGGATTGCTTCAGGCCCTAATCTGTTTCCGGCACGGCACGCTGAGCCTTTGGTTAATTCCTCATCCTGGTGGGAAATGAGAGTTAAATTTGCCCGTCCAGACACCTCCCGCTTGTCTCTCATTGGTTCTCCCTATTCCTGTACATCTTCCGCAGAAATTGCAAACTGGGCCAAACAGGAAGTTAAAGGCACTGACTCTCCAAGTGGGGAGAGTGTTAGTAAAGCGTCTGGAATATTGCACCGAAGTACCAGGGGACGAAAACTGAGACATATTTGAACACGTCTCCCGATCACACGGTTGATCATACTCTGGGTTCCACATGCATGTTTTAGCTGAAGAAAGAATACCTTAAACCTGGAGAGTTGAGACCCGTGGAATGGGTACCATGCAATATGACTTCAAAGGGTCTTCATTTGCTCACCGAACCTCTCCAATCCTATCACTGCTGCGTTTATGCCCCTGTACACATGCTTGATTCTCTTTTGGAGACATAGCAATCCATAGGTTTTAAGATACTTACTAGTCAGGTATATTCTTAGGCGTTTAATATGGGGTGTTGAGTCCATTTCGTTGAGCAAGGAGTAGCTCTTGTCTATTCCATATTTGACTTAAGGAACTTTATCTGTGCTCATTTCAATCTCTGGTTTTATGCAGCACCCCAACTCACCTTTCCCCTTAAGCAAGCATAAGTTGGTTTTCTAAATTTGAGACCCTGTTCTGTTGTGGAATTCAGTTCCTGTGTAGCCAGTTTACATTCCGTGTATTAGTGATATCTTATGATGTTTCTTTTTCTGTGTGACTTATTTCAGTTAGAATCATCGTACCTGAATCCACTCATTATGCCGCTACGGGCCTGATGACATAGATTTCATTGCTGATTGATACTGCATTGTACGTAAGTACCACAACTTCTTTATCCATTTTTCACTTTCTGCGATATTGAAATTGTACGGTAAACGAGGTTCTTGTAAACAGAGGCGTCGCAAACTTTGGGGTGGCTGTGTCTTTTTGATTTTAATTTCCCTAAGCTATAGGACCATAAGTGGGAGTGCCCTAGGCTCTGTTGCTTTGTTTTTTAGATGTTTCAGGAAACACCATACATTTCTCCCGAGTGTCTGTTGGCAATTTACATCCCTCCCATCAGCATAACAAGGCTCCCAGTTCTCCATGGCCTGTCCTGCCTTTCTGGATTTTACACTTTTTTCAATTGGCCCCTTTGAGCAGGGGGAATTGAGACTTCATTGTAGTGCACATTACCTTTGTAAGCCTGCTTGGTTGGCCAAAAAGGGCGTATGCGTTTTTTCCTGAATATATTCAGGAAAAAACGCATACGCCCTTTTTGGCCAAGTGCATCATTGTGGACGTTCTGCCTCTTTTCCTATGCTTGAAATGCAATTCCAGTCTACCTCCTGAAATCGGTTTCCTGCAATTCTGCCCCGCTCTCAAGTCCTCTTGGCAGCCTTACTTCAGTCTATTTTTGGACGATAGCTGTCATTTATAACTCTGCAGGTTTGTGAATTACAGTGCCCCTGAGCTCCTTTCTTCAACTCGCTTTCTTTTGAGCTGGCCGCAACACCGCAGGATGGCTTCAGGCCCTAATCTGGTTCCGGCATGGCACGCTGAGCCTTTGGTTAATTCCTCATCCTGGTGGGAAATGAGAGTTAAATTTGCCCGTCCAGACACCTCCAGCTAGTCTCTCATTGGTTCTCGCTATTCCTGTTCATCTTCCGCAGAAATTGCAAACTGGGCCAAACAGGAGGTTAAAGGGACTGACTCTCCAAGTCGGGAGAGTGTTAGTAAAGCGTCTGGAATGTTGCACCCGAGTACCAGGGTACGAAAACTGAGACATATTTGAACACGTCTCCCGTTCACATGGTTGATCATACTCTAGGTTCCACATGCATATTTTAGCTGAAGGAAGAATACCTTAAACCTGGGTAGTTGAAACCCGTGGAATGGGTACCATGCAATATGACTTCAAAGGGTCTTCATTTGCTCACCGAACCTCTCCAATCCTATCGCTGCTGCGTTTATGCCCCTGTACACATGCTTGATTCTCTTTCGGAGACATAGCAATCCATAGGTTTTAAGATACTTACTAGTCAGGTACATTCTTAGGCGTTTAATATGCGGTGTTGAGTCCATTTCGTTGAGCAAGGGGTAGCTCTTGTCTATTCCATATTTGGCTTAAGGAACTTTATCTGTGCTCATTTCAATCTCTGGTTTTATGCAGCACCCCAACTCACCTTTACCCTTAAGCAAGCATAAGTTGGTTTTCTAAATTTGAGACCCTGTTCTGTTCTGTAATTCAGTTCCTGTGTAGCCAAGTTTCCATTCCGTGTATTACTGATATCTTATGATGTTTCTTTTTCTGTGTGACTTATTTCAGTTAGAATCATCATACCTGAATCCACTCATTGTGCTGCTAAGGGCCTGATGACATAGATTTCATTGCTGAGTGATATTGTTTTGTAAGTGAATACCACAACTTCTTTATCCATTTTTCACTTTCTGCGATGTTGAACTTGTACTGTAAACGAGGTTCTTGTAAACAGAGCCATTCCAAACTTTGGGGTGGCTGTGTCTTTTTGATTTTAATTTCCCTAAGCTATAGGACCATAAGTGGAAGTGCCCTAGGTTCTGTTGCTTTGTTTTTTAGATGTTTCAGGAAACACCATACACTTCTCCCGAGTGGTTGTTGGCAATTTACATCCCGCCCATCAGCATAACAAGGCTCCCAGTTCTCCATGGCCTGTCCTGCCTTTCTGGATTTTACACTTTTTTCAGATGGCCCTTTTGACCGGGGGGAAGTGAGACTTCATTGTAGTGCAGAATTCCTTTGCAAGCTTGCTTGGTTGGCCAAAAAGGGCGTATGCGTTTTTTCCTGAATATATTCAGGAAAAAACGCATACGCCCTTTTTGGCCAAGTGCATCATTGTGGACGTTCTGCCTCTTTTCCTATGCTTTCAATGCAATTCCAGTCTACCTCCTGAAATCGGTTTCCTGCAATTCTGCCCCGCTTTCAAGTCCTCTTGGCAGCCTTACTTCAGTCTATTTTTGGACGATAGCTGTCATTTATAACTCTGCAGGTTTGTGAATTACAGTGCCCCTGAGCTCCTTTCTTCAACTCGCTTTCTTTTGAGCTGGCCGCAACACCGCAGGATGGCTTCAGGCCCTAATCTGGTTCTGGTACGGCATGCTGAGCCTTTGGTTAATTCTTCTTACTAGTGGGAAATGAGAGTTAAATTTGCCCGTCCAGACACCTCCAGCTAGCCTCTCATTGGTTCTCGCTATTCCTGTTCATATTCCGCAGAAATTGCAAACTGGGCCAAACAGGAGGTTAAAGGGACTGACTCTCCAAGTCGGGAGAGTGTTAGTAAAGCATCTGGAATGTTGCACCCGAGTACCAGGGTACGAAAACTGAGACATATTTGAACACGTCTCCCGATCACATGGTTGATCATACTCTAGGTTCCACATGCATATTTTAGCTGAAGGAAGAATACCTTAAACCTGGGTAGTTGAAACCCGTGGAATGGGTACCATGCAATATGACTTCAAAGGGTCTTCATTTGCTCACCGAACCTCTCCAATCCTATCGCTGCTGCGTTTATGCCCCTGTACACATGCTTGATTCTCTTTCGGAGACATAGCAATCCATAGGTTTTAAGATACTTACTAGTCAGGTACATTCTTAGGCGTTTAATATGCGGTGTTGAGTCCATTTCGTTGAGCAAGGAGTAACTCTTGTCTATTCCATATTTCGCTTAAGGAACTTTATCTGTGCTCATTTCAATCTCTGGTTTTATGCAGCACCCCAACTCACCTTTACCCTTAAGCAAGCATAAGTTGGTTTTCTAAATTTGAGACCCTGTTCTGTTCTGTAATTCAGTTCCTGTGTAGCCAAGTTTACATTCCGTGTATTACTGATATCTTATGATGTTTCTTTTTCTGTGTGACTTATTTCAGTTAGAATCATCATATCTGAATCCACTCATTGTGCTGCTAAGGGCCTGATGACATAGATTTCATTGCTGAGTGATATTGCTTTGTAAGTGAATACCACAACTTCTTTATCCATTTTTCACTTTCTGTGATATTGAACTTGTACTGTAAACGAGGTTCTTGTAAACAGAGGCGTCGCAAACTTTGGGGTGGCTGTGTCTTTTTGATTTTAATTTCCCTAAGCTATAGGACCATAAATGGAAGTGCCCTAGGCTCTGTTGCTTTGTTTTTTAGATGTTTCAGGAAACACCATACACTTCTCCCAAGTGTCTGTTGGCAATTTACATCCTGCCCATCAGCATAACAAGGCTCCCAGTTCTCAATGGCCTGTTGCCTTTCTGGATTTTACACTTTTTTCAGATGGCCCTTTTGACCGGGGGGAAGTGAGACTTCATTGTAGTGCAGATTTCCTTTGCAAGCTTGCTTGGTTGGCCAAAAAGAGCGTATGCGTTTTTTCCTGAATATATTCAGGAAAAAACGCATACGCCCTTTTTGGCCAAGTGCATCATTGTGGACGTTCTGCCTCTTTTCCTATGCTTTCAATGCAATTCCAGTCTACCTCCTGAAATCGGTTTCCTGCAATTCTGCCCCGCTTTCAAGTCCTCTTGGCAGCCTTACTTCAGTCTATTTTTGGACGATAGCTGTCATTTATAACTCTGCAGGTTTGTGAATTACAGTGCCCCTGAGCTCCTTTCTTCAACTCGCTTTCTTGTGACCTGGCCGCAACACCGCAGGATGGCTTCAGGCCCTAATCTGGTTCCGGCATGGCACGCTGAGCCTTTGGTTAATTCCTCTTACTGGTGGGAAATGAGAGTTAAATTTGCCCGTTCAGACACCTCCAGCTAGTCTCTCATTGGTTCTCGCTATTCCTGTTCATCTTCCGCAGAAATTGCAAACTGGGCCAAACAGGAGGTTAAAGGGACTGACTCTCCAAGTGGGGAGAGTGTTAGTAAAGCGTCTGGAATGTTGCACCCGAGTACCAGGGGAGGAAAACTGAGACATATTTGAACACGTCTCCCGTTCACATGGTTGATCATACTCTGGGTTCCACATGCATGTTTTAGCTGAAGGAAGAATACCTTAAACCTGGAGAGTTGAGACCCGTGTAATGGGTACCATGCAATATGACTTCAAAGGGTCTTCATTTGCTCACCGAACCTCTCCAATCCTATCACTGCTGCATTTATGCCCCTGTACACACGCTTCATTCTCTTTTGGAGACATAGCAATCCATAGGTTTTAAGATACTTACTAGTCAGGTACATTCTTAGACGTTTAATATGGGGTGTTGAGTCCATTTCGTTGAGCAAGGAGTAGCACTTGTCTATTCATATTTGGCTTAAGGAACTTTATCTGTGCTCATTTCAATCTCTGGTTTTATGCAGCACCCCAACTCACCTTTCCCCTTAAGCAAGCATCAGTTGGTTTTCTAAATTTGAGACCCTGTTCTGTTTTGGAATGCAGTTCCTGTGTAGCCAAGTTTACATTCCGTGTATTACTGATATCTTATGATGTTTCTTTTTCTGTGTGACTTATTTCAGTTAGAATCATCGTACCTGAATCCACTCATTATGCTGCTACGGGCCTGATGACATAGATTTCATTGCTGAGTGATACTGCATTGTACGTAAGTACCACAAGTTCTTTATCCATTTTTCACTTTCTGTGATATTGAACTTGTACAGTAAACGAGGTTCTTGTAAATGGAGGCGTCCCAAACTTTGGGGTGGCTGTGTCTTTTTGATTTTAATTTCCCTAAGCTAAAGGACCATAAGTGGAAGTGCCCTAGGCTCTGTTGCTTTGTTTTTTAGATGTTTCAGGAAACACCATACACTTCTCCTGAGTGTCTGTTGGCAATTTACATCCCGCCCATCAGCATAACAAGGCTCCCAGTTCTCCATGGCCTGTCCTGCCTTTCTGGATTTTACACTTTTTTCAGATGGCCCTTTTGACCGGGGGGAAGTGAGACTTCATTGTAGTGCAGATTTCCTTTGCAAGTTTGCTTGGATGGCCAAAAAGGGCGTATGCGTTTTTTCCTGAATATATTCAGGGAAAAACGCATACGCACTTTTTGGCCAAGTGCATCATTGTGGACGTTCTGCCTCTTTTCCTATGCTTTCAATGCAATTCCAGTCTACCTCCTGAAATCGGTTTCCTGCAATTCTGCCCCGCTTTCAAGTCCTCTTGGCAGCCTTACTTCAGTCTATTTTTGGACGATAGCTGTCATTTATAACTCTGCAGGTTTGTGAATTACAGTGCCCCTGAGCTCCTTTCTTCAACTCGCTTTCTTGTGACCTGGCCGCAAAACCGCAGGATGGCTTCAGGCCCTAATCTGGTTCCGGCACGGCACGCTGAGCCTTTGGTTAATTCCTCTTCCTGGTGGGAAATGAGAGTTAAATTTGCCAGTCCAGACACCTCCAGCTAGCCTCTCATTGGTTCTCGCTATTCCTGTTCATCTTCCGCAGAAATTGCAAACTGGGCCAAACAGGAGGTTAAAGGGACTGACTCTCCAAGTCGGGAGAGTGTTAGTAAAGCGTCTGGAATGTTGCACCCGAGTACCAGGGTACGAAAACTGAGACATATTTGAACATGTCTCCCGATCACATGGTTGATCATACTCTAGGTTCCACATGCATGTTTTAGCTGAAGGAAGAATACTTTAAAACTGGAGAGTTGAGACCCGTGGAATGGGTACCATGCAATGTGAATTCAAAGGGTCTTCATTTGCTCACTGAACCTCTCCAATCCTATCACTGCTGCGTTTATGCCCCTGTACACATGCTTGATTCTCTTTCGGAGACATAGCAATCCATAGGTTTTAAGATACTTACTAGTCAGGTACATTCTTAGGCGTTTAATATGGGGTGTTGAGTCCATTTCGTTGAGCAAGGAGTAGTTCTTGTCTATTCCATATTTGGCTTAAGGAACTTTATCTGTGCTCATTTCAATCTCTGGTTTTATGCAGCACCCCAACTCACCTTTACCCTTAAGCAAGCATAAGTTGGTTTTCTAAATTTGACACCCTGTTCTGTTCTGTAATTCAGTTCCTGTGTAGACAAGTTTCCATTCCGTGTATTACTGATATCTTATGATGTTTCTTTTTCTGTGTGACTTATTTCAGTTAGAATCATCATACCTGAATCCACTCATTGTGCTGCTAAGGGCCTGATGACATAGATTTCATTGCTGAGTGATATTGCTTTGTAAGTAAATACCACAACTTCTTTATCCATTTTTCACTTTCTGCGATGTTGAACTTGTACTGTAAACGAGGTTCTTGTAAACAGAGCCGTTCCAAAGTTTGGGGTGGCTGTGTCTTTTTGATTTTAATTTCCCTAAGCTATAGGACCATAAGTGGAAGTGCCCTAGGTTCTGTTGCTTTGTTTTTTAGATGTTTCAGGAAACACCATACACTTCTCCCGAATGTCTGTTGGCAATTTACATCCCGCCCATCAGCATAACAAGGCTCCCAGTTCTCCATGGCCTGTCCTGCCTTTCTGGATTTTACACTTTTTTCAGATGGCCCTTTTGACCGGGGGGAAGTGAGACTTCATTGTAGTGCAGATTTCCTTTGCAAGCTTGCTTGGTTGGCCAAAAAGGGCGTATGCGTTTTTTCCTGAATATATTCAGGAAAAAACGCATACGCCCTTTTTGGCCAAGTGCATCATTGTGGACGTTCTGCCTCTTTTCCTATGCTTTCAATGCAATTCCAGTCTACCTCCTGAAATCGGTTTCCTGCAATTCTGCCCCGCTTTCAAGTCCTCTTGGCAGCCTTACTTCAGTCTATTTTTGGACGATAGCTGTCATTTATAACTCTGCAGGTTTGTGAATTACAGTGCCCCTGAGCTCCTTTCTTCAACTCGCTTTCTTGTGACCTGGCCGCAACACCGCAGGATGGCTTCAGGCCCTAATCTGGTTCTGGCACGGCACGCTGAGCCTTTGGTTAATTCTTCTTACTGGTGGGAAATGAGAGTTAAATTTGCCCGTCCAGACACCTCCAGCTAGCCTCTCATTGGTTCTCGCTATTCCTGTTCATCTTCCGCAGAAATTGCAAACTGGGCCAAACAGGAGGTTAAAGGGACTGACTCTCCAAGTCGGGAGAGTGTTAGTAAAGCGTCTGGAATGTTGCACCCGAGTACCAGGGTACGAAAATTGAGACATATTTGAACACGTCTCCCGTTCACATGGTTGATCATACTCTGGGTTCCGCATGCATGTTTTAGCTGAAGGAAGAATACCTGAAACCTGGAGAGTTGAGACCCGTGTAATGGGTACCATGCAATATGACTTCAAAGGGTCTTCATTTGCTCACCGAACCTCTCCAATCCTATCACTGCTGCGTTTATGCCCCTGTACACACGCTTGATTCTGTTTTGGAGACATAGCAATCCATAGGTTTTAAGATACTTACTAGTCAGGTACATTCTTAGGCGTTTAATATGGGGTTTTGAGTCCATTTGGTTGAGCAAGGAGTAGCTCTTGTCTATTCCATATTTGGCTTAAGGAAGTTTATCTGTGCTCATTTCAATCTCTGGTTTTATGCAGCACCCCAACTCACCTTTCCCCTTAAGCAAGCATAAGTTGGTATTCTAAATTTGAGACCCTGTTCTGTTTTGGAATGCAGTTCCTGTGTAGCCAAGTTTACATTCCGTGTATTAGTGATATCTTATGATGTTTCTTTTTCTGTGTGACTTATTTCAGTTAGAATCATCGTACCTGAATCCACTCATTATGCTGCTACGGGCCTGATGACATAGATTTCATTGCTGAGTGATACTGCATTGTACGTAAGTACCATAAGTTCTTTATCCATTTTTCACTTTCTGTGATATTGAACTTGTACGGTAAACGAGGTTCTTGTAAACAGAGGCGTCCCAAACTTTGGGGTGGCTGTGTCTTTTTGATTTTAATTTCCCTAAGCTATAGGACCATAAGTGGAAGTGCCCTAGGCTCTGTTGCTTTGTTTTATAGATGTTTCAGGAAACACCATACACTTCTCCTGAGTGTCTGTTGGCAATTTACATCCCGCCCATCAGCATAACAAGGCTCCCAGTTCTCCATGGCCTGTCCTGCCTTTCTGGATTTTACACTTTTTTCAGATGGCCCTTTTGACCGGGGGGAAGTGAGACTTCATTGTAGTGCAGATTTCCTTTGCAAGTTTGCTTGGTTGGCCAAAAAGGGCGTATGCGTTTTTTCCTGAATATATTCAGGAAAAAACGCATACGCCCTTTTTGGCCAAGTGCATCATTGTGGACGTTCTGCCTCTTTTCCTATGCTTTCAATGCAATTCCAGTCTACCTCCTGAAATCGGTTTCCTGCAATTCTGCCCCGCTTTCAAGTCCTCTTGGCAGCCTTACTTCAGTCTATTTTTGGACGATAGCTGTCATTTATAACTCTGCAGGTTTGTGAATTACAGTGCCCCTGAGCTCCTTTCTTCAACTCGCTTTCTTGTGACCTGGCCGCAACACCGCAGGATGGCTTCAGGCCCTAATCTGGTTCCGGCCCGGCATGCTGAGCCTTTGGTTAATTCCTCTTCCTGGTGGGAAATGAGAGTTAAATTTGCCCGTCCAGACACCTCCAGCTAGCCTCTCATTTGTTCTCGCTATTCCTGTTCATCTTTCGCAGAAATTGCAAACTGGGCCAAACAGGAGGTTAAAGGGACTGACTCTCCAAGTGGGGAGAGTGTTAGTAAAGCGTCTGGAATGTTTCACCCGAGTACCAGGTACGAAAACTGAGACATATTTGAACACGTCTCCCGATCACATGGTTGATCATACTCTAGGTTCCACATGCATGTTTTAGCTGAAGGAAGAATACTTTAAAACTGGTGAGTTGAGACCCGTGGAATGGGTACCATGCAATATGAATTCAAAGGGTCTTCATTTGCTCACTGAACCTCTCCAATCCTATCACTGCTGCGTTTATGCCCCTTTACACATGCTTGATTCTCTTTCGGAGACATAGCAATCCATAGGTTTTAAGATACTTACTAGTCAGGTACACTCTTAGGCGTTTAATATGCGGTGTTGAGTCCATTTCGTTGAGCAAGGAGTAGCTCTTGTCTATTCCATATTTGGCTTAAGGAACTTTATCTGTGCTCATTTCAATCTCTGGTTTTATGCAGCACCCCAACTCACCTTTCCCCTTAAGCAAGCATAAGTTGGTTTTCTAAATTTGAAACCCTGTTCTGTTCTGTAATTCAGTTCCTGTGTAGACAAGTTTCCATTCCGTGTATTACTGATATCTTATGATGTTTCTTTTTCTGTGTGACTTATTTCAGTTAGAATCATCATACCTGAATCCACTCATTGTGCTGTTAAGGGCCTGAGGACATAGATTTCATTGCTGAGTGATATTGCTTTGTAAGTGAATACCACAACTTCTTTATCCATTTTTCACTTTCTGCGATGTTGAACTTGTACTGTAAACGAGGTTCTTGTAAACAGAGCCATTCCAAACTTTGGGGTGGCTGTGTCTTTTTGATTTTAATTTCCCTAAGCTATAGGACCATAACTGGAAGTGCCCTAGATTCTGTTGCTTTGTTTTTTATATGTTTCAGGAAACACCATACACTTCTCCCGAATGTCTGTTGGCAATTTACATCCCGCCCATCAGCATAACAAGGCTCCCAGTTCTCCATGGCCTGTCCTGCCTTTCTGGATTTTACACTTTTTTCAGATGGCCCTTTTGACCGGGGGGAAGTGAGACTTCATTGTAGTGCAGATTTCCTTTGCAAGCTTGCTTGGTTGGCCAAAAAGGGCGTATGCGTTTTTTCCTGAATATATTCAGGAAAAAACGCATACGCCCTTTTTGGCCAAGTGCATCATTGTGGACGTTCTGCCTCTTTTCCTATGCTTTCAATGCAATTCCAGTCTACCTCCTGAAATCGGTTTCCTGCAATTCTGCCCCGCTTTCAAGTCCTCTTGGCAGCCTTACTTCAGTCTATTTTTGGACGATAGCTGTCATTTATAACTCTGCAGGTTTGTGAATTACAGTGCCCCTGAGCTCCTTTCTTCAACTCCCTTTCTTGTGACCTGGCCGCAACACCGCAGGATGGCTTCAGGCACTAATCTGGTTCTGGCACGGCACGCTGAGCCTTTGTTTAATTCTTCTTACTGGAGGGAAATGAGAGTTAAATTTGCCCGTCCAGACACCTCCAGCTAGTCTCTCATTGGTTCTCGCTATTCCTGTTCATCTTCCGCAGAAATTGCAAACTGGGCCAAACAGGAGGTTAAAGGGACTGACTCTCCAAGTCGGGAGAGTGTTAGTAAAGCGTCTGGAATGTTGCACCCGAGTACCAGGGTACGAAAATTGAGACATATTTGAACACGTCTCCCGTTCACATGGTTGATCATACTCTGGGTTCCACATGCATGTTTTAGCTGAAGGAAGAATACCTTAAACCTGGAGAGTTGAGACCCGTGTAATGGGTACCATGCAATATGACTTCAAAGGGTCTTCATTTGCTCACCGAACCTCTCCAATCCTATCACTGCTGCGTTTATGCCCCTGTACACACGCTTGATTCTCTTTTGGAGACATAGCAATCCATAGGTTTTAAGATACTTACTAGTCAGGTACATTCTTAGGCGTTTAATATGGGGTTTTGAGTCCATTTCGTTGAGCAAGGAGTAGCTCTTGTCTATTCCATATTTGGCTTAAGGAAGTTTATCTGTGCTCATTTCAATCTCTGGTTTTATGCAGCACCCCAACTCACCTTTCCCCTTAAGCAAGCATAAGTTGGTATTCTAAATTTGAGACCCTGTTCTGTTTTGGAATGCAGTTCCTGTGTAGCCAAGTTTACATTCCGTGTATTAGTGATATCTTATGATGTTTCTTTTTCTGTGTGACTTATTTCAGTTAGAATCATCGTACCTGAATCCACTCATTATGCTGCTACGGGCCTGATGACATAGATTTCATTGCTGAGTGATACTGCATTGTACGTAAGTACCACAAGTTCTTTATCCATTTTTCACTTTCTGTGATATTGAACTTGTACGGTAAACGAGGTTCTTGTAAACAGAGGCGTCCCAAACTTTGGGGTGGCTGTGTCTTTTTGATTTTAATTTCCCTAAGCTATAGGACCATAAGTGGAAGTGCCCTAGGCTCTGTTGCTTTGTTTTATAGATGTTTCAGGAAACAACATACACTTCTCCTTAGTGTCTGTTGGCAATTTACATCCCGCCCATCAGCATAACAAGGCTCCCAGTTCTCCATGGCCTGTCCTGCCTTTCTGGATTTTACACTTTTTTCAGATGGCCCTTTTGACCGGGGAGAAGTGAGACTTCATTGTAGTGCAGATTTCCTTTGCAAGTTTGCTTGGTTGGCCAAAAAGGGCGTATGCGTTTTTTCCTGAATATATTCAGAAAAAAACGCATACGCCCTTTTTGGCCAAGTGCATCATTGTGGACGTTCTGCCTCTTTTCCTATGCTTTCAATGCAATTCCAGTCTACCTCCTGAAATCGGTTTCCTGCAATTCTGCCCCGCTTTCAAGTCCTCTTGGCAGCCTTACTTCAGTATATTTTTGGACGATAGCTGTCATTTATAACTCTGCAGGTTTGTGAATTACAGTGCCCCTGAGCTCCTTTCTTCAACTCGCTTTCTTGTGACCTGGCCGTAACACCGCAGTATGTCTTCAGGCCCTAATCTGGTTCTGGCATGGCACGCTGAGCCTTTGGTTAATTCCTCTTCCTGGTGGGAAATGAGAGTTAAATTTGCCCGTCCAGACACCTCCAGCTAGTCTCTCATTGGTTCTCGCTATTCCTGTTCATCTTCCGCAGAAATTGCAAACTGGGCCAAACAGGAGGTTAAAGGGACTGACTCTCCAAGTCGGGAGAGTGTTAGTAAAGCGTCTGGAATGTTGCACCCGAGTACCAGGGTACGAAAATTGAGACATATTTGAACACGTCTCCCGTTCACATGGTTGATCATACTCTGGGTTCCACATGCATGTTTTAGCTGAAGGAAGAATACCTTAAACCTGGAGAGTTGAGACCCGTGTAATGGGTACCATGCAATATGACTTCAAAGGGTCTTCATTTGCTCACCGAACCTCTCCAATCCTATCACTGCTGCGTTTATGCCCCTGTACACATGCTTGATTCTCTTTTGAGACATAACAATCCATAGGTTTTAAGATACTTACTAGTCAGGTACATTCTTAGGCGTTTTATATGGGGTTTTGAGTCCATTTCGTTGAGCAAGGATTAGCTCTTGTCTATTCCATATTTGGCTTAAGGAAGTTTATCTGTGCTCATTTCAATCTCTGGTTTTATGCAGCACCCCAACTCACCTTTCCCCTTAAGCAAGCATAAGTTGGTATTCTAAATTTGAGACCCTGTTCTGTTTTGGAATGCAGTTCCTGTGTAGCCAAGTTTACATTCCGTGTATTAGTGATATCTTATGATGTTTCTTTTTCTGTGTGACTTATTTCAGTTAGAATCATCGTACCTGAATCCACTCATTATGCTGCTACGGGCCTGATGACATAGATTTCATTGCTGAGTGATACTGCATTGTACGTAAGTACCACAAGTTCTTTATCCATTTTTCACTTTCTGTGATATTGAACTTGTACGGTAAACGAGGTTCTTGTAAACAGAGGCGTCCCAAACTTTGGGGTGGCTGTGTCTTTTTGATTTTAATTTCCCTAAGCTATAGGACCATAAGTGGAAGTGCCCTAGGCTCTGTTGCTTTGTTTTATAGATGTTTCAGGAAACAACATACACTTCTCCCGAGTGGTTGTTGGCAATTTACATCCCGCCCATCAGCATAACAAGGCTCCCAGTTCTCCATGGCCTGTCCTGCCTTTCTGGATTTTACACTTTTTTCAGATGGCCCTTTTGACCGGGGGGAAGTGAGACTTCATTGTAGTGCAGATTTCCTTTGCAAGCTTGCTTGGTTGGCCAAAAAGGGCGTATGCGTTTTTTCCTGAATATATTCAGGAAAAAACGCATACGCCCTTTTTGGCCAAGTGCATCATTGTGGACGTTCTGCCTCTTTTCCTATGCTTTCAATGCAATTCCAGTCTACCTCCTGAAATCGGTTTCCTGCAATTCTGCCCCGCTTTCAAGTCCTCTTGGCAGCCTTACTTCAGTCTATTTTTGGACGATAGCTGTCATTTATAACTCTGCAGGTTTGTGAATTACAGTGCCCCTGAGCTCCTTTCTTCAACTCGCTTTCTTGTGAGCTGGCCGCAAAACCGCAGGATGGCTTCAGGCCCTAATCTGGTTCCGGCACGGCACGCTGAGCCTTTGGTTATTTCCTCTTCCTGGTGGGAAATGAGAGTTAAATTTGCCAGTCCAGACACCTCCAGCTAGTCTCTCATTGGTTCTCGCTATTCCTGTTCATCTTCCGCAGAAATTGCAAACTGCGCCAAACAGGAGGTTAAATGCGCTGACTCTCCAAGTCGGGAGAGTGTTAGTAAAGCGTCTGGAATGTTGCACCCGAGTACCAGGGGAGGAAAACTGAGACATATTTGAACACGTCTCCCGTTCACATGGTTGATCATACTCTGGGTTCCACATGCATGTTTTAGCTGAAGGAAGAATACCTTAAACCTGGAGAGTTGAGACCCGTGTAATGGGTACCATGCAATATGACTTCAAAGGGTCTTCATTTGCTCACCGAACCTCTCCAATCCTATCACTGCTGCGTTTATGCCCCTGTACACACGCTTGATTCTCTTTTGGAGACATAGCAATCCATAGGTTTTAAGATACTTACTAGTCAGGTACATTCTTAGGCGTTTAATATGCGGTGTTGAGTCCATTTCGTTGAGCAAGGAGTAGCTCTTGTCTATTCCATATTTGGCTTAAGGAAGTTTATCTGTGCTCATTTCAATCTCTGGTTTTATGCAGCACCCCAACTCACCTTTCCCCTTAAGCAAGCATAAGTTGGTATTCTAAATTTGAGACCCTGTTCTGTTTTGGAATGCAGTTCCTGTGTAGCCAAGTTTACATTCCGTGTATTAGTGATATCTTATGATGTTTCTTTTTCTGTGTGACTTATTTCAGTTAGAATCATCGTACCTGAATCCACTCATTATGCTGCTACGGGCCTGATGACATAGATTTCATTGCTGAGTGATACTGCATTGTACGTAAGTACCACAAGTTCTTTATCCATTTTTCACTTTCTGTGATATTGAACTTGTACGGTAAACGAGGTTCTTGTAAACAGAGGCGTCCCAAACTTTGGAGTGGCTGTGTCTTTTTGATTTTAATTTCCCTAAGCTATAGGACCATAAGTGGAAGTGCCCTAGGCTCTGTTGCTTTGTTTTATAGATGTTTCAGGAAACACCATACACTTCTCCTGAGTGTCTGTTGGCAATTTACATCCCGCCCATCAGCATAACAAGGCTCCCAGTTCTCCATGGCCTGTCCTGCCTTTCTGGATTTTACACTTTTTTCAGATGGCCCTTTTGACCGGGGAGAAGTGAGACTTCATTGTAGTGCAGATTTCCTTTGCAAGTTTGCTTCGTTGTCCAAAAAGGGCATATGCGTTTTTTCCTGAATATATTCAGAAAAAAACGCATACGCCCTTTTTGGCCAAGTGCATCATTGTGGACGTTCTGCCTCTTTTCCTATGCTTTCAATGCAATTCCAGTCTGCCTCCTGAAATCGGTTTCCTGCAATTCTGCCCAGCTTTCAAGTCCTCTTGGCAGCCTTACTTCAGTCTATTTTTGGACGATAGCTGTCATTTATAACTCTGCAGGTTTGTGAATTACAGTGCCCCTGAGCTCCTTTCTTCAACTCGCTTTCTTGTGACCTGGCCGCAACACCGCAGGATGTCTTCAGGCCCTAATCTGGTTCTGGCATGGCACGCTGAGCCTTTGGTTAATTCCTCTTCCTGGTGGGAAATGACAGTTAAATTTGCCCATCCAGACACCTCCAGCTAGTCTCTCATTGGTTCTCGCTATTCCTGTTCATCTTCCGCAGAAATTGCAAACTGGGCCAAACAGGAGGTTAAAGGGACTGACTCTCCAAGTGGGGAGAGTGTTAGTAAAACGTCTGGAATGCTGCACCCGAGTACCAGGGTACGAAAACTGAGACATATTTGAACACGTCTCCCGATAACATGGTTGATCATACTCTAGGTTCCACATGCATGTTTTAGCTGAAGGAAGAATACGTTAAACCTGGGTAGTTGAAACCCGTGGAATGGGTACCATGCAATATGACTTCAAAGGGTCTTCATTTTTCACGAACCTCTCCAATCCTATCACTGCTGCGTTTATGCCCCTGTACACATGCTTGATTCTCTTTCGGAGACTTAGCAATCCATAGGTTTTAAGATACTTACTAGTCAGGTACATTCTTAGGCGTTTAATATGCGGTGTTGAGTCCATTTCGTTGAACAAGGAGTAGCTCTTGTCTATTCCATATTTGGCTTAAGGAACTTTATCTGTGCTCATTTCAATCTCTGGTTTTATGCAGCACCCCAACTCACCTTTCCCCTTAAGCAAGCATAAGTTGGTTTTCTAAATTTGAGACCCTGTTCTGTTCTGTAATTCAGTTCCTGTGTAGCCAAGTTTCCATTCCGTGTATTACTGATATCTTATGATGTTTCTTTTTCTGTGTGACTTATTTCAGTTAGAATCATCATACCTGAATCCACTCATTGTGCTGCTAAGGGCCTGATGACATAGATTTCATTGCTGAGTGATATTGCTTTGTAAGTAAATACCACAACTTCTTTATCCATTTTTCACTTTCTGCAATGTTGAACTTGTACTGTAAACGAGGTTCTTGTAAACAGAGGCGTCCCAAACTTTGGGGTGGCTGTGTCTTTTTGATTTTAATTTCCCTAAGCTATAGGACCATAAGTGGAAGTGCCCTAGATTCTGTTGCTTTGTTTTTTATATGTTTCAGGAAACACCATACACTTCTCCCGAATGTCTGTTGGCAATTTACATCCCGCCCATCAGCATAACAAGGCTCCCAGTTCTCCATGGCCTGTCCTGCCTTTCTGGATTTTACACTTTTTTCAGATGGCCCTTTTGACCGGGGGGAAGTGAGACTTCATTGTAGTGCAGATTTCCTTTGCAAGCTTGCTTGGTTGGCCAAAAAGTGCGTATGCGTTTTTTCCTGAATATATTCAGGAAAAAACGCATACGCCCTTTTTGGCCAAGTGCATCATTGTGGACGTTCTGCCTCTTTTCCTATGCTTTCAATGCATTTCCTGTCTACCTCCTGAAATCGGTTTCCTGCAAGTCTGCCCCGCTTTCAAGTCCTCTTGGCAGCTTTACTTCAGTCTATTTTTGGATGATAGCTGTCATTTATAACTCTGCAGGTTTGTGAATTACAGTGCCCCTGAGCTCCTTTCTTCAACTCGCTTTCTTGTGACCTGGCCGCAACACCGCAGGATGGCTTCAGGCCCTAATCTGGTTCTGGCACGGCACGCTGAGCCTTTGGTTAATTCTTCTTACTGGTGGGAAATGAGAGTTAAATTTGCCCGTCCAGACACCTCCAGCTAGTCTCTCATTGGTTCTCGCTATTCCTGTTCATCTTCCGCAGAAATTGCAAACTGGGCCAAACAGGAGGTTAAAGGGACTGACTCTCCAAGTCGGGAGAGTGTTAGTAAAGCATCTGGAATGTTGCACCCGAGTACCAGGGTACGAAAATTGAGACATATTTGAACACGTCTCCCGTTCACATGGTTGATCATACTCTGGGTTCCACATGCATGTTTTAGCTGAAGGAAGAATACCTTAAACCTGGAGAGTTGAGACCCGTGTAATGGGTACCATGCAATATGACTTCAAAGGGTCTTCATTTGCTCACCGAACCTCTCCAATCCTATCACTGCTGCGTTTATGCCCCTGTACACACGCTTGATTCTCTTTTGGAGACATAGCAATCCATAGGTTTTAAGATACTTACTAGTCAGGTACATTCTTAGGCGTTTAATATGCGGTGTTGAGTCCATTTCGTTGAGCAAGGAGTAGCTCTTGTCTATTCCATATTTGGCTTAAGGAAGTTTATCTGTGCTCATTTCAATCTCTGGTTTTATGCAGCACCCCAACTCACCTTTCCCCTTAAGCAAGCATAAGTTGGTATTCTAAATTTGAGACCCTGTTCTGTTTTGGAATGCAGTTCCTGTGTAGCCAAGTTTACATTCCGTGTATTAGTGATATCTTATGATGTTTCTTTTTCTGTGTGACTTATTTCAGTTAGAATCATCGTACCTGAATCCACTCATTATGCTGCTACGGGCCTGATGACATAGATTTCATTGCTGAGTGATACTGCATTGTACGTAAGTACCACAAGTTCTTTATCCATTTTTCACTTTCTGTGATATTGAACTTGTACGGTAAACGAGGTTCTTGTAAACAGAGGCGTCCCAAACTTTGGAGTGGCTGTGTCTTTTTGATTTTAATTTCCCTAAGCTATAGGACCATAAGTGGAAGTGCCCTAGGCTCTGTTGCTTTGTTTTATAGATGTTTCAGGAAACACCATACACTTCTCCTGAGTGTCTGTTGGCAATTTACATCCCGCCCATCAGCATAACAAGGCTCCCAGTTCTCCATGGCCTGTCCTGCCTTTCTGGATTTTACACTTTTTTCAGATGGCCCTTTTGACCGGGGAGAAGTGAGACTTCATTGTAGTGCAGATTTCCTTTGCAAGTTTGCTTGGTTGGCCAAAAAGGGCATATGCGTTTTTTCCTGAATATATTCAGAAAAAAACGCATACGCCCTTTTTGGCCAAGTGCATCATTGTGGACGTTCTGCCTCTTTTCCTATGCTTTCAATGCAATTCCAGTCTGCCTCCTGAAATCGGTTTCCTGCAATTCTGCCCAGCTTTCAAGTCCTCTTGGCAGCCTTACTTCAGTATATTTTTGGACGATAGCTGTCATTTATAACTCTGCAGGTTTGTGAATTACAGTGCCCCTGAGCTCCTTTCTTCAACTCGCTTTCTTGTGACCTGGCCGCAACACCGCAGGATGTCTTCAGGCCCTAATCTGGTTCTGGCATGGCACGCTGAGCCTTTGGTTAATTCCTCTTCCTGGTGGGAAATGACAGTTAAATTTGCCCATCCAGACACCTCCAGCTAGTCTCTCATTGGTTCTCGCTATTCCTGTTCATCTTCCGCAGAAATTGCAAACTGGGCCAAACAGGAGGTTAAAGGGACTGACTCTCCAAGTGGGGAGAGTGTTAGTAAAACGTCTGGAATGCTGCACCCGAGTACCAGGGTACGAAAACTGAGACATATTTGAACACGTCTCCCGATAACATGGTTGATCATACTCTAGGTTCCACATGCATGTTTTAGCTGAAGGAAGAATACGTTAAACCTGGGTAGTTGAAACCCGTGGAATGGGTACCATGCAATATGACTTCAAAGGGTCTTCATTTGCTCACGAACCTCTCCAATCCTATCACTGCTGCGTTTATGCCCCTGTACACATGCTTGATTCTCTTTCGGAGACTTAGCAATCCATAGGTTTTAAGATACTTACTAGTCAGGTACATTCTTAGGCGTTTAATATGCGGTGTTGAGTCCATTTCGTTGAACAAGGAGTAGCTCTTGTCTATTCCATATTTGGCTTAAGGAACTTTATCTGTGCTCATTTCAATCTCTGGTTTTATGCAGCACCCCAACTCACCTTTCCCCTTAAGCAAGCATAAGTTGGTTTTCTAAATTTGAGACCCTGTTCTGTTCTGTAATTCAGTTCCTGTGTAGCCAAGTTTCCATTCCGTGTATTACTGATATCTTATGATGTTTCTTTTTCTGTGTGACTTATTTCAGTTAGAATCATCATACCTGAATCCACTCATTGTGCTGCTAAGGGCCTGATGACATAGATTTCATTGCTGAGTGATATTGCTTTGTAAGTAAATACCACAACTTCTTTATCCATTTTTCACTTTCTGCAATGTTGAACTTGTACTGTAAACGAGGTTCTTGTAAACAGAGGCGTCCCAAACTTTGGGGTGGCTGTGTCTTTTTGATTTTAATTTCCCTAAGCTATAGGACCATAAGTGGAAGTGCCCTAGATTCTGTTGCTTTGTTTTTTATATGTTTCAGGAAACACCATACACTTCTCCCGAATGTCTGTTGGCAATTTACATCCCGCCCATCAGCATAACAAGGCTCCCAGTTCTCCATGGCCTGTCCTGCCTTTCTGGATTTTACACTTTTTTCAGATGGCCCTTTTGACCGGGGGGAAGTGAGACTTCATTGTAGTGCAGATTTCCTTTGCAAGCTTGCTTGGTTGGCCAAAAAGTGCGTATGCGTTTTTTCCTGAATATATTCAGGAAAAAACGCATACGCCCTTTTTGGCCAAGTGCATCATTGTGGACGTTCTGCCTCTTTTCCTATGCTTTCAATGCATTTCCTGTCTACCTCCTGAAATCGGTTTCCTGCAAGTCTGCCCCGCTTTCAAGTCCTCTTGGCAGCTTTACTTCAGTCTATTTTTGGATGATAGCTGTCATTTATAACTCTGCAGGTTTGTGAATTACAGTGCCCCTGAGCTCCTTTCTTCAACTCGCTTTCTTGTGACCTGGCCGCAACACCGCAGGATGGCTTCAGGCCCTAATCTGGTTCTGGCACGGCACGCTGAGCCTTTGGTTAATTCTTCTTACTGGTGGGAAATGAGAGTTAAATTTGCCCGTCCAGACACCTCCAGCTAGTCTCTCATTGGTTCTCGCTATTCCTGTTCATCTTCCGCAGAAATTGCAAACTGGGCCAAACAGGAGGTTAAAGGGACTGACTCTCCAAGTCGGGAGAGTGTTAGTAAAGCATCTGGAATGTTGCACCCGAGTACCAGGGTACGAAAATTGAGACATATTTGAACACGTCTCCCGTTCACATGGTTGATCATACTCTGGGTTCCACATGCATGTTTTAGCTGAAGGAAGAATACCTTAAACCTGGAGAGTTGAGACCCGTGTAATGGGTACCATGCAATATGACTTCAAAGGGTCTTCATTTGCTCACCGAACCTCTCCAATCCTATCACTGCTGCGTTTATGCCCCTGTACACACGCTTGATTCTCTTTTGGAGACATAGCAATCCATAGGTTTTAAGATACTTACTAGTCAGGTACATTCTTAGGCGTTTAATATGGGGTTTTGAGTCCATTTCGTTGAGCAAGGAGTAGCTCTTGTCTATTCCATATTTGGCTTAAGGAAGTTTATCTGTGCTCATTTCAATCTCTGGTTTTATGCAGCACCCCAACTCACCTTTACCCTTAAGCAAGCATAAGTTGGTTTTCTAAATTTGAAACCCTGTTCTGTTCTGTAATTCAGTTCCTGTGTAGACAAGTTTCCATTCCATGTATTACTGATATCTTATGATGTTTCTTTTTCTGTGTGACTTATTTCAGTTAGAATCATCATACCTGAATCCACTCATTGTGCTGCTAAGGGCCTGAGGACATAGATTTCATTGCTGAGTGATATTGCTTTGTAAGTGAATACCACAACTTCTTTATCCATTTTTCACTTTCTGCGATGTTGAACTTGTACTGTAAACGAGGTTCTTGTAAACAGAGCCGTTCCAAACTTTGGGGTGGCTGTGTCTTTTTGATTTTAATTTCCCTAAGCTATAGGACCATAAGTGGAAGTGCCCTAGGTTCTGTTGCTTTGTTTTTTAGATGTTTCAGGAAACACCATACACTTCTCCCGAGTGGTTGTTGGCAATTTACATCCCGCCCATCAGCATAACAAGGCTCCCAGTTCTCCATGGCCTGTCCTGCCTTTCTGGATTTTACACTTTTTTCAGATGGCCCTTTTGACCGGGGGGAAGTGAGACTTCATTGTAGTGCAGATTTCCTTTGCAAGCTTGCTTGGTTGGCCAAAAAGGGCGTATGCGTTTTTTCCTGAATATATTCAGGAAAAAACGCATACGCCCTTTTTGGCCAAGTGCATCATTGTGGACGTTCTGCCTCTTTTCCTATGCTTTCAATGCAATTCCAGTCTACCTCCTGAAATCGGTTTCCTGCAATTCTGCCCCGTTTTCAAGTCCTCTTGGCAGCCTTACTTCAGTCTATTTTTGGACGATAGCTGTCATTTATAACTCTGCAGGTTTGTGAATTACAGTGCCCCTGAGCTCCTTTCTTCAACTCGCTTTCTTGTGACCTGGCCGCAACACCGCAGGATGGCTTCAGGCCCTAATCTGGTTCCGGCCCGGCATGCTGAGCCTTTGGTTAATTCCTCTTCCTGGTGGGAAATGAGAGTTAAATTTGCCCGTCCAGACACCTCCAGCTAGCCTCTCATTGGTTCTCGCTATTCCTGTTCATCTTCCGCAGAAATTGCAAACTGGGACAAACAGGAGGTTAAAGGGACTGACTCTCCAAGTCGGGAGAGTGTTAGTAAAGCGTCTGGAATGTTGCACCCGAGTACCAGGGGAGGAAAACTGAGACATATTTGAACACGTCTCCCGTTCACATGGTTGATCATACTTGGGTTCCACATGCATGTTTTAGCTGAAGGAAGAATACCTTAAACCTGGAGAGTTGAGACCCGTGTAATGGGTACCATGCAATATGACTTCAAAGGGTCTTCATTTGCTCACCGAACCTCTCCAATCCTATCACTGCTGCGTTTATGCCCCTGTACACATGCTTGATTCTCTTTCGGAGACATAGCAATCCATAGGTTTTAAGATACTTACTAGTCAGGTACATTCTTAGGCGTTTAATATGCGGTGTTGAGTCCATTTCGTTGAGCAAGGAGTAGCTCTTGTCTATTCCATTTGACTTAAGGAACTTTATCTGTGCTCATTTCAATCTCTGGTTTTATGCAGCACCCCAACTCACCTTTCCCCTTAAGCAAGCATAAGTTGGTTTTCTAAATTTGAGACCCTGTTCTGTTCTGTAATTCAGTTCCTGTGTAGCCAAGTTTACATTCCGTGTATTACTGATATCTTATGATGTTTCTTTTTCTGTGTGACTTACTTCAGTTAGAATCATCATACCTGAATCCACTCATTGTGCTGCTAAGGGCCTGATGACACAGATTTCATTGCTGAGTGATATTGCTTTGTAAGTAAATACCACAACTTCTTTATCCATTTTTCACTTTCTGCGATGTTGAACTTGTACTGTAAACGAGGTTCTTGTAAACAGAGCCATTCCAAAGTTTGGGGTGGCTGTGTCTTTTTGATTTTAATTTCCCTAAGCTATAGGACCATAAGTGGAAGTGCCCTAGGTTCTGTTGCTTTGTTTTTTAGATGTTTCAGGAAACACCATACACTTCTCCCGAGTGGTTGTTGGCAATTTACATCCCGCCCATCAGCATAACAAGGCTCCCAGTTCTCCATGGCCTGTCCTGCCTTTCTGGATTTTACACTTTTTTCAGATGGCCCTTTTGACCGGGGGGAAGTGAGACTTCATTGTAGTGCAGATTTCCTTTGCAAGCTTGCTTGGTTGGCCAAAAAGGGCGTATGCGTTTTTTCCTGAATATATTCAGGAAAAAACGCATACGCCCTTTTTGGCCAAGTGCATCATTGTGGACGTTCTGCCTCTTTTCCTATGCTTTCAATGCAATTCCAGTCTACCTCCTGAAATCGGTTTCCTGCAATTCTGCCCCGCTTTCAAGTCCTCTTGGCAGCCTTACTTCAGTCTATTTTTGGACGATAGCTGTCATTTATAACTCTGCAGGTTTGTGAATTACAGTGCCCCTGAGCTCCTTTCTTCAACTCGCTTTCTTTTGAGCTGGCCGCAACACCGCAGGATGGCTTCAGGCCCTAATCTGGTTCCGGTACGGCACGCTGAGCCTTTGGTTATTTCCTCTTCCTGGTGGGAAATGAGAGTTAAATTTGCCCGTCCAGACACCTCCAGCTAGTCTCTCATTGGTTCTCGCTATTCCTGTTCATCTTCCGCAGAAATTGCAAACTGGGCTAAACAGGAGGTTAAAGGCGCTGACTCTCCAAGTGGGGAGAGTGTTAGTAAAGCGTCTGGAATGTTGCACCCGAGTACCAGGGGAGGAAAACTGAGACATATTTGAACACGTCTCCCGTTCACATAGTTGATCATACTTGGGTTCCACATGCATGTTTTAGCTGAAGGAAGAATACCTTCAACCTGGAGAGTTGAGACCCGTGTAATGGGTACCATGCAATATGACTTCAAAGGGTCTTCATTTGCTCACCGAACCTCTCCAATCCTATCACTGCTGCGTTTATGCCCCTCTACACACGCTTGATTCTCTTTTGGAGACATAGCAATCCATAGGTTTATGATACTTCCTAGTCAGGTACATTCTTAGGCGTTTAATATGGGGTTTTGAGTCCATTTCGTTGAGCAAGGAGTAGCTCTTGTCTATTCCATATTTGGCTTAAGGAACTTTATCTGTGCTCATTTCAATCTCTGGTTTTATGCAGCACCCCAACTCACCTTTCCCCTTAAGCAAGCATAAGTTGGTTTTCTAAATTTGAGACCCTGTTCTGTTTTGGAATGCAGTTCCTGTGTAGCCAAGTTTACATTTCGTGTATTAGTGATATCTTATGATGTTTCTTTTTCTGTGTGACTTATTTCAGTTAGAATCATCGTACCTGAATCCACTCATTATGCTGCTACGGGCCTGATGACATAGATTTCATTGCTGAGTGATACTGCATTGTACGTAAGTACCACATGTTCTTTATCCATTTTTCACTTTCTGTGATATTGAACTTGTACGGTAAACGAGGTTCTTGTAAACGGAGGCGTCCCAAACTTTGGGGTGGCTGTGTCTTTTTGATTTAATTTCCCTAAGCTATAGGACCATAAGTGGAAGTGCCCTAGGCTCTGTTGCTTTGTTTTTTAGATGTTTCAGGAAACACCATACACTTCTCCTGAGTGTCTGTTGGCAATTTACATCCCGCCCATCAGCATAACATGGCTCCCAGTTCTCCATGGCCTGTCCTGCCTTTCTGGATTTTACACTTTTTTCAGATGGCCCTTTTGACCGGGGAGAAGTGAGACTTCATTGTAGTGCAGATTTCCTTTGCAAGTTTGCTTGGTTGGCCAAAAAGGGCGTATGCGTTTTTTCCTGAATATATTCAGGAAAAAACGCATACGCCCTTTTTGGCCAAGTGCATCATTGTGGACGTTCTGCCTCTTTTCCTATGCTTTCAATGCAATTCCAGTCTACCTCCTGAAATCGGTTTCCTGCAATTCTGCCCCGCTTTCAAGTCCTCTTGGCAGCCTTACTTCAGTCTATTTTTGGACGATAGCTGTCATTTATAACTCTGCAGGTTTGTGAATTACAGTGCCCCTGAGCTCCTTTCTTCAACTCGCTTTCTTTTGAGCTGGCCGCAACACCGCAGGATGGCTTCAGGCCCTAATCTGGTTCCGGCCCGGCATGCTGAGCCTTTTGTTAATTCCTCTTCCTGGTGGGAAATGAGAGTTAAATTTGCCCGTCCAGACACCTCCAGCTAGCCTCTCATTGGTTCTCGCTATTCCTGTTCATCTTCCGCAGAAATTGCAAACTGGGCCAAACAGGAGGTTAAAGGTGCTGACTCTCCAAGTGGGGAGAGTGTTAGTAAAGCGTCTGGAATGTTGCACCCGAGTACCAGGGGAGGAAAACTGAGACATATTTGAACACGTCTCCCGTTCACATGGTTGATCATACTTGGGTTCCACATGCATGTTTTAGCTGAAGGAAGAATACCTTAAACCTGGAGAGTTGAGACCCGTGTAATGGGTACCATGCAATATGACTTCAAAGGGTCTTCATTTGCTCACCGAACCTCTCCAATCCTATCACTGCTGCGTTTATGCCCCTGTACACATGCTTGATTCTCTTTCGGAGACATAGCAATCCATAGGTTTTAAGATACTTACTAGTCAGGTACATTCTTAGGCGTTTAATATGCGGTGTTGAGTCCTTTTCGTTGAGCAAGGAGTAGCTCTTGTCTATTCCATATTTGGCTTAAGGAACTTTATCTGTGCTCATTTCAATCTCTGGTTTTATGCAGCACCCCAACTCACCTTTACCCTTAAGCAAGCATAAGTTGGTTTTCTAAATTTGAGACCCTGTTCTGTTCTGTAATTCAGTTCCTGTGTAGCCAAGTTTACATTCCGTGTATTACTGATATCTTATGATGTTTCTTTTTCTGTGTGACTTACTTCAGTTAGAATCATCATACCTGAATCCACTCATTGTGCTGCTAAGGGCCTGATGACACAGATTTCATTGCTGAGTGATATTGCTTTGTAAGTAAATACCACAACTTCTTTATTCATTTTTCACTTTCTGCGATGTTGAACTTGTACTGTAAACGAGGTTCTTGTAAACAGAGCCGTTCCAAAGTTTGGGGTGGCTGTGTCTTTTTGATTTTAATTTCCCTAAGCTATAGGACCATAAGTGGAAGTGCCCTAGGCTCTGTTGCTTTGTTTTTTAGATGTTTCAGGAAACACCATACACTTCTCCCAAGTGTCTGTTGGCAATTTACATCCCGCCCATCAGCATAACAAGGCTCCCAGTTCTCAATGGCCTGTTGCCTTTCTGGATTTTACACTTTTTTCAGATGGCCCTTTTGGCCGGGGGGAAGTGAGACTTCATTGTAGTGCAGATTTCCTTTGCAAGCTTGCTTGGTTGGCCAAAAAGGGCGTATGCGTTTTTTCCTGAATATATTCAGGAAAAAACGCATACGCCCTTTTTGGCCAAGTGCATCATTGTGGACGTTCTGCCTCTTTTCCTATGCTTTCAATGCAATTCCAGTCTACCTCCTGAAATCGGTTTCCTGCAATTCTGCCCCGCTTTCAAGTCCTCTTGGCAGCCTTACTTCAGTCTATTTTTGGACGATAGCTGTCATTTATAACTCTGCAGGTTTGTGAATTACAGTGCCCCTGAGCTCCTTTCTTCAACTCGCTTTCTTGTGACCTGGCCGCAACACCGCAGGATGGCTTCAGGCCCTAATCTGGTTCCGGCCCGGCATGCTGAGCCTTTTGTTAATTCCTCTTCCTGGTGGCAAATGAGAGTTAAATTTGCCCGTCCAGACACCTCCAGCTAGCCTCTCATTGGTTCTCGCTATTCCTGTTCATCTTCTGCAGAAATTGCAAACTGGGCCACACAGGAGGTTAAAGGACTGACTCTCCAAGTGGGGAGAGTGTTAGTAAAGCGTCTGGAATGTTGCACCCGAGTACCAGGGGAGGAAAACTGAGACATATTTGAACACGTCTCCCGATCACATGGTTGATCATACTCTAGGTTCCACATGCATGTTTTAGCTGAAGGAAGAATACCTTAAACCTGGGAAGTTGAAACCCGTGTAATGGGTACCATGCAATATGACTTCAAAGGGTCTTCATTTGCTCACCGAACCTCTCCAATCCTATCACTGCTGCATTTATGCCCCTGTACACATGCTTGATTCTCTTTCGGAGACATAGCAATCCATAGGTTTTAAGATACTTACTAGTCAGGTACATTCTTAGGCGTTTAATATGGGGTGTTGAGTCCATTTCGTTGAGCAAGGAGTAGCTCTTGTCTATTCCATATTTGGCTTAAGGAACTTTATCTGTGCTCATTTCAATCTCTGGTTTTATGCAGCACCCCAACTCACCTTTACCCTTAAGCAAGCATAAGTTGGTTTTCTAAATTTGAGACCCTGTTCTGTTCTGTAATTCAGTTCCTGTGTAGCCAAGTTTACATTCCGTGTATTACTGATATCTTATGATGTTTCTTTTTCTGTGTGACTTACTTCAGTTAGAATCATCATACCTGAATCCACTCATTGTGCTGCTAAGGGCCTGATGACACAGATTTCATTGCTGAGTGATATTGCTTTGTAAGTAAATACCACAACTTCTTTATCCATTTTTCACTTTCTGCGATGTTGAACTTGTACTGTAAACGAGGTTCTTGTAAACAGAGCCGTTCCAAACTTTGGGGTGGCTGTGTCTTTTTGATTTTAATTTCCCTAAGCTATAGGACCATAAGTGGAAGTGCCCTAGGTTCTGTTGCTTTGTTTTTTAGATGTTTCAGGAAACACCATACACTTCTCCCGAGTGGTTGTTGGCAATTTACATCCCGCCCTTCAGCATAACAAGGCTCCCATTTCTCCATGGCCTGTCCTGCCTTTCTGGATTTTACACTTTTTTCAGATGGCCCTTTTGACCGGGGGGAAGTGAGACTTCATTGTAGTGCAGATTTCCTTTGCAAGCTTGCTTGGTTGGCCAAAAAGGGCGTATGCGTTTTTTCCTGAATATATTCAGGAAAAAACGCATACGCCCTTTTTGGCCAAGTGCATCATTGTGGACGTTCTGCCTCTTTTCCTATGCTTTCAATGCAATTCCAGTCTACCTCCTGAAATTGGTTTCCTGCAATTCTGCCCCGCTTTCAAGTCCTCTTGGCAGCCTTACTTCAGTCTATTTTTGGACGATAGCTGTCATTTATAACTCTGCAGGTTTGTGAATTACAGTGCCCCTGAGCTCCTTTCTTCAACTCGCTTTCTTTTGAGCTGGCCGCAACACCGCAGGATAGCTTCATGCCCTAATCTGGTTCCGGTACGGCACGCTGAGCCTTTGGTTATTTCCTCTTCCTGGTGGGAAATGAGAGTTAAATTTGCCCGTCCAGACACCTCCAGCTAGCCTCTCATTGGTTCTCGCTATTCCTGTTCATCTTCCGCAGAAATTGCAAACTGGGCCAAACAGGAGGTTAAAGGCGCTGACTCTCCAATTGGGGAGACTGTTAGTAAAGCGTCTGGAATGTTGCACCCGAGTACCAGGGGAGGAAAACTGAGACATATTTGAACACGTCTCCCGATCACATGGTTGATCATACTCTGGGTTCCACATGCATGTTTTAGCTGAAGGAAGAATACCTAAAACCTGGGTAGTTGAAACCCATGGAATGGGTACCATGCAATATGACTTCAAAGGGTCTTCATTTGCTCACCGAACCTCTCCAATCCTATCACTGCTGCGTTTATGCTCCTGTACACATGCTTGATTCTCTTTCGGAGACATAGCAATCCATAGGTTTTAAGATACTTACTAGTCAGGTACATTCTTAGGCGTTTAATATGCGGTGTTGAGTCCAATTCGTTGAGCAAGGAGTAGCTCTTGTCTATTCCATATTTGGCTTAAGGAAGTTTATCTGTGCTCATTTCAATCTCTGGTTTTATGCAGCACCCCAACTCACCTTTACCCTTAAGCAAGCATAAGTTGGTTTTCTAAATTTGAGACCCTGTTCTGTTCTGTAATTCAGTTCCTGTGTAGCCAAGTTTACATTCCGTGTATTACTGATATCTTATGATGTTTCTTTTTCTGTGTGACTTATTTCAGTTAGAATCATCATACCTGAATCCACTCATTGTGCTGCTAAGGGCCTGATGACACAGATTTCATTGCTGAGTGATATTGCTTTGTAAGTAAATACCACAAGTTCTTTATCCATTTTTCACTTTCTGCGATGTTGAACTTGTACTGTAAACGAGGTTCTTGTAAACAGAGCCGTTCCAAACTTTGGGGTGGCTGTGTCTTTTTGATTTAATTTCCCTAAGCTATAGGACCATAAGTGGAAGTGCCCTAGGCTCTGTTGCTTTGTTTTTTAGATGTTTCAGGAAACACCATACACTTCTCCCGAGTGTCTGTTGGCAATTTACAACCCGCCCATCAGCATAACACGGCTCCCAGTTCTCCATGGCCTGTCCTGCCTTTCTGGATTTTACACTTTTTTCAGATGGCCCTTTTGACCAGGTGGAAGTGAGACTTCATTGTAGTGCAGATTTCCTTTGCAAGCTTGCTTGGTTGGCCAGAAAGTGCATATGCGTTTTTTCCTGAATATATTTAGGAAAAAACGCATACGCCCTTTTTGGCCAAGTGCATCATTGTCGAGTTTCTGACTCTCTTCATATGCTTTCAATGCAATTCCAGTCTACCTCCTGAAATCGGTTTCCTGCAATTCTGCCTTGCTTTCAATGCCTCTTCATAACCTTACCTCAATATATTTTTTAAAAATAGTTGGCCTTTATAACTCTGCACGTTTTTGAATTGCAGTGGCCCTTAGCTCCATTTTTTAGCTCTTATTTTTGTGGTCTTGCCCCATAACCACAGGATTCCTTGAAGCCCTATTTTTCTTCTGGGGCACCTTGCTGTGCCTTTGGTTAATTCTTCTTACTGATGTGATATTAGAGTGACATGTGCCCATTGAAACCGCTACAGCTAGTTTCTCACTGGTTCCCCCTATTCCCATTCATCCTCTGCACTAACTGCAGACTATGCGATACCAGAACTTAAAGGCATTGACTCCATGTGGGGATGTTGTTAGTAAAGCGGCTGGAATGTCGATCCGGAGCCCCAGGAGAGGAAAAATGAGGTGCGTTTTAGAAACCTTTCCCAATCATATGGTATACCAGTCGCTGGGTTTCCCAAGCATGGTTTAGCTGTAGGAAGATTCCCTTCAACCTGGAGTGTTGGGACCCTTGGAATGAGTAGCATGAAGTATTGCATTAAACTTTCGGCAGTTGCTCACCAAAGCTCACCAATCCTCTCAGCCCCAAGTGTCCAGCCTTATGTCTTATCCAGCTGTGGGTTTATATGTGGTCAATCCAGGTTGCATCACAGCCCCTGAGCGAATTTTGTAAGAATTTTTCTCTCTTTCATTGTTTCAGCGTTTTGTTTTTAAAATTTATTTCTATAATGGGGTTTAGCTCCTTTTCACTGCTGTGTTTGTGCCGCTCTGCACACACTTGATTCCCTTATGGAGATATATCAATACATGGGTTTTAAGATTCTTATTCCTCAGATATATTTCTCTGCGGTGTATAGGGTGTGTTGAGGCCTGTTCATTGAGCAAGGTGTAGATCTTGTCTAATACCTATTTGGTTTATTGAACGGTATCTGTGCTAATTTCAAACTCTGGTTTTATGCATCACCCCACCTCTCCTTTCCCCTTAAGCTGACATAAGTGTGTTTTCTAAATGTGAGACACTGTTCTGTTCTGTAATTCATTTCTTGTGCAGCCATATTTACCCTCCCTCTATAAGTGATATCTTATGATATGTTTCTTTTTCTGTTTGACTTATTTCAAGTAGTATTATCGGACCTAAATCCACTCTTTATCCTTCTACTAGCCTTATTACATTGATTTCATGATGAAGAGATATTCCATTGTACATAAGTACCACATCTTCTTTATCCATTGTTCTCTTTCCTGGGGTATTTAAGGTGTACTGAAGTTGAGGTTCTTGTAAACAGAGTAGCCCTAAACTGTGGTGTGCTTGTGTCTTGTTGATTTTTAGACTTCCCTAGATATACTCCCATGATTGGAAGTGTCCTATGCTCTGTAGCTCTGTTTTTTAGATGATTTAGGAACCACCATACACTTCTCCAGAGTGGCTCTCGGCAGTTCACACACTGCCCATCAGCGTATAAAGGCTCCCTGTTCTCCATGGCCTGTCCTGCATTTCTGGTTTTTACAATTTTTTAGGATGGCCCTTTTGACCAGGGGGAAGTGAGACTTCTTTGTTGTGCACATTTGCATTGCTTGCTTGCTTCGTTGCCCATAAAGTGTGTATGCGTTTTTTCCTGGATATAATCAGGAAAAAACGCATACGCCCTTTTGGGCCAACTGCATCATTGTCGAAATTCTGCCGCTTTTCATGTGCGTTAAAGACGAGTCCAATCTATCTCTTGAAATCTGTTTCTTGCAATTCTGTCTTGCATTCAGATCCTCTTCTTTGCCTTACCTCAACATATTTTTGGACGTTAGTTTTCATTTATAACTCTGCAGGTTTGTGAATTGCAGTGACCCTGAGCTCCATTTTTTAAGTTGCTCTTTTGTGAGCTGGCCTCAAACCCGCAGGATTGCTTCAGGCCCTATTTTGGCTCCGGCGAGGCAGGCTGAGCCTTTCTTTAATTCTTATTCTTAATGGGAAATTAGAGTGATATGTGCCCGTCCAAACCCCTACAACTCTTCTCTCATTGGTTCCCCCTCTTCCCGTTCATCCTCCTCACAATTTGCAAAATGTGTGAAACAGAAGTTTAAATGTGCTGATTCTCCAAGTGGGGAGATTCTAAGTAGCGTGGCTGGAATGGTGAACAGGAGCACCAGGAGAGGATAAATGAGGTGCATTTTAGACACATCTCCCGATCACATGGTGTACAGTCCTCTGGGTTTTCCATGCATGTTTTAGCTGTAGGAAGATCCCTTGAACCTGCAGATTTGGGACCCATTGAATGGGTACCAGGTAGTATTACTTTAAAGGGTGTGCATTTCCTCACCCAACCTCACATTTCTCTTAGCGCAAACAGTTTCCAGCCTTATGTCTCATCCTGCTGTGGGTCTAGATGTGTTCAATCCATGTTGCATCACCGTCCCTGAGGAAAAGTTGTAAGAGGTTTTCTCTGTCTCTCTGTCGTTTATTTTTTTCAATTTATTACTATATTGGTTACAGCTGATTTTCAAAGCTCTGTTTCTTGCTGCTGTACATCCACTTGATTCACGTACAGAGAGACATCAATAAATTCTTTTTCAGATTCTTACCAGTCGTATATATTCTTTTCCGGTGACTTGAGTGTGCTGAGTGCAGTTCTTTTAGCTACCGTGTAGGCCTTGTTGATTATCAGTTTGGTATTTGGAATGGTATCTTTGCTAATTTCAACCTCCTGGATGATGCCTCACCCCTCCCCACTTTTCCCGTTTAGCAGCCTTATGCGTGTTTTCTACATATTTGACTATGTTTTTGTTTTGTAATTTATTTCATGTGTAGCCATTTTGGATTCCACCTTTAAGTGATATCTTATGATATGTGTCTTTTTCTTTTTGAATTCTGTCACTTAGAATGATCATACGTAACTCCTCCGGAGTTGTTACAACTGGCCATATTTCATTGATTTCCAGGCTGAATAATATTCCACTCTACCTAAGTACCACATCTCTATCCATTTTTTCCCTCCAGAGACATTTGAGTTATATCCTAGTCGAGGATCTTTTAAACAGAGAGGGGGTAAACATTGGGGTGCCTATGTTCTCTCGATTTTTGTTTTTCCCAAGATATACGCTCATGAGTGCAAGTGCCCTATGCTCTGTAGCTCATTTTTTAGATGCTTTAGTAAACACAATACACTTCTCCAGAATGGCCGTTGGCAATATACATTTCCACTATAAGTCTCACAGGGCTCCCTCTTCTCGTTGCCCTGTCCTGCATTTCTGTTGTTTACGCTTTATGAGGATGGCTCTTCTGACTGATGCGAAGTGATATCTTTTGTAGTATTGACTTCCAGTGCCCACCTGTTTGGTTGGCTAAAAAAGTGTATGCCCTTTTCTTGAATATATACAGAAAAGAACGCATACACCCTTTTTGGCCAACTGCAATGTTGGCAATGTTCAGCTCCTTTTCTTGTGCTTAATGGCGAGTCCTTTCTACCTCCTCAAATCCCTTTCCTGCCATTCTCCCTTGCTTACAAGTCCTTTTCTCTGACTTTCCTCAAGACATTTTTCAGTGATGGATATTTTCAACTCTGCAGTTTTGTGAATTTTACTGCCCCTGAGTTCCATTGTTCAACTCGTGTTTATGGGAACTGGCCACAAAGCAGTGGGATTTCCTCAAGACCTATACTGTTTCCATGGGCAACCCTAGCCTTTGGTCAATTCGTCTTCCTGATTGGAAATTAGAGTGACATGTGCCTGTCTGAACACCTAGGACTTGTCTCTCATTGTTCCTCATCCTTCCGCTTCATCCTCTGGACAAATTCCAAACTGTACGCAACAGGATGTTGACAGTGCTGACATCTCCAAGTGGGGAGACTGTTAGTAAAGACGCTGGAGGGGTGAACCCGAGCACCAGGAGATGAGGAGATGAGATGCCTTTTCCAAACTCTTCCCGATCAGACGGTATACCATCCTCTGGGTGTGACAGACATGTTTTAGCAGTAGGAAGAGTCCCATTCATGTAAGGAGAACACCAGGGCTTTTTCAAAATCAGTGTCTCCCCGAAACCCAAACTGGGGAAGTTTTTAAGCTACAGCTACACATATGTTCGTTAAGGGCCTTGGGAAGTAGGCAGAGTCCAAACTTTAGATGATTGAAGTCTTCAGGGTCAGAAGCACTCACCACCAGCTTCCCTTAGGCTACACTTTAACTGTCATTGATAGATGATGTCAATAAAAATATCTATTCTTTTTCAGATTATTTCCCCTTATAGGTTATTGCAAAATGTTGAGTGTAGTTCCCTGTGCTATACAGTAGTTCCTTGTTGATGATCTATTTTATACATAGCAGTGTGTATGTGTTCATTCCAAACTGTTAATTTATCCCTCCTCCCACCTTTCCCCTTTGGTAATAATAAATTATAAGATTTTATACTTCTCAGAAATGGGGGAGCTGAAAGAGAGGTATCATTTTCAATGGAAAAGCATTTAAAACAAGATTGAAGGTTTAACCAAGATTATTAGATGTACATCCTTGGAAAGAAATCACTTCGTTTCTCTAATATTGACCTGACAAATAAGACAAACCTTTTCACTGAACTTGCTTATAAAAAGTGATGGAAATATCAAATGGAAGTGTTAAAAACATCTTATTTTACCCGAGCCTTATACACTGTTCTATGTTAACTACAGTTTGGCTCACACATCTGTTCATTGAGGTTACAATAGTCTCAATTTCTGTTACTGATCCTCCAGAGTGGACCCCAACAAGTGTCCCCCTGCCCAGTGTCATTGGGGCCAACAGATCGAGACTGAGTTTGGTTCACAAGCAAAGGAAACTTTATATTTTGATCAGAGAATGGAGAGGTGAGAGCATGCACTACCCCGTGGGCTGTGGGCTGGGCTGCTGTGTAGAGATCCTGTCAGAGTCAGTGGGAGGGAGGGAGGCGGCGGAGCTCTCGAGGGCCGGGTTGGCTGTAGCTCAGGCTCTATATCGTGGAGTCTGCACTGGGCCCCAGGAGCTGAGGTGTCGACCCAGCCATTCTGCACTAGGAAATCTGGTCTGAAGTGCCGGGTGTGGAACCTCTGCATGCGGGACCCTAGGAGCACGTGAAATTAGACAAAGCACAAAGGATAAAAAAGGTTAGACTTGACTTTATTGCCCAGATTCTATTTTTATCTCCCAGGGATTTTTAATGGGCTTTGCTGGGGACAAACCCCTCCTCTGCCTTTTGTCCCGTTCCTCATTCTTGGAGTGCTGAGGGTGCAGACCCTTCTTCTGTAACTGCTGAGTGCTGAGTTGGGAGCCCTCATATCCTGGGGCGAGGGTCAGAGCTTCTCCCCAGCAGCCTCCCGGTGACGTTGATTGTCCCCAGGACCCCTGCCTCCCTGCTCGTCCACCTGAGCACCAGCATTGGAAGTGTTATAGATTCTAATGACCTTTAAGGGTCCAGGAAAGAGATGTGCAGAGACGCTGTGGGGGCCGGTTTCACCCCGCCCCACATTTGTTCGACCACCTTAGGCTGACCGTCTCTGCCAGCCTAGATGCTCTGACCAGTAGTCTGCGCTTTCTTCAATTAGGCCCCTGAATTAACGTACAAACAGCACCAGGTGTCAGAGCCCTGCCCGCTCAAATCCCAGACAGTCCAGGGTCAGTGGTGATCAAGGACCATGATGGCTACTGAGTCAACAGCCTTTTGAAGTAAACAGGAGTCCAGCCGGTCTTATTGGCCACCATCATCACGGTGTCTGTAGGCTTTTCTATGGTGACAGTGTGGTATACTGTTCCCCCGCCAAGATTATTAGCTCCCCTCTGGGTGCAGTAAGTCCTGCAAGCAGTAGTCTACTCTTTTGGGACACACTCTTGTTGTTTTATGAGAGAAACTCCAGGTCAAGTGATGTTCACACGAGTCGTCATGGTGCCCTGTTGCCCCCGGTTATCTCTCTGGATGTTGGAGTTGGAGGGCCTCCTCACTCGAGGTCGGTGTGCCCACGGAGCGAACCCTGCAACTTCAGGGCATGGTTGGTGGTTAGGATCACCACGTGGGGTCCTTTTCCCTTAGGAGGGAGGTGGCCTTTTGGGCTGCTGATTTCCAGGTTTTTAGATACCGCCAGTATCTTGGCCAGATGTGGCAGTGGGCCAAGCCCCTTAGTGACCGTAGTTTATCCTACCTGGATGGCATTCTTGCATTGTTCCATTTCAAGTGGTCCCAGTTTTTGCACTAATTCTCCAATGGCGATTCACCTTTCACCGGGAATGTAAAGGTCAAAGGGTTTAGCTAAATTAGGGAGTTCCAGGGCAAGGGTCTGAATTGACTGCTCTTTCCATTCTTGAAAGGCCACTTCTGGATTCTATTCAAAAGGATCATCATCTTTTCCTTTCAGTGTTTCATATAGAGGCCCAGCTAGTAGACTGTAGTTAGGGATCCAGAAGCAGCAAACCCTGGCCTCCCCAGGAACCCCTAAGCTGTCTTCTAGTTTTAGAAAGGGGTAAGGCTGAAAATGGTTTCTTCCCTTTCCTGGGATGGGCTTCTCTGACCTTCTGTGAGAATGAAGCCCAGGCAGGTCACCGCAGTCTGTGATATTTGAGCTTTTTCTTGGACAACTTCTATCCTTTATTGGCTTGGTAGTTCAGAGGCCTCCTTAGTAGGGCTGGTGATCAGAATGTCGTCTGCATATTGAAGGAGGGTTTCCTTTTCCAGAGGTAGAACTTTTAGGTCTTTAGCTAAGCTTTCCCCAAAGATGGTGTGGGAATTTTTGCACCCTTGGGGCCAGACGGCCTGGAAGTATTGTTTTAGTTGTATGTTGAGTCCTGCCACTCACAAGCCAAAATTTCTTGTGACTCTGGGACTAATGGAATACAAAAGAAGGCATCATTGAAGACTAATACAGAATACCATGTCCTGGTGGTTGGTAGAATGACCAGCAGGGTGTAGGAATTAGGAGCAACTGGAGGTATATCCTCGGTGGCTTCACTGACTGTCCTGACATCCTTTACCAGGTCCCCAGCAGCCCATGGGGCTCTCGTGGTCAGACCAATCCCAGAATATGGAGCTCACCTGGGCAGGTACCCCACCCCCACCCCAGCCCACGGGGCTCTCGTGGTCAGGCCCCTCCCAGGATACAGAGCTACCCTTGCAGGTACCGTGGCAGGGCTGGGCACACAGGAACCGTGCACATAGCCCTCATTGCAGAGCACCCCCAGCTCACCTGTCGCTCAGAGCTGACACAGAGCACCTCAGAGCAGGACTTGAACTAACAAACAGCAGCTGCGACAGGTCTGTGACCCTGGGCATCACTCCGTGAGGCCTCCCTCCACCTGGTCTTCCAGAGACTTCCACTGCACCCGGGGCACCAGGCCTCTGTCTCCAACCACCACCCACCCCTCCTCTCCCTGACTCCTGGGTTCCTCTCATTAGGAGAGGGTTTTCTTGAAGTTGTCTCCCACTCATGGGCCAGATAAAATGATTAGAAAACAAGCCAAAGCTGCAGCCCCTTGTCTATCCTGACTCTCAGGAGCCCACACCTGTTCCTTGGACCTGGCCGGTTCAGCAAGTTCCATTTTCTGCAACTGTGAGCCCCTGAGGGGTGATGATTGGCTGACCTGGGCAGCCTTACCGTGCCGGCCAGCCCTCCCCAGGTGTGCCTGGGTTGAGATCAATATAAATACCACTCCAGGCAGCAAGAGCCCCTGCAGCCGTGCCTGACGCCATTTTCTCTGCCCTGTCAGCAGTCTCGGGGCTGGGCTGGTGGGAGGGAGTGAGAGGCCACGGCTTTGTGGGTGGCCCAGTGTGAGTGGGGCTCTGCTGGACTTTCTGCAGCAGTTGCCAGGCTGCCACCTGCTAAAGAAGAGGATGTGTCACCCATACCTGCTGCTGGAATTTCTCCCTGGGCAGAGGTGAGGAAGGAAAAAAGCAGTGGGGGCAGGGACAGGACGGGTATCTCAGGCAGGGAAATGGAAATCTTCCAGAAGAGCACCCAGGGCCAGGACCATCCTGGCTGGCTGCAGGCACCAAGTCGGCCGGCATGCTGTCACTCGTGTGGCTCTATGGCCCTTCCTCTAGGCTTTCAAGTCCTTGTATATATTCAGGTGTTTTACCTGGGACGGGTGGGAATAGTTCAGCAGCAACTGGCCTGGGGCTCAGCTCACGTTTACTCACAGATGCCTCGGCATGGTGCCCCAGCTTTGCAATGAGGACGCTTGTTGCGTGGGGGCTGCTGGCTGAATGGGAGACGATTCCCCACCACTGACCAACTTCAGAATTGTTTACAACTGGAGCAAGTGCCCTGATACGGTTTTCCTCTGTGTAACTGGTGGGTTCTGTGTTTTTTTTCTCTTTTTCGTTTTTGGTTCAAGGTAGATTTTATTCCTCTTTTTTGTATTTACAGATATAAGCATGGAAATAATTTATTCATATAAATACATGTATGTGCAGGGAATAATTGTTTTTTCTGTTTTATTTTTTAAATTTTATTTCTTTTTAATTTTGAATTTTATTTTATATTTTTATACAGCAGGTTCTTATTGGTTATCTATTTTATACATATAAATGTATACATGCCAATCCCAGTCTCTCAACTCCTCCCACCACCACCCCCAACAGCTTTCCCCCCTTGTTGTCCATACGTTTGTTGTCTACATCTGTTGCTCTATTTATGCCTTGCAAAATGGTTAATCTGTACAGTTTTTCTAGGTTCCACATATATGCATGAATATACAAGATTTGTTTTTCTCTTTCTGACTTACTTCACTCTGTATGACAGTCTCTAGATCCATCGACGTCTCTACAAATGACCCAATTTCATTCCTTTTCATGGCTTAGTAATATTCCATTTTATATATGTACCACAGCTTTATGCATTCGTCTGTCTGTGGGCATTTAGGTTGCTTCCATTACCTCGATATTGTAAATAGTGATGCAATGAATATTGCGGTGAATGACTCTTTTTGATTTATGGTTTTGTCTGGGTATATGTCCAGTACTGGGATTGCTGTATCATATGGTAATTCTATTGTTAGTTTCTTAAGAAATTCCATATTGTTCTCCATAATGACTGTATCAATTTATATTCCCAACAATAGTGGGAGAGGGTTCCTTTTCTCCACACCCTTTCCAGCATTTTTTGTTTGTAGATTTTCAATGATGCCTATTCTACCAGGTGTGAGGTGATACCTCATTGTTGAATCCATTTCGTTGAGCAAGGGGTAGCTCTGGTCTATTACATATTTGGCTTATGGAACGGTATCTGTGCTAATTTCAAACTCTGCTTTTATGCAGCACCCCAACTCACCTTCCCCCTTAAGCAGGCATAAGTTGGTTTTCTAAACTTGAGACCCTGTTCTGTTTTGTAATTCAGTTCATGTGTAGCCAAGTTCACATTCCGTGTATTAGTGATACCTTATGATGTTTCTTTTTCTGTGTGACTTATTTCACTTAGAATCATCGTGCCTCAATCCACTCATTATGCTGGTACGGGCCTGGTGACATAGATTTCATTGCTGAGTGGTATTCTGTTGTACATAAGTACCGCAACTTCTTTATCCATTATTTGCTCTCTGGGATATTTAACTTGTGCCGTAGAAGAGATTCCTGTAAAAAGAGCCGTCCCAAATTTTGGGGTTGCTGTGTCTTTTTGATATTAATTTCCCTAAGCTATAGGACCATAAGTGGAAGTGCCCTAGGCTCTGTTGCTTTGTTTTTTAGATGTTTCAGGAAACACCATACACTTCTCCCGAGTGTCTGTTGGCAATTTACATCCCGCCCATCAGCATAACAAGGCTCCCAGTTCTCCATGGCCTGTCCTGCCATTCTGGATTTTACACTTCATTCTGATGGCCCTTTTGACCGGAGGAAGTGAGACTTCATTGTAGTGCAGATTTCCTTTGCAAGCTTGCTTGGTTGGCCAAAAAGGGCGTATGCGTTTTTTCCTGAATATATTCAGGAAAAAACGCATATGCCCTTTTGGCAAAGTGCATCATTGTGGACGTTCTGCCTCTTTTCCTACGCTTTCAATGCAATTCCAGTCTACCTCCTGAAATCGGTATCCTGCAATTCTGCCCCGCTTTCAAGTCCTCTTGGCAGCCTTACTTCAGTCTATTTTTGGACGATAGCTGTCATTTATAACTCTGCAGGTTTGTGATTTACAGTGCCCCTGAGCTCCTTTCTTCAACTCGCTTTCTTTTGAGCTGGCCGCAACACCGCAGGATGGCTTCAGGCCCTAATCTGGTTCCGGCATGGCACGCTGAGCCTTTGGTTAATTACTCTTCCTAGTGGGAAATGAGAGTTAAATTTGCCCGTTCAGACACCTCCAGCTAGTCTCTCATTGGTTCTCTCTATTCCTGTTCATCTTCCGCAGAAATTGCAAACTGGGCCAAACAGGAGGTTAAAGGGACTGACTCTCCAAGTCTGGAGAGTGTTAGTAAAGCGTCTGGGATGTTGCACCCGAGTACCAGGGGAGGAAAACTGAGACATATTTGAACACGTCTCCCGTTCACATGGTTGATCATACTTGGGTTCCACATGCATGTTTTAGCTGAAGGAAGAATACCTTAAACCTGGAGAGTTGAGACCCGTGGAATGGGTACCATGCAATATGACTTCAAAGTGTCTTCATTTGCTCACCGAACCTCTCCAATCCTATCACTGCTGCGTTTATGCCCCTGTACACACGCTTGATTCTCTTTTGGAGACATAGCAATCCATAGGTTTTAAATACTTACTAGTCAGGTACATTCTTAGGCGTTTAATATGGGGTGTTGAGTCCATTTCGTTGAGCAAGGAGTAGCTCTTGTCTATTCCATATTTGGCTTAAGGAACTTTATCTGTGCTCATTTCAATCTCTGGTTTTATGCAGCACCCCAACTCACCTTTCCCCTTAAGCAAGCATAAGTTGGTTTTCTAAATTTGAGACCCTGTTCTGTTTTGGAATGCAGTTCCTGTGTAGCCAAGTTTACATTCCGTGTATTAGTGATATCTTATGATGTTTCTTTTTCTGTGTGACTTATTTCAGTTAGAATCATCGTACCTGAATCCACTCATTATGCTGCTACGGGCCTGATGACATAGATTTCATTGCTGAGTGATACTGCATTGTACGTAAGTACCACAAGTTCTTTATCCATTTTTCACTTTCTGTGATATTGAACTTGTATGGTAAACGAGGTTCTTGTAAACGGAGGCGTCCCAAATTTTGGGGTGGCTGTGTCTTTTTGATTTTAATTTCCCTAAGCTATAGGACCATAAGTGGAAGTGCCCTAGGCTCTGTTGCTTTGTTTTTTAGATGTTTCAGGAAACACCATACACTTCTCCCGAGTGTCTGTTGGCAATTTACATCCCGCCCATCAGCAAAACAAGGCTCCCAGTTCTCCATGGCCTGTCCTGCCTTTCTGGATTTTACACTTTTTTCAGATGGCCCTTTTGACCGGGGGGAAGTGAGACTTCATTGTAGTGCAGATTTCCTTTGCAAGCTTGCTTGGTTGGCCAAAAAGGGCGTATGCGTTTTTTCCTGAATATATTCAGGAAAAAACGCATACGCCCTTTTTGGCCAAGTGCATCATTGTGGACGTTCTGCCTCTTTTCCTATGCTTTCAATGCAATTCCAGTCTACCTCCTGAAATCGGTTTCCTGCAATTCTGCCCCGCTTTCAAGTCCTCTTGGCAGCCTTACTTCAGTCTATTTTTGGATGATAGCTGTCATTTATAAGTCTGCAGGTTTGTGAATTACAGTGCCCCTGAGCTCCTTTCTTCAACTCACTTTCTTGTGAGCTGGCCGCCACACCGCAGGATTGTTTCAGGCCCTAATCTGTTTCCGGCATGGCACGCTGAGCCTTTGGTTAATTCCTATCCTGGTGGGAAATGAGAGTTAAATTTGCCCGTCCAGACACCTCCAGCTTGTCTCTCATTGGTTCTCCCTATTCCTGTTCATCTTCCGCAGAAATTGCAAACTGGGCCAAACAGGAAGTTAAAGGCACTGACTCTCCAATTGGGGAGAGTGTTAGTAAAGCATCTGGAATGTTGCACCGAAGTACCAGGGGACGAAAACTGAGACATATTTGAACACGTCTCCCGATCACACGGTTGATCATACTCTGGGTTCCACATGCATGTTTTAGCTGAAGAAAGAATACCTTAAACCTGGAGAGTTGAGACCCGTGGAATGGGTACCATGCAATATGACTTCAAAGGGTCTTCATTTGCTCACCGAACCTCTCCAATCCTATCACTGCTGCGTTTATGCCCCTGTACACATGCTTGATTCTCTTTTGGAGACATAGCAATCCATAGGTTTTAAGATACTTACTAGTCAGGTATATTCTTAGGCATTTAATATGGGGTGTTGAGTCCATTTCGTTGAGCAAGGAGTAGCTCTTGTCTATTCCATATTTGACTTAAGGAACTTTATCTGTGCTCATTTCAATCTCTGGTTTTATGCAGCACCCCAACTCACCTTTCCCCTTAAGCAAGCATAAGTTGGTTTTCTAAATTTGAGACCCTGTTCTGTTTTGGAATTCAGTTCCTGTGTAGCCAGTTTACATTCCGTGTATTAGTGATATCTTATGATGTTTCTTTTTCTGTGTGACTTATTTCAGTTAGAATCATCGTACCTGAATCCACTCATTATGCTGCTACGGGCCTGATGACATAGATTTCATTGCTGATTGATACTGCATTGTACGTAAGTACCACAACTTCTTTATCCATTTTTCACTTTCTGCGATGTTGAACTTGTACTGTAAACGAGGTTCTTGTAAACAGAGCCGTTCCAAACTTTGGGGTGGCTGTGTCTTTTTGATTTTAATTTCCCTAAGCTATAGGACCATAAGTGGAAGTGCCCTAGGCTCTGTTGCTTTGTTTTTTAGATGTTTCAGGAAACAACATACACTTCTCCCAAGTGTCTGTTGGCAATTTACATCATGCCCATCAGCATAACAAGGCTCCCAGTTCTCAATGGCCTGTTGCCTTTCTGGATTTTACACTTTTTTCAGATGGCCCTTTTGACCGGGGGGAAGTGAGACTTCATTGTAGTGCAGATTTCCTTTGCAAGCTTGCTTGGTTGGCCAAAAAGAGCGTATGCGTTTTTCCCTGAATATATTCAGGAAAAAACGCATACGCCCTTTTTGGCCAAGTGCATCATTGTGGACGTTCTGCCTCTTTTCCTATGCTTTCAATGCAATTCCAGTCTACCTCCTGAAATCAGTTTCCTGCAATTCTGCCCCGCTTTCAAGTCCTCTTGGCAGCCTTACTTCAGTCTATTTTTGGACGATAGCTGTCATTTATAACTCTGCAGGTTTGTGAATTACAGTGCCCCTGAGCTCCTTTCTTCAACTCGCTTTCTTTTGAGCTGGCCGCAACACCGCAGGATGGCTTCAGGCCCTAATCTGGTTCCGGCACGGCACGCTGAGCCTTTGGTTAATTCCACTTCCTGGTGGGAAATGAGAGTTAAATTTGCCCGTCCAGACACCTCCAGCTAGTCTCTCATTGGTTCTCGCTATTCCTGTTCATCTTCCGCAGAAATTGCAAACTGGGCCAAACAGGAGGTTAAAGGCGCTGACTCTCCAAGTGGGGAGAGTGTTAGTAAAGCGTCTGGAATGTTGCACCCGAGTACCAGGGTACGAAAACTGAGACATATTTGAACACATCTCCCGATCACATGGTTGATCATACTCTAGGTTCCACATGCATATTTTAGCTGAAGGAAGAATACCTTAAACCTTGGTAGTTGAAACCCGTGGAATGGGTACCATGCAATATGACTTCAAAGGGTCTTCATTTGCTCACCGAACCTCTCCAATCCTATCGTTGCTGCGTTTATGCCCCTGTACACATGCTTGATTCTCTTTCGGAGACATAGCAATCCATAGGTTTTAAGATACTTACTAGTCAGGTACATTCTTAGGCGTTTAATATGCGGTGTTGAGTCCATTTCGTTGAGCAAGGAGTAGCTCTTGTCTATTCCATATTTGGCTTAAGGAACTTTATCTGTGCTCATTTCAATCTCTGGTTTTATGCAGCACCCCAACTCACCTTTCCCCTTAAGCAAGCATAAGTTGGTTTTGTAAATTTGAGACCCTGTTCTGTTTTGGAATGCAGTTCCTGTGTAGCCAAGTTTACATTCCGTGTATTAGTGATATCTTATGATGTTTCTTTTTCTGTGTGACTTATTTCAGTTAGAATCATCGTACCTGAATCCACTCATTATGCTGCTACGGGCCTGATGACATAGATTTCATTGCTGAGTGATACTGCATTGTACGTAAGTACCACAAGTTCTTTATCCATTTTTCACTTTCTGTGATATTGAACTTGTACAGTAAACGAGGTTCTTGTAAATGGAGGCGTACCAAACTTTGGGGTGGCTGTGTCTTTTTGATTTTAATTTCCCTAAGCTATAGGACCATAAGTGGAAGTGACCTAGGCTCTGTTGCTTTGTTTTTTAGATGTTACAGGAAACACCATACACTTCTCCTGAGTGTCTGTTGGCAATTTACATCCCGCCCATCAGCATAACAAGGCTCCCAGTTCTCCATGGCCTGTCCTGCCTTTCTGGATTTTACACTTTTTTCAATTGGCCCCTTTGAGCAGGGGGAAGTGAGACTTCATTGTAGTGCAGATTACCTTTGTAAGCCTGCTTGTTTGGCCAAAAAGGGCGTATGCGTTTTTTCCTGAATATATTCAGGAAAAAACGCATACGCCCTTTTTGGCCAAGTGCATCATTGTGGACGTTCTGCCTCTTTTCCTATGCTTTCAATGCAATTCCAGTCTACCTCCTGAAATCGGTTTCCTGCAATTCTGCCCCGCTCTCAAGTCCTCTTGGCAGCCTTACTTCAGTCTATTTTTGGACGATAGCTGTCATTTATAACTCTGCAGGTTTGTGAATTACAGTGCCCCTGAGCTCCTTTCTTCAACTCGCTTTCTTTTGAGCTGGCTGCAACACCGCAGGATTGCTTCAGGCCCTAATCTGGTTCCGGCACGGCACGCTGAGCCTTTGGTTAATTCCGCTTCCTGGTGGGAAATGAGAGTTAAATTTGCCCGTCCAGACACCTCCAGCTAGTCTCTCATTGGTTCTCGCTATTCCTGTTCATCTTCCGCAGAAATTGCAAACTGGGCCAAACAGGAGGTTAAAGGGACTGACTCTCCAAGTCGGGAGAGTGTTAGTAAAGCGTCTGGAATGTTGCACCCGAGTACCAGGGTACGAAAATTGAGACATATTTGAACACGTCTCCCGATCACATGGTTGATCATACTCTGGGTTCCACATGCATGTTTTAGCTGAAGGAAGAATACTTTAAAACTGGAGAGTTGAGACCCGTGGAATGGGTACCATGCAATATGAATTCAAAGGGTCTTCATTTGCTCACTGAACCTCTCCAATCCTATCACTGCTGCGTTTATGCCCCTGTACACATGCTTGATTCTCTTTCGGAGACATAGCAATCCATAGGTTTTAAGATACTTACTAGTCAGGTACATTCTTAGGCGTTTAATATGCGGTGTTGAGTCCATTTCATTGAGCAAGGAGTAGCTCTTGTCTATTCCATATTTGGCTTAAGGAACTTTATCTGTGCTCATTTCAATCTCTGGTTTTATGCAGCGCCCCAACTCACCTTTACCCTTAAGCAAGCATAAGTTGGTTTTCTAAATTTGACACCCTGTTCTGTTCTGTAATTCAGTTCCTGTGTAGACAAGTTTCCATTCCGTGTATTACTGATATCTTATGATGTTTCTTTTTCTGTGTGACTTATTTCAGTTAGAATCATCGTACCTGAATCCACTCATTATGCCGCTACGGGCCTGATGACATAGATTTCATTGCTGATTGATACTGCATTGTACGTAAGTACCACAACTTCTTTATCCATTTTTCACTTTCTGCGATGTTGAAATTGTACGGTAAACGAGGTTCTTGTAAACAGAGGCGTCCCAAACTTTGGGGTGGCTGTGTCTTTTTGATTTTAATTTCCCTAAGCTATAGGACCATAAGTGGAAGTGCCCTAGGCTCTGTTGCTTTGTTTTTTAGATGTTTCTGGAAACACCATACATTTCTCCCGAGTGTCTGTTGGCAATTTACATCCCGCCCATCAGCATAACAAGGCTCCCAGTTCTCCATGGCCTGTCCTGCCTTTCTGGATTTTACACTTTTTTCAATTGGCCCCTTTGAGCAGGGGGAATTGAGACTTCATTGTAGTGCAGATTACCTTTGTAAGCCTGCTTGTTTGGCCAAAAAGTGCGTATGCGTTTTTTCCTGAATATATTCAGGAAAAAACGCATACGCCCTTTTTGGCCAAGTGCATCATTGTGGACGTTCTGCCTCTTTTCCTATGCTTTCAATGCAATTCCAGTCTACCTCCTGAAATCGGTTTCCTGCAATTCTGCCCCGCTCTCAAGTCCTCTTGGCAGCCTTACTTCAGGCTATTTTTGGACGATAGCTGTCATTTATAACTCTGCAGGTTTGTGAATTACAGTGCCCCTGAGCTCCTTTCTTCAACTCGCTTTCTTTTGAGCTGGCCGCAACACCGCAGGATGGCTTCAGGCCCTAATCTGGTTCCGGCATGGCACGCTGAGCCTTTGGTTAATTCCGCTTCCTGGTGGGAAATGAGAGTTAAATTTGCCCGTCCAGACACCTCCAGCTAGTCTCTCATTGGTTCTCGCTATTCCTGTTCATCTTCCGCAGAAATTGCAAACTGGGCCAAACAGGAGGTTAAAGGGACTGACTCTCCAAGTCGGGAGAGTGTTAGTAAAGCGTCTGGAATGTTGCACCCGAGTACCAGGGTACGAAAACTGAGACATATTTGAACACGTCTCCCGATCACATGGTTGATCATACTCTAGGTTCCACATGCATATTTTAGCTGAAGGAAGAATACCTTAAACCTGGGTAGTTGAAACCCGTGGAATGGGTACCATGCAATATGACTTCAAAGGGTCTTCATTTGCTCACCGAACCTCTCCAATCCTATCGCTGCTGCGTTTATGCCCCTGTACACATGCTTGATTCTCTTTCGGAGACATAGCAATCCATAGGTTTTAAGATACTTACTAGTCAGGTATAGTCTTAGGCGTTTAATATGCGGTGTTGAGTCCATTTCCTTGAGCAAGGAGTAGCTCTTGTCTATTCCATATTTGACTTAAGGAACTTTATCTGTGCTCATTTCAATCTCTGGTTTTATGCAGCACCCCAACTCACCTTTCCCCTTAAGCAAGCATAAGTTGGTTTTCTAAATTTGAGACCCTGTTCTGTTCTGTAATTCAGTTCCTGTGTAGCCAAGTTTCCATTCCGTGTATTACTGATATCTTATGATGTTTCTTTTTCTGTGTGACTTATTTCAGTTAGAATCATCATAGCTGAATCCACTCATTGTGCTGCTAAGGGCCTGATGACATAGATTTCATTGCTGAGTGATATTGCTTTGTAAGTGAATACCACAACTTCTTTATCCATTTTTCACTTTCTGCAATGTTGAACTTGTACTGTAAACGAGGTTCTTGTAAACAGAGCCGTTCCAAACTTTGGGGTGGCTGTGTCTTTTTGATTTTAATTTCCCTAAGCTATAGGACCATAAATGGAAGTGCCCTAGGCTCTGTTGCTTTGTTTTTTAGATGTTTCAGGAAACACCATATGCTTCTCCCAAGTGTCTGTTGGCAATTTACATCCTGCCCATCAGCATAACAAGGCTCCCAGTTCTCAATGGCCTGTTGCCTTTCTGGATTTTACACTTTTTTCAGATGGCCCTTTTGACCGGGGGGAAGTGAGACTTCATTGTAGTGCAGATTTCCTTTGGAAGCTTGCTTGTTTGGCCAAAAAGTGCGTATGCGTTTTTTCCTGAATATATTCAGGAAAAAACACATACGCCCTTTTTGGCCAAGTGCATCATTGTGGACGTTCTGCCTCTTTTCCTATGCTTTCAATGCAATTCCAGTCTACCTCCTGAAATTGGTTTCCTGCAATTCTGCCCCGCTTTCAAGTCCTTTTGGCAGCCTTACTTCAGTCTATTTTTGGACGATAGCTGTCATTTATAACTCTGCAGGTTTGTGAATTACAGTGCCCCTGAGCTCCTTTCTTCAACTCGCTTTCTTGTGACCTGGCCGCAACACCGCAGGATGGCTTCAGGCCCTAATCTGGTTCCGGCATGGCATGCTGAGCCTTTGGTTAATTCCTCTTACTGGTGGGAAATGAGAGTTAAATTTGCCCGTTCAGACACCTCCAGCTAGTCTCTCATTGGTTCTCGCTATTCCTGTTCATCTTCCGCAGAAATTGCAAACTGGGCCAAACAGGAGGTTAAAGGGACTTACTCTCCAAGTGGGGAGAGTGTTAGTAAAGCGTCTGGAATGTTGCACCCGAGTACCAGGGGAGGAAAACTGAGACATATTTGAACACGTCTCCCGTTCACATGGTTGATCATACTCTGGGTTCCACATGCATGTTTTAGCTGAAGGAAGAATACCTTAAACCTGGAGAGTTGAGACCCGTGTAATGGGTACCATGAAATATGACTTCAAAGGGTCTTCATTTGCTCACCGAACCTCTCCAATCCTATCACTGCTGCATTTATGCCCCTGTACACACGCTTGATTCTCTTTTGGAGACATAGCAATCCATAGGTTTTAATATACTTACTAGTCAGGTACATTCTTAGGCGTTTAATATGGGGTGTTGAGTCCATTTCGTTGAGCAAGGAGTAGCTCTTGTCTATTCATATTTGGCTTAAGGAACTTTATCTGTGTTCATTTCAATCTCTGGTTTTATGCAGCACCCCAACTCACCTTTCCCCTTAAGCAAGCATAAGTTGGTTTTCTAAATTTGAGACCCTGTTCTGTTTTGGAATGCAGTTCCTGTGTAGCCAAGTTTACATTCCGTGTATTAGTGATATCTTATGATGTTTCTTTTTCTGTGTGACTTATTTCAGTTAGAATCATCATACCTGAATCCACTCATTGTGCTGCTAAGGGCCTGATGACATAGATTTCATTGCTGAGTGATATTGCTTTGTAAGTAAATACCACAACTTCTTTATCTATTTTTCACTTTCTGCGATGTTGAACTTGTACTGTAAACGAGGTTCTTGTAAACAGAGGCATCCCAAACTTTGGGGTGGCTGTGTCTTTTTGATTTTAATTTCCCTAAGCTATAGGACCATAAGTGGAAGTGCCCTAGATTCTGTTGCTTTGTTTTTTATATGTTTCAGGAAACACCATACACTTCTCCCGAATGTCTGTTGGCAATTTACATCCCGCCCATCAGCATAACAAGGCTCCCAGTTCTCCATGGCCTGTCCTGCCTTTCTGGATTTTACACTTTTTTCAGATGGCCCTTTTGACCGGGGGGAAGTGAGACTTCATTGTAGTGCAGATTTCCTTTGCAAGCTTGCTTGGTTGGCCAAAAAGGGCGTATGCGTTTTTTCCTGAATATATTCAGGAAAAAATGCATATGCCCTTTTTGGCCAAGTGCATCATTGTGGACGTTCTGCCTCTTTTCCTATGCTTTCAATGCAATTCCAGTCTACCTCCTGAAATCAGTTTCCTGCAATTCTGCCCCGCTTTCAAGTCCTCTTGGCAGCCTTACTTCAGTCTATTTTTGGACGATAGCTGTCATTTATAACTCTGCAGGTTTGTGAATTACAGTGCCCCTGAGCTCCTTTCTTCAACTCGCTTTCTTGTGACCTGGCCACAACACCGCAGGATGGCTTCAGGCCCTAATCTGGTTCTGGCACGGCACACTGAGCCTTTGGTTAATTCTTCTTACTGGTGGGAAATGAGAGTTAAATTTGCCCGTCCAGACACCTCCAGCTAGTCTCTCATTGGTTCTCGCTATTCCTGTTCATCTTCCGCAGAAATTGCAAACTGGGCCAAACAGGAGGTTAAAGGGACTGACTCTCCAAGTCGGGAGAGTGTTAGTAAAGCGTCTGGAATGTTGCACCCGAGTACCAGGGTACGAAAATTGAGACATATTTGAACACGTCTCCCGTTCACATGGTTGATCATACTCTGGGTTCCACATGCATGTTTTAGCTGAAGGAAGAATACCTTAAACCTGGAGAGTTGAGACCCGTGTAATGGGTACCATGCAATATGACTTCAAAGGGTCTTCATTTGCTCACTGAACCTCTCCAATCCTATCACTGCTGCGTTTATGCCCCTGTACACACGCTTGATTCTCTTTCGGAGACTTAGCAATCCCTAGGTTTTAAGATACTTACTAGTCAGGTACATTCTTAGGCGTTTAATATGCGGTGTTGAGTCCATTTCTTTGAGCAAGGAGTAGCTCTTGTCTATTCCATATTTGGCTTAAGGAACTTTATCTGTGCTCATTTCAATCTCTGGTTTTATGCAGCACCCCAACTCACCTTTCCCCTTAAGCAAGCATAAGTTGGTTTTCTAAATTTGAGACCCTGTTCTGTTCTGTAATTCAGTTCCTGTGTAGCCAAGTTTCCATTCCGTGTATTACTGATATCTTATGATGTTTCTTTTTCTGTGTGACTTATTTCAGTTAGAATCATCATACCTGAATCCACTCATTGTGCTGCTAAGGGCCTGATGACATAGATTTCATTGCTGAGTGATATTGCTTTGTAAGTAAATACCACAACTTCTTTATCCATTTTTCACTTTCTGCGATGTTGAACTTGTACTGTAAACGAGGTTCTTGTAAACAGAGGCATCCCAAACTTTGGGGTGGCTGTGTCTTTTTGATTTTAATTTCCCTAAGCTATAGGACCATAAGTGGAAGTGCCCTAGATTCTGTTGCTTTGTTTTTTATATGTTTCAGGAAACACCATACACTTCTCCCAAATGTCTGTTGGCAATTTACATCCCGCCCATCAGCATAACAAGGCTCCCAGTTCTCCATGGCCTGTCCTGCCTTTCTGGATTTTACACTTTTTTCAGATGGCCCTTTTGACGGGGGGGAAGTGAGATTTCATTGTAGTGCAGATTTCCTTTGCAAGCTTGCTTGGTTGGCCAAAAAGGGCGTATGCGTTTTTTCCTGAATATATTCAGGAAAAAATGCATACGCCCTTTTTGGCCAAGTGCATCATTGTGGACGTTCTGCCTCTTTTCCTATGCTTTCAATGCAATTCCAGTCTACCTCCTGAAATCAGTTTCCTGCAATTCTGCCCCGCTTTCAAGTCCTCTTGGCAGCCTTACTTCAGTCTATTTTTGGACGATAGCTGTCATTTATAACTCTGCAGGTTTGTGAATTACAGTGCCCCTGAGCTCCTTTCTTCAACTCGCTTTCTTGTGACCTGGCCGCAACACCGCAGGATGGCTTCAGGCCCTAATCTGGTTCTGGCACGGCACACTGAGCCTTTGGTTAATTCTTCTTACTGGTGGGAAATGAGAGTTAAATTTGCCCGTCCAGACACCTCCAGCTAGCCTCTCATTGGTTCTCGCTATTCCTGTTCATCTTCCGCAGAAATTGCAAACTGGGCCAAACAGGAGGTTAAAGGCGCTGACTCTCCAACTGGGGAGAGTGTTAGTAAAGCGTCTGGAATGTTGCACCCGAGTACCAGGGGAGGAAAACTGAGACATATTTGAACACGTCTCCCGTTCACATGGTTGATCATACTTGGGTTCCACATGCATGTTTTAGCTGAAGGAAGAATACCTTAAACCTGGAGAGTTGAGACCCGTGTAATGGGTACCATGCAATATGACTTCAAAGGGTCTTCATTTGCTCACCGAACCTCTCCAATCCTATCACTGCTGCGTTTATGCCCCTGTACACATGCTTGATTCTCTTTCGGAGACATAGCAATCCATAGGTTTTAAGATACTTACTAGTCAGGTACATTCTTAGGCATTTAATATGCGGTGTTGAGTCCATTTCATTGAGCAAGGAGTAGCTCTTGTCTATTCCATATTTGGCTTAAGGAACTTTATCTGTGCTCATTTCAATCTCTGGTTTTATGCAGCAACCCAACTCACCTTTCCCCTTAAGCAAGCATAAGTTGGTTTTCAAAATTTGAGAACCTGTTCTGTTTTGGAATTCAGTTCCTGTGTAGCCAAGTTTACATTCCGTGTATTAGTGATATCTTATGATGTTTCTTTTTCTGTGTGACTTATTTCAGTTAGAATCATCGTACCTGAATCTACTCATTATGCTGCTACGGGCCTGATGACATAGATTTCATTGCTGAGTGATACTGCATTGTACGTAAGTACCACAAGATCTTTATCCATTTTTCACTTTCTGCGATGTTGAACTTGTACTGTAAACGAGGTTCTTGTAAACAGAGCCGTTCCAAACTTTGGGGTGGCTGTGTCTTTTTGACTTTAATTTCCCTAAGCTATAGGACCATAAGTGGAAGTGCCCTAGGCTCTGTTGCTTTGTTTTTTAGATGTTTCAGGAAACACCATACACTTCTTCCGAGTGTCTGTTGGCAATTTACATCCCGCCCATCAGCATAACAAGGCTCCCAGTTCTCCATGGCCTGTCCTGCCTTTCTGGATTTTACACTTTTTTCAGATGGCCCTTTGGACCGGGAGGAAGTGAGACTTCATTGTAGTGCAGATTTCCTTTGCAAGCTTGCTTGGTTGGCCAAAAAGGGCGTATGCGTTTTTTCCTGAATATATTCAGGAAAAAACGCATACGCCCTTTTTGGCCAAGTGCATCATTGTGGACGTTCTGCCTCTTTTCCTATGCTTTCAATGCAATTCCAGTCTACCTCCTGAAATCGGTTTCCTGCAATTCTGCCCCGTTTTCAAGTCCTCTTGGCAGCCTTACTTCAGTCTATTTTTGGACGATAGCTGTCATTTATAACTCTGCAGGTTTGTGAATTACAGTGCCCCTGAGCTCCTTTCTTCAACTCGCTTTCTTGTGACCTGGCCGCAACACCGCAGGATGGCTTCAGGCCCTAATCTGGTTCCGGCCCGGCACGCTGAGCCTTTGGTTAATTCCTCTGCCTGGTGGGAAATGAGAGTTAAATTTGCCCGTCCAGACACCTCCAGCTAGTCTCTCATTGGTTCTCGCTATTCCTGTTCATCTTCCGCAGAAATTGCAAACTGGGACAAACAGGAGGTTAAAGGGACTGACTCTCCAAGTCGGGAGAGTGTTAGTAAAGCGTCTGGAATGTTGCACCCGAGTACCAGGGGAGGAAAACTGAGACATATTTGAACACGTCTCCCGTTCACATGGTTGATCATACTTGGGTTCCACATGCATGTTTTAGCTGAAGGAAGAATACCTTAAACCTGGAGAGTTGAGACCCGTGTAATGGGTACCATGCAATATGACTTCAAAGGGTCTTCATTTGCTCACCCAACCTCTCCAATCCTATCACTGCTGCGTTTATGCCCCTGTACACATGCTTGATTCTCTTTCGGAGACATAGCAATCCATAGGTTTTAAGATACTTACTAGTCAGGTACATTCTTAGGCGTTTAATATGCGGTGTTGAGTCCATTTCGTTGAGCAAGGAGTAGCTCTTGTCTATTCCATTTGACTTAAGGAACTTTATCTGTGCTCATTTCAATCTCTGGTTTTATGCAGCACCCCAACTCACCTTTCCCCTTAAGCAAGCATAAGTTGGTTTTCTAAATTTGAGACCCTGTTCTGTTCTGTAATTCAGTTCCTGTGTAGCCAAGTTTACATTCCGTGTATTACTGATATCTTATGATGTTTCTTTTTCTGTGTGACTTACTTCAGTTAGAATCATCATACCTGAATCCACTCATTGTGCTGCTAAGGGCCTGATGACACAGATGTCATTGCTGAGTGATATTGCTTTGTAAGTAAATACCACAACTTCTTTATCCATTTTTCACTTTCTGCGATGTTGAACTTGTACTGTAAACGAGGTTCTTGTAAACAGAGCCGTTCCAAACTTTGGGGTGGCTGTGTCTTTTTGATTTTAATTTCCCTAAGCTATAGGACCATAAGTGGAAGTGCCCTAGGTTCTGTTGCTTTGTTTTTTAGATGTTTCAGGAAACACCATACACTTCTCCCCAGTGGTTGTTGGCAATTTACATCCCGCCCATCAGCATAACAAGGCTCCCAGTTCTCCATGGCCTGTCCTGCCTTTCTGGATTTTACACTTTTTTCAGATGGCCCTTTTGACTGGGGGGAAGTGAGACTTCATTGTAGTGCAGATTTCCTTTGCAAGCTTGCTTGGTTGGCCAAAAAGGGCGTATGCGTGTTTTCCTGAATATATTCAGGAAAACACGCATACGCCCTTTTTGGCCAAGTGCATCATTGTGGACGTTCTGCCTCTTTTCCTATGCTTTCAATGCAATTCCTGTCTACCTCCTGAAATTGGTTTCCTGCAATTCTGCCCCGCTTTCAAGTCCTCTTGGCAGCCTTACTTCAGTCTATTTTTGGACGATAGCTGTGATTTATAACTCTGCAGGTTTGTGAATTACAGTGCCCCTGAGCTCCTTTCTTCAACTCGCTTTCTTTTGAGCTGGCCGCAACACCGCAGGATGGCTTCAGGCCCTAATCTGGTTCCGGTACGGCACGCTGAGCCTTTGGTTATTTCCTCTTCCTGGTGGGAAATGAGAGTTAAATTTGCCCGTCCAGACACCTCCAGCTAGTCTCTCATTGGTTCTCGCTATTCCTGTTCATCTTCCGCAGAAATTGCAAACTGGGCCAAACAGGAGGTTAAAGGCGCTGACTCTCCAAGTGGGGAGAGTGTTAGTAAAGCGTCTGGAATGTTGCACCCGAGTACCAGGGGAGGAAAACTGAGACATATTTGAACACGTCTCCCGTTCACATGGTTGATCATACTTGGGTTCCACATGCATGTTTTAGCTGAAGGAAGAATACCTTAAACCTGGAGAGTTGAGACCCGTGTAATGGGTACCATGCAATATGACTTCAAAGGGTCTTCATTTGCTCACCCAACCTCTCCAATCCTATCACTGCTGCATTTATGCCCCTGTACACATGCTTGATTCTATTTTGGAGATATAGCAATCCATAGGTTTTACGATACTTACTAGTCAGGTACATTCTTAGGCGTTTAATATGCGGTGTTGAGTCCATTTCGTTGAGCAAGGAGTAGCTTTTGTCTATTCCATATTTGGCTTAAGGAACTTTATCTGTGCTCATTTCAATCTCTGGTTTTATGCAGCACCCCAACTCACCTTTACCCTTAAGCAAGCATAAGTTGGTTTTCTAAATTTGAGACCCTGTTCTGTTCTGTAATTCAGTTCCTGTGTAGCCAAGTTTACATTCCGTGTATTACTGATATCTTATGATGTTTCTTTTTCTGTGTGACTTATTTCAGTTAGAATCATCATACCTGAATCCACTCATTGTGATGCTAAGGGCCTGATGACATAGATTTCATTGCTGTGTGATATTGCTTTGTAAGTAAATACCACAACTTCTTTATCCATTTTTCACTTTCTGCGATGTTGAACTTGTACTGTAAACGAGGTTCTTGTAAACAGAGGCGTCCCAAACTTTGGGGTGGCTGTGTCTTTTTGATTTTAATTTCCCTAAGCTATAGGACCATAAGTGGCAGTGCCCTAGGCTCTGTTGCTTTGTTTTTTAGATGTTTCAGGAAACACCATACACTTCTCCCGAGTGTCTGTTGGCAATTTACATCCCGCCCATCAGCATAACAAGGCTCCCAGTTCTCCATGGCCTGTCCTGCCTTTCTGGATTTTACACTTTTTTCAGATGGCCCTTTTGACCGGGGGGAAGTGAGACTTCATTGTAGTGCAGATTTCCTTTGCAAGCTTGCTTGGTTGGCCAAAAAGGGCGTATGCGTTTTTTCCTGAATATATTCAGGAAAAAACGCATACGCCCTTTTTGGCCAAGTGCATCATTGTGGACGTTCTGCCTCTTTTCCTATGCTTTCAATGCAATTCCAGTCTACCTCCTGAAATCGGTTTCCTGCAATTCTGCCCCGCTTTCAAGTCCTCTTGGCAGCCTTACTTCCGTCTATTTTTGGAAGATAGCTCTCATTTATAACTCTGCAGGTTTGTGAATTACAGTGCCCCTGAGCTCCTTTCTTCAACTCGCTTTCTTGTGACCTGGCCGCAACACCGCAGGATGGCTTCAGGCCCTAATCTGGTTCCGGCCCGGCATGCTGAGCCTTTGGTTAATTCCTCTTCCTGGTGGGAAATGAGAGTTAAATTTGCCCGTCCAGACACCTCCAGCTAGCCTCTCATTGGTTCTCGCTATTCCTGTTCATCTTCTGCAGAAATTGCAAACTGGGCCAAACAGGAGGTTAAAGGGACTGACTCTCCATGTGGGGAGAGTGTTAGTAAAGCTCTGGAATGTTGCACCCGAGTACCAGGGGAGGAAAACTGAGACATATTTGAACACGTCTCCCGTTCACATGGTTGATCATACTCTAGGTTCCACATGCATGTTTTAGCTGAAGGAAGAATACCTTAAACCTGGGTAGTTGAAACCCGTGGAATGGGTACCATGCAATATGACTTCAAAGGGTCTTCATTTGCTCACCGAACCTCTCCAATCCTATCACTGCTGCGTTTATGCCCCTGTACACATGCTTGATTCTCTTTCGGAGACATAGCAATCCATAGGTTTTAAGATACTTACTAGTCAGGTACATTCTTAGGCGTTTAATATGGGGTGTTGAGTCCATTTCGTTGAGCAAGGAGTAGCTCTTGTCTATTCCATATTTGGCTTAAGGAACTTTATCTGTGCTCATTTCAATCTCTGGTTTTATGCAGCACCCCAACTCACCTTTACCATTAAGCAAGAATAAGTTGGTTTTCTAAATTTGAGACCCTGTTGTGTTCTGTAATTCAGTTCCTGTGTAGCCAAGTTTCCATTCCGTGTATTACTGATATCTTATGATGTTTCTTTTTCTGTGTGACTTATTTCAGTTAGAATCATCATACCTGAATCCACTCATTGTGCTGCTAAGGACCTGATGACACAGATTTCATTGCTGAGTGATATTGCTTTGTAAGTAAATACCACAACTTCTTTATCCATTTTTCACTTTCTGCGATGTTGAACTTGTACTGTAAACGAGGTTCTTGTAAACAGAGCCGTTCCAAAGTTTGGGGTGGCTGTGTCTTTTTGATTTTAATTTCCCTAAGCTATAGGACCATAAGTGGAAGTGCCCTAGGTTCTGTTGCTTTGTTTTTTAGATGTTTCAGGAAACACCATACACTTCTCCCGAGTGTCTGTTGGCAATTTACATCCCGCCCATCAGCATAACAAGGCTCCCAGTTCTCCATGGCCTGTCCTGCCTTTCTGGATTTTACACTTTTTTCAAATGGCCCTTTTGACCGGGGGGAAGTGAGACTTCATTGTAGTGCAGATTTCCTTTGCAAGCTTGCTTGGTTGGCCAAAAAGGGCGTATGCGTTTTTTCCTGAATATATTCAGGAAAAAACGCATACGCCCTTTTTGGCCAAGTGCATCATTGTGGACGTTCTGCCTCTTTTCCTATGCTTTCAATGCAATTCCAGTCTACCTCCTGAAATCGGTTTCCTGCAATTCTGCCCCGCTTTCAAGTCCTCTTGGCAGCCTTACTTCAGTCTATTTTTGGACGATAGCTGTCATTTATAACTCTGCAGGTTTGTGAATTACAGTGTCCCTGAGCTCCTTTCTTCAACTCGCTTTCTTGTGACCTGGCCGCAACACCGCAGGATGGCTTCAGGCCCTAATCTGGTTCCGGAACGGCACGCTGAGCCTTTGGTTATTTCCTCTTCCTGGTGGGAAATGAGAGTTAAATTTGCCCGTCCAGACACCTCCAGCTAGCCTCTCATTGGTTCTCGCTATTCCTGTTCATCTTCCGCAGAAATTGCAAACTGGGCCAAACAGGAGGTTAAAGGCACTGACTCTCCAAGTGGGGAGAGTGTTAGTAAAGCGTCTGGAATGTTGCGCCCGAGTACCAGGGGAGGAAAACTGAGACATATTTGAGCACGTCTCCCGTTCACATGGTTGATCATACTTGGGTTCCACATGCATGTTTTAGCTGAAGGAAGAATACCTTAAACCTGGAGAGTTAAGACCCGTGTAATGGGTACCATGCAATATGACTTCAAAGGGTCTTCATTTGCTCACCGAACCTCTCCAATCCTATCACTGCTGCGTTTATGCCCCTCTACACATGCTTGATTCTCTTTTGGAGACATAGCAATCCATAGGTTTTACAATACTTACTAGTCAGGTATATTCTTAGGCGTTTAATATGCGGTGTTGAGTCCATTTCGTTGAGCAAGGAGTAGCTCTTGTCTATTCCATATTTGACTTAAGGAACTTTATCTGTGCTCATTTCAATCTCTGGTTTTATGCAGCACCCCAACTCACCTTTACCCTTAAGCAAGCATAAGTTGGTTTTCTAAATTTGAGACCCTGTTCTGTTCTGTAATTCAGTTCCTGTGTAGCCAAGTTTACATTCCGTGTATTACTGATATCTTATGATGTTTCTTTTTCTGTGTGACTTATTTCAGTTAGAATCATCATACCTGAATCCACTCATTGTGATGCTAAGGGACTGATGACATAGATTTCATTGCTGAGTGATATTGCTTTGTAAGTAAATACCACAACTTCTTTATCCATTTTTTACTTTCTGCGATGTTGAACTTGTACTGTAAACGAGGTTCTTGTAAACAGAGGTGTCCCAAGCTTTGGGGTGGCTGTGTCTTTTTGATTTTAATTTCCCTAAGCTATAGGACCATAAGTGGCAGTGCCCTAGGCTCTGTTGCTTTGTTTTTTAGATGTTTCAGGAGACACCATACACTTCTCCCAAGTGTCTGTTGGCAATTTACATCCCGCCCATCAGCATAACAAGGCTCCCAGTTCTCCATGGCCTGTCCTGCCTTTCTGGATTTTACACATTTTTCAGATGGCCCTTTTGACCGGGGGGAAGTGAGACTTCATTGTAGTGCAGATTTCCTTTGCAAGGATGCTTGGTTGGCCAAACAGGGCGTATGCGTTTTTTCCTGAAAATATTCAGGAAAAAACGCATACGCCCTTTTTGGCCAAGTGCATCATTGTGGACGTTCTGCCTCTTTTCCTATGCTTTCAATGCAATTCCAGTCTACCTCCTGAAATCGGTTTCCTGCAATTCTGCCCCGCTTTCAAGTCCTATTGGCAGCCTTACTTCAGTCTATTTTTGGATGATACCTGTCATTTATAACTCTGCAGGTTTGTGAATTACAGTGCCCCTGAGCTCCTTTCTTCAACTCGCTTTCTTTTGAGCTGGCCGCAACACCGCAGGATGGCTTCAGGCCCTAATCTGGTTCCGGTACGGCACGCTGAGCCTTTGGTTATTTCCTCTTCCTGGTGGGAAATGAGAGTTAAATTTGCCCGTCCAGACACCTCCAGCTAGCCTCTCATTGGTTCTCGCTATTCCTGTTCATCTTCCGCAGAAATTGCAAACTGGGCCAAACAGGAGGTTAAAGGGACTGACTCTCCAAGTCGGGAGAGTGTTAGTAAAGCGTCTGGAATGTTGCACCCGAGTACCAGGGTACGAAAACTGAGACATATTTGAACACGTCTCCCGATCACATGGTTGATCATACTCTAGGTTCCACATGCATGTTTTAGCTGAAGGAAGAATACCTTAAACCTGGGTAGTTGAAACCCGTGGAATGGGTACCATGCAATATGACTTCAAAGGGTCTTCATTTGCTCACCGAACCTCTCCAATCCTATCACTGCTGCATTTATGCCCCTGTACACATGCTTGATTCTCTTTTGGAGACATAGCAATCCATAGGTTTTAAGATACTTACTAGTCAGGTACATTCTTAGGCGTTTAATATGCGGTGTTGAGTCCATTTCGTTGAGCAAGGAGTAGCTCTTGTCTATTCCATATTTGGCTTAAGGAACTTTATCTGTGCTCATTTCAATCTCTGGTTTTATGCAGCACCCCAACTCACCTTTACCCTTAAGCAAGAATAAGTTGGTTTTCTAAATTTGAGACCCTGTTCTGTTCTGTAATTCAGTTCCTGTGTAGCCAAGTTTACATTCCGTGTATTACTGATATCTTATGATGTTTCTTTTTCTGTGTGACTTATTTCAGTTAGAATCATCATACATGAATCCACTCATTGTGCAGCTAAGGGCCTGATGACACAGATTTCATTGCTGAGTGATATTGCTTTGTAAGTAAATACCACAACTTCTTTATCCATTTTTCACTTTCTGCGATGTTGAACTTGTACTGTAAACGAGGTTCTTGTAAACAGAGCCATTCAAAACTTTAGGGTGGCTGTGTCTTTTTGATTTTAATTTCCCTAAGCTATAGGACCATAAGTGGAAGTGCCCTAGGTTCTGTTGCTTTGTTTTTTAAATATTTCACGAAACACCATACACTTCTCCCGAGTGGTTGTTGGCAATTTACATCCCACCCATCAGCATAACAAGGCTCCCAGTTCTCCATGGCCTGTCCTGCCTTTCTGGATTTTACACTTTTTTCAGATGGCCCTTTTGACCGGGGGGAAGTGAGACTTCATTGTAGTGCAGATTTCCTTTGCAAGCTTGCTTGGTTGGCCAAAAAGTGCGTATGCGATTTTTCCTGAATATATTCAGGAAAAAACGCATACGCCCTTTTTGGCCAAGTGCATCATTGTGGACGTTCTGCCTCTTTTCCTATGCTTTCAATGCAATTCCAGTCTACCTCCTGAAATCGGTTTCCTGCAATTCTGCCCCGCTTTCAAGTCCTCTTGGCAGCCTTACTTCAGTCTATTTTTGGACGATAGCTGTCATTTATAACTCTGCAAGTTTGTGAATTACAGTGCCCCTGAGCTCCTTTCTTCAACTCGCTTTCTTTTGAGCTGGCCGCAACACCGCAGGATGGCTTCAGACCCTAATCATGTTCTGGCCCGCCATGCTGAGCCTTTGGTTAATTCCTCTTCCTGGTGGGAAATGAGAGTTAAATTTGCCCGTCCAGACACCTCCAGCTAGCCTCTCATTGGTTCTCGCTATTCCTGTTCATCTTCCGCAGAAATTGCAAACTGGGCCATACAGGAGGTTAAAGGGACTGACTCTCCAAGTGGGGAGAGTGTTAGTAAAGCGTCTGGAATGTTGCACCCGAGTACCAGGGGAGGAGAACTGAGACATATTTGAACACGTCTCCCGTTCACATGGTTGATCATACTCTGGGTTCCACATGCATGTTTTAGCTGAAGGAAGAATACCTTAAACCTGGAGAGTTGAGACCCGTGTAATGGGTACCATGCAATATGACTTCAAAGGGTCTTCATTTGCTCACCGAACCTCTCTAATCCTATCACTGCTGCGTTTATGCCCCTGTACACACGCTTGATTCTCTTTGGAGACATAGCAATCCATAGGTTTTAAGATACTTACTAGTCAGGTACATTCTTAGGCATTTAATATGGGGTGTTGAGTCCATTTCGTTGAGCAAGGAGTAGCTCTTGTCTATTCCATATTTGACTTAAGGAACTTTATCTGTGCTCATTTCAATCTCTGGTTTTATGCAGCACCCCAACTCACCTTTCCCCTTAAGCAAGCATAAGTTGGTTTTCTAAATTTGAGACCCTGTTCTGTTTTGGAATGCAGTTCCTGTGTAGCCAAGTTTACATTTCGTGTATTAGTGATATCTTATGATGTTTCTTTTTCTGTGTGACTTATTTCAGTTAGAATCATCGTACCTGATTCCACTCATTATGCTGCTACGGGCCTGATGACATAGATTTCATTGCTGAGTGATACTGCATTGTACGTAAGTACCACAAGTTCTTTATCCATTTTTCACTTTCTGTGATATTGAACTTGTTCGGTAAACGAGGTTCTTGTAAACGGAGGCGTCCCAAACTTTGGGGTGGCTGTGTCTTTTTGATTTAATTTCCCTAAGCTATAGGACCATAAGTGGAAGTGCCCTAGGCTCTGTTGCTTTGTTTTTTAGATGTTTCAGGAAACACCATACACTTCTCCTGAGTGTCTGTTGGCAATTTACATCCCGCCCATCAGCATAACATGGCTCCCAGTTCTCCATGGCCTGTCCTGCCTTTCTGGATTTTACACTTTTTTCAGATGGCCCTTTTGACCGGGGGGAAGTGAGACTTCATTGTAGTGCAGATTTCCTTTGCAAGCTTGCTTGGTTGGCCAAAAAGGGCGTATGCGTTTTTTCCTGAATATATTCAGGACAAAACGCATACGCACTTTTTGGCCAAGTGCATCATTGTGGACGTTCTGCCTCTTTTCCTATGCTTTCAATGCAATTCCAGTCTACCTCCTGAAATCGGTTTCCTGCAATTCTGCCCCGCTTTCAAGTCCTCTTGGCAGCCTTACTTCAGTCTATTTTTGGACGATAGCTGTCATTTATAACTCTGCAGGTTTGTGAATTACAGTGCCCCTGAGCTCCTTTCTTCAACTCGCTTTCTTGTGACCTGGCCGCAACACCGCAGGATGTCTTCAGGCCCTAATCTGGTTCCGGAACGGCACACTGAGCCTTTGGTTATTTCCTCTTCCTGGTGGGAAATGAGAGTTAAATTTGCCCGTCCAGACACCTCCAGCTAGTCTCTCATTGGTTCTCGCTATTCCTGTTCATCTTCTGCAGAAATTGCAAACTGGGCCAAACAGGAGGTTAAAGGGACTGACTCTCCACGTCAGGAGAGTGTTAGTAAAGCGTCTGGAATGTTGCACCCGAGTACCAGGGTACGAAAACTGAGACATATTTGAACACGTCTCCCGATCACATGGTTGATCATACTCTAGGTTCCACATGCATGTTTTAGCTGAAGGAAGAATACCTTAAAACTGGAGAGTTGAGACCCGTGGAATGGGTACCATGCAATATGAATTCAAAGGGTCTTCATTTGCTCACTGAACCTCTCCAATCCTATCACTACTGCGTTTATGCCCCTGTACACATGCTTGATTCTCTTTCGGAGACATAGCAATCCATAGGTTTTAAGATACTTACTAGTCAGGTACATTCTTAGGCGTTTAATATGCGGTGTTGAGTCCATTTCGTTGAGCAAGGAGTAGCTCTTGTCTATTCCATATTTGGCTTAAGGAACTTTATCTGTGCTCATTTCAATCTCTGGTTTTATGCAGCACCCCAACTCACCTTTCCCCTTAAGCAAGCATAAGTTGGTTTTCTAAATTTGAGACCCTGTTCTGTTCTGTAATTCAGTTCCTGTGTAGCCAAGTTTACATTCCGTGTATTACTGATATCTTATGATGTTTCTTTTTCTGTGTGACTTATTTCAGTTAGAATCATCATACCTGAATCCACTCATTGTGCTGCTAAGGGCCTGATGACACAGATTTCATTGCTGAGTGATATTGCTTTGTAAGTAAATACCACAACTTCTTTATCCATTTTTCACTTTCTGTGATGTTGAACTTGTACTGTAAACGAGGTTCTTGTAAACAGAGGGGTCCCAAATTTGGGGTGGCTGTGTCTTTTTGATTTTAATTTCCTTAAGCTATAGGACCATAAGTGGCAGTGCCCTAGGCTCTGTTGCTTTGTTTTTTAGATGTTTCAGGAAACACCATACACTTCTCCCGAGTGTCTGTTGGCAATTTACATCCCGCCCATCAGCATAACAAGGCTCCCAGTTCTCCATGGCCTGTCCTGCCTTTCTGGATTTTACACTTTTTTCAGATGGCCATTTTGACCGGGGGGAAGTGAGACTTCATTGTAGTGCAGATTTCCTTTGCAAGCTTGCTTGGTTGGCCAAAAAGGGCGTATGCGTTTTTTCCTGAATATATTCAGGAAAAAACGCATACGCCCTTTTTGGCCAAGTGCATCATTGTGGACGTTCTGCCTCTTTTCCTATGCTTTCAATGCAATTCCAGTCTACCTCCTGAAATCGGTTTCCTGCAATTCTGCCCCGCTTTCAAGTCCTCTTGGCAGCCTTACTTCAGTCTATTTTTGGACGATAGCTGTCATTTATAACTCTGCAGGTTTGTGAATTACAGTGCCCCTGAGCTCCTTTCTTCAACTCGCTTTCTTGTGAGCTGGCCGCAACACCACAGGATGGCTTCAGGCCCTAATCTGGTTCCGGCACGGCACGCTGAGCCTTTGGTTAATTCCTCATCCTGGTGGGAAATTAGAGTTAAATTTGCCCGTCCAGACACCTCCAGCTAGCCTCTCATTGGTTCTCGCTATTCCTGTTCATCTTCCGCAGAAATTGCAAACTGGGCCAAACAGGAGGTTAAAGGCGTTGACTCTCCAAGTCGGGAGACTGTTAGTAAAGCATCTGGAATGTTGCACCCGAGTACCAGGGGAGGAAAACTGAGACATATTTGAACACGTCTCCCGTTCACATGGTTGATCATACTCTGGGTTCCACATGCATGTTTTAACTGAAGGAAGAATACCTTAAACCTGGAGAGTTGAGACCCGTGTAATGGGTACCATGCAATATGACTTCAAAGGGTCTTCATTTGCTCACCGAACCTCTCCAATCCTATCACTGCTGCGTTTATGCCCCTGTACACACGCTTGATTCTCTTTTGGAGACGTAGCAATCCATAGGTTTTAAGATACTTACTAGTCAGGTACATTCTTAGGCGTTTAATATGGGGTTTTGAGTCCATTTCGTTGAGCAAAGAGTAGCTCTTGTCTATTCCATATTTGGCTTAAGGAACTTTATCTGTGCTCATTTCAATCTCTGGTTTTATGCAGCACCCCAACTCACCTTTCCCCTTAAGCAAGCATAAGTTGGTTTTCTAAATTTGAGACCCTGTTCTTTTTTGGAATGCAGTTCCTGTGTAGCCAAGTTTACATTCCGTGTATTAGTGATATCTTATGATGTTTCTTTTTCTGTGTGACTTATTTCAGTTAGAATCATCGTACCTGAATCCACTCATTATGCTGCTACGGGCCTGATGACATACATTTCATTACTGAGTGATACTGCATTGTACGTAAGTACCACAAGTATTTTACCCATTTTTCACTTTCTGTGATATTGAACTTGTATGGTAAACGAGGTTCTTGTAAACGGAGGCGTCCCAAACTTTGGGGTGGCTGTGTCTTTTTGATTTTAATTTCCCTAAGCTATAGGACCATAAGTGGCAGTGCCCTAGGCTCTGTTGCTTTGTTTTTTAGATGTTTCAGGAAACACCATACACTTCTCCCGAGTGTCTGTTGGCAATTTACATCCCGCCCATCAGCATAACAAGGCTCCCAGTTCTCCATGGCCTGTCCTGCCTTTCTGGATTTTACACTTTTTTCAGATGGCCCTTTTGACCGGGGGGAAGTGAGACTTCATGTAGTGCAGATTTCCTTTGCAAGCTTGCTTGGTTGGCCAAAAAGGGCGTATGCGTTTTTTCCTGAATATATTCAGGAAAAAACGCATACGCCCTTTTTGGCCAAGTGCATCATTGTGGACGTTCTGCCTCTTTTCCTATGCTTTCAATGCAATTCCAGTCTACCTCCTGAAATCGGTTTCCTGCAATTCTGCCCCGCTTTCAAGTCCTCTTGGCAGCCTTACTTCAGTCTATTTTTGGACGATAGCTGTCATTTATAACTCTGCAGGTTTGTGAATTACAGTGCCCCTGAGCTCCTTTCTTCAACTCGCTTTCTTGTGAGCTGGCCGCAACACCGCAGGATGGCTTCAGGCCCTAATCTGCTTCCGGCACGGCACGCTGAGCCTTTGGTTATTTCCTCTTCCTGGTGGGAAATGAGAGTTAAATTTGCCCGTCCAGACACCTCCAGCTAGTCTCTCATTGGTTCTCCCTATTCCTGTTCATCTTGCGCAGAAATTGCAAACTGGGCCAAACAGGAGGTTAAAGGCGCTGACTCTCCAAGTGGGGAGAGTGTTAGTAAAGCGTCTGGAATGTTGCACCCGAGTACCAGGGGAGGAAAACTGAGACATATTTGAACACGTCTCCCGTTCACATGGTTGATCATACTTGGGTTCCACATGCATGTTTTAGCTGAAGGAAGAATACCTTAAACCTGGAGAGTTGAGACCCGTGTAATGGGTACCATGCAATATGACTTCAAAGGGTCTTCATTTGCTCACCGAACCTCTCTAATCCTATCACTGCTGCGTTTATGCCCCTGTACACACGCTTGATTCTCTTTGGAGACATAGCAATCCATAGGTTTTAAGATACTTACTAGTCAGGTACATTCTTAGGCGTTTAATATGGGGTGTTGAGTCCATTTCGTTGAGCAAGGAGTAGCTCTTGTCTATTCCATATTTGACTTAAGGAACTTTATCTGTGCTCATTTCAATCTCTGGTTTTATGCAGCACCCCAACTCACCTTTCCCCTTAAGCAAGCATAAGTTGGTTTTCTAAATTTGAGACCCTGTTCTGTTTTGGAATGCAGTTCCTGTGTAGCCAAGTTTACATTTCGTGTATTAGTGATATCTTATGATGTTTCTTTTTCTGTGTGACTTATTTCAGTTAGAATCATCGTACCTGATTCCACTCATTATGCTGCTACGGGCCTGATGACATAGATTTCATTGCTGAGTGATACTGCATTGTACGTAAGTACCACAAGTTCTTTATCCATTTTTCACTTTCTGTGATATTGAACTTGTTCGGTAAACGAGGTTCTTGTAAACGGAGGCGTCCCAAACTTTGGGGTGGCTGTGTCTTTTTGATTTAATTTCCCTAAGCTATAGGACCATAAGTGGAAGTGCCCTAGGCTCTGTTGCTTTGTTTTTTAGATGTTTCAGGAAACACCATACACTTCTCCTGAGTGTCTGTTGGCAATTTACATCCCGCCCATCAGCATAACATGGCTCCCAGTTCTCCATGGCCTGTCCTGCCTTTCTGGATTTTACACTTTTTTCAGATGGCCCTTTTGACCGGGGGGAAGTGAGACTTCATTGTAGTGCAGATTTCCTTTGCAAGCTTGCTTGGTTGGCCAAAAAGGGCGTATGCGTTTTTTCCTGAATATATTCAGGACAAAACGCATACGCACTTTTTGGCCAAGTGCATCATTGTGGACGTTCTGCCTCTTTTCCTATGCTTTCAATGCAATTCCAGTCTACCTCCTGAAATCGGTTTCCTGCAATTCTGCCCCGCTTTCAAGTCCTCTTGGCAGCCTTACTTCAGTCTATTTTTGGACGATAGCTGTCATTTATAACTCTGCAGGTTTGTGAATTACAGTGCCCCTGAGCTCCTTTCTTCAACTCGCTTTCTTGTGAGCTGGCCGCAACACCACAGGATGGCTTCAGGCCCTAATCTGGTTCCGGCACGGCACGCTGAGCCTTTGGTTAATTCCTCATCCTGGTGGGAAATTAGAGTTAAATTTGCCCGTCCAGACACCTCCAGCTAGCCTCTCATTGGTTCTCGCTATTCCTGTTCATCTTCCGCAGAAATTGCAAACTGGGCCAAACAGGAGGTTAAAGGCGTTGACTCTCCAAGTCGGGAGACTGTTAGTAAAGCATCTGGAATGTTGCACCCGAGTACCAGGGGAGGAAAACTGAGACATATTTGAACACGTCTCCCGTTCACATGGTTGATCATACTCTGGGTTCCACATGCATGTTTTAACTGAAGGAAGAATACCTTAAACCTGGAGAGTTGAGACCCGTGTAATGGGTACCATGCAATATGACTTCAAAGGGTCTTCATTTGCTCACCGAACCTCTCCAATCCTATCACTGCTGCGTTTATGCCCCTGTACACACGCTTGATTCTCTTTTGGAGACGTAGCAATCCATAGGTTTTAAGATACTTACTAGTCAGGTACATTCTTAGGCGTTTAATATGGGGTTTTGAGTCCATTTCGTTGAGCAAAGAGTAGCTCTTGTCTATTCCATATTTGGCTTAAGGAACTTTATCTGTGCTCATTTCAATCTCTGGTTTTATGCAGCACCCCAACTCACCTTTCCCCTTAAGCAAGCATAAGTTGGTTTTCTAAATTTGAGACCCTGTTCTTTTTTGGAATGCAGTTCCTGTGTAGCCAAGTTTACATTCCGTGTATTAGTGATATCTTATGATGTTTCTTTTTCTGTGTGACTTATTTCAGTTAGAATCATCGTACCTGAATCCACTCATTATGCTGCTACGGGCCTGATGACATACATTTCATTACTGAGTGATACTGCATTGTACGTAAGTACCACAAGTATTTTACCCATTTTTCACTTTCTGTGATATTGAACTTGTATGGTAAACGAGGTTCTTGTAAACGGAGGCGTCCCAAACTTTGGGGTGGCTGTGTCTTTTTGATTTTAATTTCCCTAAGCTATAGGACCATAAGTGGCAGTGCCCTAGGCTCTGTTGCTTTGTTTTTTAGATGTTTCAGGAAACACCATACACTTCTCCCGAGTGTCTGTTGGCAATTTACATCCCGCCCATCAGCATAACAAGGCTCCCAGTTCTCCATGGCCTGTCCTGCCTTTCTGGATTTTACACTTTTTTCAGATGGCCCTTTTGACCGGGGGGAAGTGAGACTTCATGTAGTGCAGATTTCCTTTGCAAGCTTGCTTGGTTGGCCAAAAAGGGCGTATGCGTTTTTTCCTGAATATATTCAGGAAAAAACGCATACGCCCTTCTTGGCCAAGTGCATCATTGTGGACGTTCTGCCTCTTTTCCTATGCTTTCAATGCAATTCCAGTCTACCTCCTGAAATCGGTTTCCTGCAATTCTGCCCCGCTTTCAAGTCCTCTTGGCAGCCTTACTTCAGTCTATTTTTGGACGATAGCTGTCATTTATAACTCTGCAGGTTTGTGAATTACAGTGCCCCTGAGCTCCTTTCTTCAACTCGCTTTCTTGTGAGCTGGCCGCAACACCGCAGGATGGCTTCAGGCCCTAATCTGCTTCCGGCACGGCACGCTGAGCCTTTGGTTATTTCCTCTTCCTGGTGGGAAATGAGAGTTAAATTTGCCCGTCCAGACACCTCCAGCTAGTCTCTCATTGGTTCTCCCTATTCCTGTTCATCTTGCGCAGAAATTGCAAACTGGGCCAAACAGGAGGTTAAAGGCGCTGACTCTCCAAGTGGGGAGAGTGTTAGTAAAGCGTCTGGAATGTTGCACCCGAGTACCAGGGGAGGAAAACTGAGACATATTTGAACACGTCTCCCGTTCACATGGTTGATCATACTTGGGTTCCACATGCATGTTTTAGCTGAAGGAAGAATACCTTAAACCTGGAGAGTTGAGACCCGTGTAATGGGTACCATGCAATATGACTTCAAAGGGTCTTCATTTGCTCACCGAACCTCTCTAATCCTATCACTGCTGCGTTTATGCCCCTGTACACACGCTTGATTCTCTTTGGAGACATAGCAATCCATAGGTTTTAAGATACTTACTAGTCAGGTACATTCTTAGGCGTTTAATATGGGGTGTTGAGTCCATTTCGTTGAGCAAGGAGTAGCTCTTGTCTATTCCATATTTGACTTAAGGAACTTTATCTGTGCTCATTTCAATCTCTGGTTTTATGCAGCACCCCAACTCACCTTTCCCCTTAAGCAAGCATAAGTTGGTTTTCTAAATTTGAGACCCTGTTCTGTTTTGGAATGCAGTTCCTGTGTAGCCAAGTTTACATTTCGTGTATTAGTGATATCTTATGATGTTTCTTTTTCTGTGTGACTTATTTCAGTTAGAATCATCGTACCTGATTCCACTCATTATGCTGCTACGGGCCTGATGACATAGATTTCATTGCTGAGTGATACTGCATTGTACGTAAGTACCACAAGTTCTTTATCCATTTTTCACTTTCTGTGATATTGAACTTGTTCGGTAAACGAGGTTCTTGTAAACGGAGGCGTCCCAAACTTTGGGGTGGCTGTGTCTTTTTGATTTAATTTCCCTAAGCTATAGGACCATAAGTGGAAGTGCCCTAGGCTCTGTTGCTTTGTTTTTTAGATGTTTCAGGAAACACCATACACTTCTCCTGAGTGTCTGTTGGCAATTTACATCCCGCCCATCAGCATAACATGGCTCCCAGTTCTCCATGGCCTGTCCTGCCTTTCTGGATTTTACACTTTTTTCAGATGGCCCTTTTGACCGGGGGGAAGTGAGACTTCATTGTAGTGCAGATTTCCTTTGCAAGCTTGCTTGGTTGGCCAAAAAGGGCGTATGCGTTTTTTCCTGAATATATTCAGGACAAAACGCATACGCACTTTTTGGCCAAGTGCATCATTGTGGACGTTCTGCCTCTTTTCCTATGCTTTCAATGCAATTCCAGTCTACCTCCTGAAATCGGTTTCCTGCAATTCTGCCCCGCTTTCAAGTCCTCTTGGCAGCCTTACTTCAGTCTATTTTTGGACGATAGCTGTCATTTATAACTCTGCAGGTTTGTGAATTACAGTGCCCCTGAGCTCCTTTCTTCAACTCGCTTTCTTGTGACCTGGCCGCAACACCGCAGGATGTCTTCAGGCCCTAATCTGGTTCCGGTACGGCACACTGAGCCTTTGGTTATTTCCTCTTCCTGGTGGGAAATGAGAGTTAAATTTGCCCGTCCAGACACCTCCAGCTAGTCTCTCATTGGTTCTCGCTATTCCTGTTCATCTTCTGCAGAAATTGCAAACTGGGCCAAACAGGAGGTTAAAGGGACTGACTCTCCACGTCAGGAGAGTGTTAGTAAAGCGTCTGGAATGTTGCACCCGAGTACCAGGGTACGAAAACTGAGACATATTTGAACACGTCTCCCGATCACATGGTTGATCATACTCTAGGTTCCACATGCATGTTTTAGCTGAAGGAAGAATACCTTAAAACTGGAGAGTTGAGACCCGTGGAATGGGTACCATGCAATATGAATTCAAAGGGTCTTCATTTGCTCACTGAACCTCTCCAATCCTATCACTACTGCGTTTATGCCCCTGTACACATGCTTGATTCTCTTTCGGAGACATAGCAATCCATAGGTTTTAAGATACTTACTAGTCAGGTACATTCTTAGGCGTTTAATATGCGGTGTTGAGTCCATTTCGTTGAGCAAGGAGTAGCTCTTGTCTATTCCATATTTGGCTTAAGGAACTTTATCTGTGCTCATTTCAATCTCTGGTTTTATGCAGCACCCCAACTCACCTTTCCCCTTAAGCAAGCATAAGTTGGTTTTCTAAATTTGAGACCCTGTTCTGTTCTGTAATTCAGTTCCTGTGTAGCCAAGTTTACATTCCGTGTATTACTGATATCTTATGATGTTTCTTTTTCTGTGTGACTTATTTCAGTTAGAATCATCATACCTGAATCCACTCATTGTGCTGCTAAGGGCCTGATGACACAGATTTCATTGCTGAGTGATATTGCTTTGTAAGTAAATACCACAACTTCTTTATCCATTTTTCACTTTCTGTGATGTTGAACTTGTACTGTAAACGAGGTTCTTGTAAACAGAGGGGTCCCAAATTTGGGGTGGCTGTGTCTTTTTGATTTTAATTTCCTTAAGCTATAGGACCATAAGTGGCAGTGCCCTAGGCTCTGTTGCTTTGTTTTTTAGATGTTTCAGGAAACACCATACACTTCTCCCGAGTGTCTGTTGGCAATTTACATCCCGCCCATCAGCATAACAAGGCTCCCAGTTCTCCATGGCCTGTCCTGCCTTTCTGGATTTTACACTTTTTTCAGATGGCCATTTTGACCGGGGGGAAGTGAGACTTCATTGTAGTGCAGATTTCCTTTGCAAGCTTGCTTGGTTGGCCAAAAAGGGCGTATGCGTTTTTTCCTGAATATATTCAGGAAAAAACGCATACGCCCTTTTTGGCCAAGTGCATCATTGTGGACGTTCTGCCTCTTTTCCTATGCTTTCAATGCAATTCCAGTCTACCTCCTGAAATCGGTTTCCTGCAATTCTGCCCCGCTTTCAAGTCCTCTTGGCAGCCTTACTTCAGTCTATTTTTGGACGATAGCTGTCATTTATAACTCTGCAGGTTTGTGAATTACAGTGCCCCTGAGCTCCTTTCTTCAACTCGCTTTCTTGTGAGCTGGCCGCAACACCACAGGATGGCTTCAGGCCCTAATCTGGTTCCGGCACGGCACGCTGAGCCTTTGGTTAATTCCTCATCCTGGTGGGAAATTAGAGTTAAATTTGCCCGTCCAGACACCTCCAGCTAGCCTCTCATTGGTTCTCGCTATTCCTGTTCATCTTCCGCAGAAATTGCAAACTGGGCCAAACAGGAGGTTAAAGGCGTTGACTCTCCAAGTCGGGAGACTGTTAGTAAAGCATCTGGAATGTTGCACCCGAGTACCAGGGGAGGAAAACTGAGACATATTTGAACACGTCTCCCGTTCACATGGTTGATCATACTCTGGGTTCCACATGCATGTTTTAACTGAAGGAAGAATACCTTAAACCTGGAGAGTTGAGACCCGTGTAATGGGTACCATGCAATATGACTTCAAAGGGTCTTCATTTGCTCACCGAACCTCTCCAATCCTATCACTGCTGCGTTTATGCCCCTGTACACATGCTTGATTCTCTTTTGGAGACGTAGCAATCCATAGGTTTTAAGATACTTACTAGTCAGGTACATTCTTAGGCGTTTAATATGGGGTTTTGAGTCCATTTCGTTGAGCAAAGAGTAGCTCTTGTCTATTCCATATTTGGCTTAAGGAACTTTATCTGTGCTCATTTCAATCTCTGGTTTTATGCAGCACCCCAACTCACCTTTCCCCTTAAGCAAGCATAAGTTGGTTTTCTAAATTTGAGACCCTGTTCTTTTTTGGAATGCAGTTCCTGTGTAGCCAAGTTTACATTCCGTGTATTAGTGATATCTTATGATGTTTCTTTTTCTGTGTGACTTATTTCAGTTAGAATCATCGTACCTGAATCCACTCATTGTGCTGCTAAGGGCCTGATGACACAGATTTCATTGCTGAGTGATATTGCTTTGTAATTAAATACCACAACTTCTTTATCCATTTTTCACTTTCTGCGATGTTGAACTTGTACTGTAAACGAGGTTCTTGTAAACAGAGGCGTCCCAAACTTTGGGGTGGCTGTGTCTTTTTGATTTTAATTTCCCTAAGCTATAGGACCATAAGTGGAAGTGCCCTAGGTTCTGTTGCTTTGTTTTTTAGATGTTTCAGGAAACACCATACACTTCTCCCGAGTGGTTGTTGGCAATTTACATCCCGCCCATCAGCATAACAAGGCTCCCAGTTCTCCATGGCCTGTCCTGCCTTTCTGGATTTTACACTTTTTTCAGATGGCCCTTTTGGCCGGGGGGAAGTGAGACTTCATTGTAGTGCAGATTTCCTTTGCAAGCTTGCTTGGTTGGCCAAAAAGGGCGTATCCGTTTTATCCTGAATATATTCAGGAAAAAACGCATACGCCCTTTTTGGCCAAGTGCATCATTGTGGACGTTCTGCCTCTTTTCCTATGCTTTCAATGCAATTCCAGTCTACCTCCTGAAATCGGTTTCCTGCAATTCTGCCCCGCTTTCAAGTCCTCTTGGCAGCCTTACTTCAGTCTATTTTTGGACGATAGCTGTCATTTATAACTCTGCAGGTTTGTGAATTACAGTGCCCCTGAGCTCCTTTCTTCAACTCGGTTTCTTTTGAGATGGCCGCAACACCGCAGGGTGGCTTCAGGCCCTAATCTGGTTCCGGTACGGCATGCTGAGCCTTTGGTTATTTCCTCTTCCTGTTGGGAAATGAGAGTTAAATTTGCCCGTCCAGACACCTCCAGCTAGCCTCTCATTGGTTCTCGCTATTCCTGTTCATCTTCCGCAGAAATTGCAAACTGTGCCAAACAGGAGGTTAAAGGCGCTGACTCTCCAAGTGGGGAGAGTGTTAGTAAAGCGTCTGGAATGTTGCACCCGAGTACCAGGGGAGGAAAACTGAGACATATTTGAACACGTCTCCCGATCACATGGTTGATCATACTCTGGGTTCCACATGCATGTTTTAGCTGAAGGAAGAATACCTAAAACCTGGGTAGTTGAAACCCGTGGAATGGGTACCATGCAATATGACTTCAAAGGGTCTTCATTTGCTCACCGAACCTCTCCAATCCTATCACTGCTGCGTTTATGCCCCTGTACACATGCTTGATTCTCTTTCGGAGACATAGCAATCCATAGGTTTTAAGATATTTACTAGTCAGGTACATTCTTAGGCGTTTAATATGCGGTGTTGAGTCCATTTCGTTGAGCAAGGAGTAGCTCTTGTCTATTCCATATTTGGCTTAAGGAACTTTATCTGTGCTCATTTCAATCTCTGGTTTTATGCTGCACCCCAACTCACCTTTACCCTTAAGCAAGCATAAGTTGGTTTTCTAAATTTGACACCCTGTTCTGTTCTGTAATTCAGTTCCTGTGTAGCCAAGTTTCCATTCCGTGTATTACTGATATCTTATGATGTTTCTTTTTCTGTGTGACTTATTTCAGTTAGAATCATCATACCTGAATCCACTCATTGTGCTGCTAAGGGCCTGATGACACAGATTTCATTGCTGAGTGATATTGCTTTGTAAGTGAATACCACAACTTCTTTATCCATTTTTCACTTTCTGCGATGTTGAACTTGTACTGTAAACGAGGTTCTTGTAAACAGAGCCGTTCCAAACTTTGGGGTGGCTGTGTCTTTTTGATTTTAATTTCCCTAAGCTATAGGACCATAAGTGGAAGTGCCCTAGGCTCTGTTGCTTTGTTTTTTAGATGTTTCAGGAAACACCATACACTTCTCCCAAGTGTCTGTTGGCAATTTACATCCCGCCCATCAGCATAACAAGGCTCCCAGTTCTCAATGGCCTCTTGCCTTTCTGGATTTTACACTTTTTTCAGATGGCCCTTTTGGCCGGGGGGAAGTGAGACTTCATTGTAGTGCAGATTTCCTTTGCAAGCTTGCTTGGTTGGCCAAAAAGGGCGTATGCGTTTTTTCCTGAATATATTCAGGAAAGAACGCATACGCCCTTTTTGGCCAAGTGCATCATTGTGGACGTTGTGCCTCTTTTCCTATGCTTTCAATGCAATTCCAATCTACCTCCTGAAATCGGTTTCCTGCAATTCTGCCCCGCTTTCAAGTCCTCTTGGCAGCCTTACTTCAGTCTATTTTTGGACGATAGCTGTCATTTATAACTCTGCAGGTTTGTGAATTACAGTGCCCCTGAGCTCCTTTCTTCAGCTCGCTTTCTTTTGAGCTGGCCGCAACACCGCAGGATGGCTTCAGGCCCTAATCTGGTTCCGGTCCGGCATGCTGAGCCTTTTGTTAATTCCTCTTCCTGGTGGGAAATGAGAGTTAAATTTGCCCGTCCAGAAACCTCCAGCTAGCCTCTCATTGGTTCTCGCTATTCCTGTTCATCTTCTGCAGAAATTGCAAACTGGGCCAAACAGGAGGTTAAAGGACTGACTCTCCAAGTGGGGAGAGTGTTAGTAAAGCGTCTGGAATGTTGCACCCGAGTACCAGGGGAGGAAAACTGAGACATATTTGAACACGTCTTCCGATCACATGGTTGATCATACTCTAGGTTCCACATGCATGTTTTAGCTGAAGGAAGAATACCTTAAACCTGGGTAGTTGAAACTCGTGGAATGGGTACCATGCAATATGACTTCAAAGGGTCTTCATTTGCTCACCGAACTTCTCCAATCCTATCACTGCTGCATTTATGCCCCTGTACACATGCTTGATTCTCTTTCGGAGACATAGCAATCCCTAGGTTTTAAGATACTTACTAGTCAGGTACATTCTTAGGCGTTTAATATGGGGTGTTTAGTCCAATTCGTTGAGCAAGGAGTAGCTCTTGTCTATTCCATATTTGGCTTAAGGAACTTTATCTGTGCTCATTTCAATCTCTGGTTTTATGCAGCACCCCAACTCACCTTTACCCTTAAGCAAGCATAAGTTGGTTTTCTAAATTTGAGACCCTGTTCTGTTCTGTAATTCAGTTCCTGTGTAGCCAAGTTTACATTCCGTGTATTACTGATATCTTATGATGTTTCTTTTTCTGTGTGACTTACTTCAGTTAGAATCATCATACCTGAATCCACTCATTGTGCTGCTAAGGGCCTGATGACACAGATTTCATTGCTGAGTGATATTGCTTTGTAAGTAAATACCACAACTTCTTTATCCATTTTTCACTTTCTGCGATGTTGAACTTGTACTGTAAACGAGGTTCTTGTAAACAGAGCCGTTCCAAACTTTGGGGTGGCTGTGTCTTTTTGATTTTAATTTCCCTAAGCTATAGGACCATAAGTGGAAGTGCCCTAGGTTCTGTTGCTTTGTTTTTTAGATGTTTCAGGAAACACCATACACTTCTCCCGAGTGGTTGTTGGCAATTTACATCCCGCCCATCAGCATAACAAGGCTCCCAGTTCTCCATGGCCTGTCCTGCCTTTCTGGATTTTACACTTTTTTCAGATGGCCCTTTTGACGGGGGGGGAAGTGAGACTTCATTGTAGTGCAGATTTCCTTTGCAAGCTAGCTTGGTTGGCCAAAAAGTGCGTATGCGTTTTTTCCTGAATATATTCAGGAAAAAACGCATACGCCCTTTTTGGCCAAGTGCATCATTGTGGACGTTCTGCCTCTTTTCCTATGCTTTCAATGCAATTCCAGTCTACCTCCTGAAATCGGTTTCCTGCAATTCTGCCCCGCTTTCAAGTCCTCTTGGCAGCCTTACTTCAGTCTATTTTTGGACGATAGCTGTCATTTATAACTCTGCAGGTTTGTGAATTACAGTGCCCCTGAGCTCCTTTCTTCAACTCGCTTTCTTGTGACCTGGCCGCAACACCGCAGGATGGCTTCAGGACCTAATCTGGTTCCGGCATGGCACGCTGAGCCTTTGGTTATTTCCTCTTCCTGGTGGGAAATGAGAGTTAAATTTGCCCGACCAGACACCTCCAGCTAGTCTCTCATTGGTTTTCGCTATTACTGTTCATCTTCCGCAGAAATTGCAAACTGGGCCAAACAGGAGGTTAAAGGCGTTGACTCTCCAAGTGGGGAGAGTGTTAGTAAAGCGTCTGGAATGTTGCACCCGAGTACCAGAGGAGGAAAACTGAGACATATTTGAACACGTCTCCCGTTCACATGGTTGATCATACTTGGGTTCCACATGCATGTTTTAGCTGAAGGAAGAATACCTTAAACCTGGAGAGTTAAGACCCGTGGAATGGGTACCATGCAATATGACTTCAAAGGGTCTTCATTTGCTCACGAACCTCTCCAATCCTATCACTGCTGCGTTTATGCCCCTGTACACATGCTTGATTCTCTTTCGGAGACATAGCAATCCATAGGTTTTAAGATACTTACTAGTCAGGTACATTCTTAGGCGTTTAATATGCGGTGTTGAGTCCATTTCGTTGAGCAAGGAGTAGCTCTTGTCTATTCCATATTTGGCTTAAGGAACTTTATCTGTGCTCATTTCAATCTCTGGTTTTATGCAGCACCCCAACTCACCTTTCCCCTTAAGCAAGCATAAGTTGGTTTTCTAAATTTGAGACCCTGTTCTGTTCTGTAATTCAGTTCCTGTGTAGCCAAGTTTACATTCCGTGTATTACTGATATCTTATGATGTTTCTTTTTCTGTGTGACTTACTTCAGTTAGAATCATCATACCTGAATCCACTCATTGTGCTGCTAAGGGCCTGATGACACAGATTTCATTGCTGAGTGATATTGCTTTGTAAGTAAATACCACAAGTTCTTTATCCATTTTTCACTTTCTGCGATGTTGAACTTGTACTGTAAACGAGGTTCTTGTAAACAGAGCCGTTCCAAACTTTGGGGTGGCTGTGTCTTTTTGATTTTAATTTCCCTAAGCTATAGGACCATAAGTGGAAGTGCCCTAGGTTCTGTTGCTTTGTTTTTTAGATGTTTCAGGAAACACCATACACTTCTCCCGAGTGGTTGTTGGCAATTTACATCCCGCCCATCAGCATAACAAGGCTCCCAGTTCTCCATGGCCTGTCCTGCCTTTCTGGATTTTACACTTTTTTCAGATGGCCCTTTTGACGGGGGGGAAGTGAGACTTCATTGTAGTGCAGATTTCCTTTGCAAGCTAGCTTGGTTGGCCAAAAAGGGCGTATGCGTTTTTTCCTGAATATATTCAGGAAAAAACGCATACGCCCTTTTTGGCCAAGTGCATCATTGTGGACGTTCTGCCTCTTTTCCTATGCTTTCAATGCAATTCCAGTCTACCTCCTGAAATCGGTTTCCTGCAATTCTGCCCCGCTTTCAAGTCCTCTTGGCAGCCTTACTTCAGTCTATTTTTGGACGATAGCTGTCATTTATAACTCTGCAGGTTTGTGAATTACAGTGCCCCTGAGCTCCTTTCTTCAACTCGCTTTCTTGTGACCTGGCCGCAACACCGCAGGATGGCTTCAGGCCCTAATCTGGTTCCGGCATGGCACGCTGAGCCTTTGGTTATTTCCTCTTCCTGGTGGGAAATGAGAGTTAAATTTGCCCGACCAGACACCTCCAGCTAGTCTCTCATTGGTTTTCGCTATTACTGTTCATCTTCCGCAGAAATTGCAAACTGGGCCAAACAGGAGGTTAAAGGCGTTGACTCTCCAAGTGGGGAGAGTGTTAGTAAAGCGTCTGGAATGTTGCACCCGAGTACCAGAGGAGGAAAACTGAGACATATTTGAACACGTCTCCCGTTCACATGGTTGATCATACTTGGGTTCCACATGCATGTTTTAGCTGAAGGAAGAATACCTTAAACCTGGAGAGTTAAGACCCGTGGAATGGGTACCATGCAATATGACTTCAAAGGGTCTTCATTTGCTCACCGAACCTCTCCAATCCTATCACTGCTGCGTTTATGCCCCTGTACACATGCTTGATTCTCTTTCGGAGACATAGCAATCCATAGGTTTTAAGATACTTACTAGTCAGGTACATTCTTAGGCGTTTAATATGCGGTGTTGAGTCCATTTCGTTGAGCAAGCAGTAGCTCTTGTCTATTCCATATTTGGCTTAAGGAACTTTATCTGTGCTCATTTCAATCTCTGGTTTTATGCAGCACCCCAACTCACCTTTCCCCTTAAGCAAGCATAAGTTGGTTTTCTAAATTTGAGACCCTGTTCTGTTTTGGAATGCAGTTCCTGTGTAGCCAAGTTTACATTCCGTGTATTAGTGATATCTTATGATGTTTCTTTTTCTGTGTGACTTAGTTCAGTTAGAATCATCGTACCTGAATCCACTCATTATGCTGCTACGGTCCTGATGACATAGATTTCATTGCTGAGTGATATTGCTTTGTAAGTGAATACCACAACTTCTTTATCCATTTTTCACTTTCTGCGATGTTGAACTTGTACTGTAAACGAGGTTCTCTTAAACAGAGCCGTTCCAAACTTTGGGGTGGCTGTGTCTTTTTGATTTTAATTTCCCTAAGCTATAGGACCATAAGTGGCAGTGCCCTAGGCTCTGTTGCTTTGTTTTTTAGATGTTTCAGGAAACACCATACACTTCTCCCGAGTGTCTCTTGGCAATTTACATCCCACCCATCAGCATAACAAGGCTCCCAGTTCTCCATGGCCTGTCCTGCCTTTCTGGATTTTACACTTTTTTCAGATGGCCCTTTTGACCGGGGGGAAGTGAGACTTCATTGTAGTGCAGATTTCCTTTGCAAGCTTGCTTGGTTGGCCAAAAAGGGCGTATGCGTTTTTTCCTGAATATATTCAGGAAAAAACGCATACGCCCTTTTTGGCCAAGTGCATCATTGTGGACGTTCTGCCTCTTTTCCTATGCTTTCAATGCAATTCCAGTCTACCTCCTGAAATCGGTTTCCTGCAATTCTGCCCCGCTTTCAAGTCCTCTTGGCAACCTTACTTCAGTCTATTTTTGGACGATAGCTGTCATTTATAACTCTGCAGGTTTGTGAATTACAGTGCCCCTGAGCTCCTTTCTTCAACTCGCTTTCTTGTGACCTGGCCGCAACACCGCAGGATGGCTTCAGGCCCTAATCTGGTTCCGGCCCGGCATGCTGAGCCTTTGGTTAATTCCTCTACCTGCTGGGAAATGAGAGTTAAATTTGCCCGTCCAGACACCTCCAGCTAGCCTCTCATTTGTTCCCGCTATTCCTGTTCATCTTCCGCAGAAATTGCAAACTGGGCCAAACAGGAGGTTAAAGGGACTGACTCTCCAAGTGGGGAGAGTGTTAGTAAAGCGTCTGGATCGTTGCACCCGAGTACCAGGGGAGGAAAACTGAGACATATTTGAACACGTCTCCCGATCACATGGTTGATCATATTCTAGGTTCCACATGCATGTTTTAGCTGAAGGAAGAATACCTAAAACCTGGGTAGTTGAAACCCGTGGAATGGGTACCATGCAATATGACTTCAAAGGGTCTTCATTTGCTCACCGAACCTCTCCAATCCTATCACTGCTGCGTTTATGCCCCTGTACACATGCTTGATTCTCTTTCAGAGACATAGCAATCCATAGGTTTTAAGATACTTACTAGTCAGGTATATACTTAGGCGTTTAATATGGAGTGTGGAGTCCATTTCGTTGAGCAAGGAGTAGCTCTTGTCTATTCCATATTTGACTTAAGGAACTTTATCTGTGCTCATTTCAATCTCTGGTTTTATGCAGCACCCCAACTCACCTTTACCCTTAAGCAAGCATAAGTTGGTTTTCTAAATTTGAGACCCTGTTCTGTTCTGTAATTCAGTTCCTGTGTAGCCAAGTTTACATTCCGTGTATTACTGATATCTTATGATGTTTCTTTTTCTGTGTGACTTATTTCAGTTAGAATCATCATACCTGAATCCACTCATTGTGCTGCTAAGGGCCTGATGACATAGATTTCATTGCTGAGTGATATTGCTTTGTAAGTAAATACCACAACTTCTTTATCCATTTTTCACTTTCTGCGATGTTGAACTTGTACTGTAAACGAGGTTCTTGTAAACAGAGGCGTCCCAAACTTTGGGGTGGCTGTGTCTTTTTGATTTTAATTTCCCTAAGCTATAAGACCATAAGTGTCAGTGCCCTAGGCTCTGTTGCTTTGTTTTTTAGATGTTTCAGGAAACACCATACACTTCTCCCGAGTGTCTGTTGGCAATTTACATCCCGCCCATCAGCATAACAAGGCTCCCAGTTCTCCATGGCCTGTCCTGCCTTTCTGGATTTTACACTTTTTTCAGATGGCCCTTTTGACCGGGGGGAAGTGAGACTTCATTGTAGTGCAGATTTCCTTTGCAAGCTTGCTTGGTTGGCCAAAAAGGGCGTATGCATTTTTTCCTGAATATATTCAGGAAAAAACGCATACGCCCTTTTTGGCCAAGTGCATCATTGTGGACGTTCTGCCTCTTTTCCTATGCTTTCAATGCAATTCCAGTCTACCTCCTGAAATCGGTTTCCTGCAATTCTGCCCCGCTTTCAAGTCCTCTTGGCAGCCTTACTTCAGTCTATTTTTGGACGATAGCTGTCATTTATAACTCTGCAGGTTTGTGAATTACAGTGCCCCTGAGCTCCTTTCTTCAACTCGCTTTCTTGTGACCTGTCCGCAACACCGCAGGATGGCTTCAGGCCCTAATCTGGTTCCGGTACGGCACGCTGAGCCTTTGGTTATTTCCTCTTCCTGGTGGGAAATGAGAGTTAAATTTGCCCGTCCAGACACCTCCAGCTAGCCTCTCATTTGTTCTCGCTATTCCTGTTCATCTTCCGCAGAAATTGCAAACTGGGCCAAACAGGAGGTTAAAGGCGCTGACTCTCCAAGTGGGGAGAGTGTTAGTAAAGCATCTGGAATGTTGCACCCGAGTACCAGGGGAGGAAAACTGAGACATATTTGAACACGTCTCCCGTTCACATGGTTGATCATACTTGGGTTCCACATGCATGTTTTAGCTGAAGGAAGAATACCTTAAACCTGGAGAGTTGAGACCCGTGGAATGGGTACCATGCAATATGACTTCAAAGGGTCTTCATTTGCTCACCGAACCTCTCCAATCCTATCACTGCTGCGTTTATGCCCCTGTACACATGCTTGATTCTCTTTTGGAGACATAGCAATCCATAGGTTTTACGATACTTACTAGTCAGGTACATTCTTAGGCGTTTAATATGCGGTGTTGAGTCCATTTCGTTGAGCAAGGAGTAGCTCTTGTCTATTCCATATTTGACTTAAGGAACTTTATCTGTGCTCATTTCAATCTCTGGTTTTATGCAGCACCCCAACTCACCTTTACCCTTAAGCAAGCATAAGTTGGTTTTCTAAATTTGAGACCGTGTTCTGTTCTGTAATTCAGTTCCTGTGTAGCCAAGTTTACATTCCGTGTATTACTGATATCTTATGATGTTTCTTTTTCTGTGTGACTTATTTCAGTTAGAATCATCATACCTGAATCCACTCATTGTGCTGCTAAGGGCCTGATGACATAGATTTCATTGCTGAGTGATATTGCTTTGTAAGTAAATACCACAACTTCTTTATCCATTTTTCACTTTCTGCGATGTTGAACTTGTACTGTAAACGAGGTTCTTGTAAACAGAGGCGTCCCAAATTTTGGGGTGGCTGTGTCTTTTTGATTTTAATTTCCCTAAGCTATAGGACCATAAGTGGCAGTGCCCTAGGCTCTGTTGCTTTGTTTTTTAGATGTTTCAGGAAACACCATACACTTCTCCCGAGTGTCTGTTGGCAATTTACATCCCGCCCATCAGCATAACAAGGCTCCCAGTTCTCCATGGCCTGTCCTGCCTTTCTGGATTTTACACTTTTTTCAGATGGCCCTTTTGACCGGGGGGAAGTGAGACTTCATTGTAGTGCAGATTTCCTTTGCAAGCTTGCTTGGTTGGCCAAAAAGGGCGTATGCGTTTTTTCCTGAATATATTCAGGAAAAAACGCATACGCCCTTTTTGGCCAAGTGCATCATTGTGGACGTTCTGCCTCTTTTCCTATGCTTTCAATGCAATTCCAGTCTACCTCCTGAAATCGGTTTCCTGCAATTCTGCCCCGCTTTCAAGTCCTCTTGGCAGCCTTACTTCAGTCTATTTTTGGACGATAGCTGTCATTTATAACTCTGCAGGTTTGTGAATTACAGTGCCCCTGAGCTCCTTTCTTCAACTCGCTTTCTTGTGACCTGGCCGCAACACCGCAGGATGGCTTCAGGCCCTAATCTGGTTCCGGCCCGGCATGCTGAGCCTTTGGTTAATTCCTCTTCCTGGTGGGAAATGAGAGTTAAATTTGCCCGTCCAGACACCTCCAGCTAGCCTCTCATTTGTTCTCGCTATTCCTGTTCATCTTCCGCAGAAATTGCAAACTGGGCCAAACAGGAGGTTAAAGGGACTGACTCTCCAAAAGGGGAGAGTGTTAGTAAAGCGTCTGGAATGTTGCACCCGAGTACCAGGGGAGGAAAACTGAGACATATTTGAACACGTCTCCCGTTCACATGGTTGTTCATACTCTAGGTTCCACATGCATGTTTTAGCTGAAGGAAGAATACCTTAAACCTGGGTAGTTGAAACCCGTGGAATGGGTACCATGCAATATGACTTCAAAGGGTCTTCATTTGCTCACCGAACCTCTCCAATCCTATCACTGCTGCGTTTATGCCCCTGTACACATGCTTGATTCTCTTTCGGAGACATAGCAATCCATAGGTTTTAAGATACTTACTAGTCAGGTACATTCTTAGGCGTTTAATATGCGGTGTTGAGTCCATTTCGTTGAGCAAGGAGTAGCTCTTGTCTATTCCATATTTGACTTAAGGAACTTTATCTGTGCTCATTTCAATCTCTGGTTTTATGCAGCACCCCAACTCACCTTTACCCTTAAGCAAGCATAAGTTGGTTTTCTAAATTTGAGACCCTGTTCTGTTCTGTAATTCAGTTCCTGTGTAGCCAAGTTTACATTCCGTGTATTACTGATATCTTATGATGTTTCTTTTTCTGTGTGACTTATTTCAGTTAGAATCATCATACCTGAATCCACTCATTGTGCTGCTAAGGGCCTGATGACATAGATTTCATTGCTGAGTGATATTGCTTTGTAAGTAAATACCACAACTTCTTTATCTATTTTTCACTTTCTGCGATGTTGAACTTGTACTGTAAACGAGGTTCTTGTAAACAGAGGCGTCCCAAATTTTGGGGTGGCTGTGTCTTTTTGATTTTAATTTCCCTAAGCTATAGGACCATAAGTGGCAGTGCCCTAGGCTCTGTTGCTTTGTTTTTTAGATGTTTCAGGAAACACCATACACTTCTCCCGAGTGTCTGTTGGCAATTTACATCCCGCCCATCAGCATAACAAGGCTCCCAGTTCTCCATGGCCTGTCCTGCCTTTCTGGATTTTACACTTTTTTCAGATGGCCCTTTTGACCGGGGGGAAGTGAGACTTCATTGTAGTGCAGATTTCCTTTGCAAGCTTGCTTGGTTGGCCAAAAAGGGCGTATGCATTTTTTCCTGAATATATTCAGGAAAAAACGCATACGCCCTTTTTGGCCAAGTGCATCATTGTGGACGTTCTGCCTCTTTTCCTATGCTTTCAATGCAATTCCAGTCTACCTCCTGAAATCGGTTTCCTGCAATTCTGCCCCGCTTTCAAGTCCTCTTGGCAGCCTTACTTCAGTCTATTTTTGGACGATAGCTGTCATTTATAACTCTGCAGGTTTGTGAATTACAGTGCCCCTGAGCTCCTTTCTTCAACTCGCTTTCTTGTGACCTGGCCGCAACACCGCAGGATGGCTTCAGGCCCTAATCTGGTTCCGGTACGGCACGCTGAGCCTTTGGTTAATTCCTCTTCCTGGTGGGAAATGAGAGTTAAATTTGCCCGTCCAGACACCTCCAGCTAGCCTCTCATTTGTTCTCGCTATTCCTGTTCATCTTCCGCAGAAATTGCAAACTGGGCCAAACAGGAGGTTAAAGGCGCTGACTCTCCAAAAGGGGAGAGTGTTAGTAAAGCGTCTGGAATGTTGCACCCGAGTACCAGGAGAGGAAAACTGAGACATATTAGAACACGTCTCCCGTTCACATGGTTGATCATACTTGGGTTCCACATGCATGTTTTAGCTGAAGGAAGAATACCTTAAACCTGGAGAGTTGAGACCCGTGGAATGGGTACCATGCAATATGACTTCAAAGGGTCTTCATTTGCTCACCGAACCTCTCCAATCCTATCACTGCTGCGTTTATGCCCCTGTACACATGCTTGATTCTCTTTTGGAGACATAGCAATCCATAGGTTTTAATATACTTACTAGTCAGGTACATTCTTAGGCGTTTAATATGCGGTGTTGAGTCCATTTCGTTGAGCAAGGAGTAGCTCTTGTCTATTCCATATTTGACTTAAGGAACTTTATCTGTGCTCATTTCAATCTCTGGTTTTATGCAGCACCCCAACTCACCTTTACCCTTAAGCAAGCATAAGTTGGTTTTCTAAATTTGAGACCGTGTTCTGTTCTGTAATTCAGTTCCTGTGTAGCCAAGTTTACATTCCGTGTATTACTGATATCTTATGATGTTTCTTTTTCTGTGTGACTTATTTCAGTTAGAATCATCATACCTGAATCCACTCATTGTGCTGCTAAGGGCCTGATGACATAGATTTCATTGCTGAGTGATATTGCTTTGTAAGTAAATACCACAACTTCTTTATCCATTTTTCACTTTCTGCGATGTTGAACTTGTACTGTAAACGAGGTTCTTGTAAACAGAGGCGTCCCAAATTTTGGGGTGGCTGTGTCTTTTTGATTTTAATTTCCCTAAGCTATAGGACCATAAGTGGCAGTGCCCTAGGCTCTGTTGCTTTGTTTTTTAGATGTTTCAGGAAACACCATACACTTCTCCCGAGTGTCTGTTGGCAATTTACATCCCGCCCATCAGCATAACAAGGCTCCCAGTTCTCCATGGCCTGTCCTGCCTTTCTGGATTTTACACTTTTTTCAGATGGCCCTTTTGACCGGGGGGAAGTGAGACTTCATTGTAGTGCAGATTTCCTTTGCAAGCTTGCTTGGTTGGCCAAAAAGGGCGTATGCTTTTTTTCCTGAATATATTCAGGAAAAAACGCATACGCCCTTTTTGGCCAAGTGCATCATTGTGGACGTTCTGCCTCTTTTCCTATGCTTTCAATGCAATTCCAGTCTACCTCCTGAAATCGGTTTCCTGCAATTCTGCCCCGCTTTCAAGTCCTCTTGGCAGCCTTACTTCAGTCTATTTTTGGACGATAGCTGTCATTTATAACTCTGCAGGTTTGTGAATTACAGTGCCCCTGAGCTCCTTTCTTCAACTCGCTTTCTTGTGACCTGGCCGCAACACCGCAGGATGGCTTCAGGCCCTAATCTGGTTCCGGCCCGGCATGCTGAGCCTTTGGTTAATTCCTCTTCCTGGTGGGAAATGAGAGTTAAATTTGCCCGTCCAGACACCTCCAGCTAGCCTCTCATTTGTTCTCGCTATTCCTGTTCATCTTCCGCAGAAATTGCAAACTGGGCCAAACAGGAGGTTAAAGGGACTGACTCTCCAAAAGGGGAGAGTGTTAGTAAAGCGTCTGGAATGTTGCACCCGAGTACCAGGGGAGGAAAACTGAGACATATTTGAACACGTCTCCCGTTCACATGGTTGTTCATACTCTAGGTTCCACATGCATGTTTTAGCTGAAGGAAGAATACCTTAAACCTGGGTAGTTGAAACCCGTGGAATGGGTACCATGCAATATGACTTCAAAGGGTCTTCATTTGCTCACCGAACCTCTCCAATCCTATCACTGCTGCGTTTATGCCCCTGTACACATGCTTGATTCTCTTTCGGAGACATAGCAATCCATAGGTTTTAAGATACTTACTAGTCAGGTACATTCTTAGGCGTTTAATATGCGGTGTTGAGTCCATTTCGTTGAGCAAGGAGTAGCTCTTGTCTATTCCATATTTGACTTAAGGAACTTTATCTGTGCTCATTTCAATCTCTGGTTTATGCAGCACCCCAACTCACCTTTACCCTTAAGCAAGCATAAGTTGGTTTTCTAAATTTGAGACCCTGTTCTGTTCTGTAATTCAGTTCCTGTGTAGCCAAGTTTACATTCCGTGTATTACTGATATCTTATGATGTTTCTTTTTCTGTGTGACTTATTTCAGTTAGAATCATCATACCTGAATCCACTCATTGTGCTGCTAAGGGCCTGATGACATAGATTTCATTGCTGAGTGATATTGCTTTGTAAGTAAATACCACAACTTCTTTATCCATTTTTCACTTTCTGCGATGTTGAACTTGTACTGTAAACGAGGTTCTTGTAAACAGAGGCGTCCCAAATTTTGGGGTGGCTGTGTCTTTTTGATTTTAATTTCCCTAAGCTATAGGACCATAAGTGGCAGTGCCCTAGGCTCTGTTGCTTTGTTTTTTAGATGTTTCAGGAAACACCATACACTTCTCCCGAGTGTCTGTTGGCAATTTACATCCCGCCCATCAGCATAACAAGGCTCCCAGTTCTCCATGGCCTGTCCTGCCTTTCTGGATTTTACACTTTTTTCAGATGGCCCTTTTGACCGGGGGGAAGTGAGACTTCATTGTAGTGCAGATTTCCTTTGCAAGCTTGCTTGGTTGGCCAAAAAGGGCGTATGCGTTTTTTCCTGAATATATTCAGGAAAAAACGCATACGCCCTTTTTGGCCAAGTGCATCATTGTGGACGTTCTGCCTCTTTTCCTATGCTTTCAATGCAATTCCAGTCTACCTCCTGAAATCGGTTTCCTGCAATTCTGCCCCGCTTTCAAGTCCTCTTGGCAGCCTTACTTCAGTCTATTTTTGGACGATAGCTGTCATTTATAACTCTGCAGGTTTGTGAATTACAGTGCCCCTGAGCTCCTTTCTTCAACTCGCTTTCTTGTGACCTGGCCGCAACACCGCAGGATGGCTTCAGGCCCTAATCTGGTTCCGGCCCGGCATGCTGAGCCTTTGGTTAATTCCTCTTCCTGGTGGGAAATGAGAGTTAAATTTGCCCGTCCAGACACCTCCAGCTAGCCTCTCATTTGTTCTCGCTATTCCTGTTCATCTTCCGCAGAAATTGCAAACTGGGCCAAACAGGAGGTTAAAGGGACTGACTCTCCAAAAGGGGAGAGTGTTAGTAAAGCGTCTGGAATGTTGCACCCGAGTACCAGGGGAGGAAAACTGAGACATATTTGAACACGTCTCCCGTTCACATGGTTGTTCATACTCTAGGTTCCACATGCATGTTTTAGCTGAAGGAAGAATACCTTAAACCTGGGTAGTTGAAACCCGTGGAATGGGTACCATGCAATATGACTTCAAAGGGTCTTCATTTGCTCACCGAACCTCTCCAATCCTATCACTGCTGCGTTTATGCCCCTGTACACATGCTTGATTCTCTTTCGGAGACATAGCAATCCATAGGTTTTAAGATACTTACTAGTCAGGTACATTCTTAGGCGTTTAATATGCGGTGTTGAGTCCATTTCGTTGAGCAAGGAGTAGCTCTTGTCTATTCCATATTTGACTTAAGGAACTTTATCTGTGCTCATTTCAATCTCTGGTTTATGCAGCACCCCAACTCACCTTTACCCTTAAGCAAGCATAAGTTGGTTTTCTAAATTTGAGACCCTGTTCTGTTCTGTAATTCAGTTCCTGTGTAGCCAAGTTTACATTCCGTGTATTACTGATATCTTATGATGTTTCTTTTTCTGTGTGACTTACTTCAGTTAGAATCATCATACCTGAATCCACTCATTGTGCTGCTAAGGGCCTGATGACACAGATTTCATTGCTGAGTGATATTGCTTTGTAAGTAAATACCACAACTTCTTTCCATTTTTCACTTTCTGTGATGTTGAACTTGTACTGTAAACGAGGTTCTTGTAAACAGAGCCGTTCCAAACTTTGGGGTGGCTGTGTCTTTTTGATTTTAATTTCCCTAAGCTATAGGACCATAAGTGGAAGTGCCCTAGGTTCTGTTGCTTTGTTTTTTAGATGTTTCAGGAAACACCATACACTTCTCCCGAGTGGTTGTTGGCAATTTACATCCCTCCCATCAGCATAACAAGGCTCCCAGTTCTCCATGGCCTGTCCTGCCTTTCTGGATTTTACACTTTTTTCAGATGGCCCTTTTGACCGGGGAGAAGTGAGACTTCATTGTAGTGCAGATTTCCTTTGCAAGTTTGCTTGGTTGGCCAAAAAGGGCGTATGCGTTTTTTCCTGAATATATTCAGGAAAAAACGCATACGCCCTTTTTGGCCAAGTGCATCATTGTGGACGTTCTGCCTCTTTTCCTATGCTTTCAATGCAATTCCAGTCTATCTCCTGAAATCGGTTTCCTGCAATTCTGCCCTGCTTTCAAGTCCTCTTGGCAGCCTTACTTCAGTCTATTTTTGGACGATAGCTGTCATTTATAACTCTGCAGGTTTGTGAATTACAGTGCCCCTGAGCTCCTTTCTTCAACTCGCTTTCTTTTGAGCTGGCCGCAACACCACAGGATATCTTCAGGCCCTAATCTGGTACTGGCACGGCACGCTGAGCCTTTGGTTATTTACTCTTCCTGGTGGGAAATGAGAGTTAAATTTGCCCGTCCAGACACCTCCAGCTAGTCTCTCATTGGTTCTCGCTATTCCTGTTCATCTTCCGCAGAAATTGCAAACTGGGCCAAACAGGAGGTTAAAGGGACTGACTCTCAAAGTCGGGAGGGTGTTAGTAAAGCGTCTGGAATGTTGCACCTGAGTACCTGGGGAGGAAAACTGAGACATATTTGAACACGTCTCCCGATCAAATGGTTGATCAAACTCTACGTTCCACATGCATGTTTTAGCTGAAGGAAGAATACCTTAAACCTGGGTAGTTGAAACCCGTGGAATGGGTACCATGCAATATGACTTCAAAGGGTCTTCATTTGCTCACCGAACCTCTCCAATCCTATCACTGCTGCGTTTATGCACCTGTACACATGCTTGATTCTCTTTTGGAGACATAGCAATCCATAGGTTTTAAGATACTTACTAGTCAGGTACATTCTTAGGCGTTTAATATGCGGTGTTGAGTCCATTTCGTTGAGCAAGGAGTAGCTCTTGTCTATTCCATATTTGGCTTAAGGAACTTTATCTGTGCTCATTTCAATCTCTGGTTTTATGCAGCACCCCAACACACCTTTACCCTTAAGCAAGCATAAGTTGGTTTTCTAAATTTGAGACCCTGTTCTGTTCTGTAATTCAGTTCCTGTGTAGCCAAGTTTCCATTCCGTGTATTACTGATATCTTATGATGTTTCTTTTTCTGTGTGACTTATTTCAGTTAGAATCATCATACCTGAATCCACTCATTGTGCTGCTAAGGGCCTGATGACATAGATTTCATTGCTGAGTGATATTGCTTTGTAAGTGAATACCACAACTTCTTTATCCATTTTTCACTTTCTGCGATGTTGAACTTGTTCTGTAAACGAGGTTCTTGTAAACAGAGCCATTCCAAACTTTGGGGTGGCTGTGTCTTTTTGATTTTAATTTCCCTAAGCTATAGGACCATAAGTGGAAGTGCCCTAGGCTCTGTTGCTTTGTTTTTAAGATATTTCAGGAAACACCATACACTTCTCCCAAGTGTGTGTTGGCAATTTACATCCCGCCCATCAGCATAACAAGGCTCCCAGTTCTCAATGGCCTGTTGCCTTTCTGGATTTTACACTTTTTTCAGATGGCCCTTTTGACCGGGGGGAAGTGAGACTTCATTGTAGTGCAGATTTCCTTTGCAAGCTTGCTTGGTTGGCCAAAAAGGGCGTATGCGTTTTTTCCTGAATATATTCAGGAAAAAACGCATACGCCCTTTTTGGCCAAGTGCATCATTGTGGACGTTCTGCCTCTTTTCCTATGCTTTCAATGCAATTCCAGTCTACCTCCTGAAATCGGTTTCCTGCAATTCTGCCCCGCTTTCAAGTCCTCTAGGCAGCCTTACTTCAGTCTATTTTTGGACGATAGCTGTCATTTATAACTCTGCAGGTTTGTGAATTACAGTGCCCCTGAGCTCCTTTCTTCAACTCGCTTTCTTGTGAGCTGGCCGCAACACCGCAGGATGGCTTCAGGCCCTAATCTGGTTCCGGTACGGCACGCTGAGCCTTTGGTTATTTCCTCTTCCTGGTGGGAAATGAGAGTTAAATTTGCCCGTCCAGACACCTCCAGCTAACCTCTCATTGGTTCTCGCTATTCCTGTTCATCTTCCGCAGAAATTGCAAACTGGGCCAAACAGGAGGTTAAAGGGACTGACTCTCCAAGTGGGGAGAGTGTTAGTAAAGCGTCTGGAATGTTGCACCCTAGTACCAGGGGAGGAAAACTGAGACATATTTGAACACGTCTCCCGTTCACATGGTTGATCATACTTGGGTTCCACATGCATGTTTTAGCTGAAGGAAGAATACCTTAAACGTGGAGAGTTGAGACCCGTGTAACGGGTACCATGCAATATGACTTCAAAGGGTCTTCATTTGCTCACCGAACCTCTCCAATCCTATCACTGCTGCGTTTATGCCCCTGTACACATGCTTGATTCTCTTTTGGAGACATAGCAATCCATAGGTTTTACGATACTTACTAGTCAGGTACATTCTTAGGCGTTTAATATGCGGTGTTGAGTCCATTTCGTTGAGCAAGGAGTAGCTCTTGTCTATTCCATATTTGACTTAAGGAACTTTATCTGTGCTCATTTCAATCTCTGGTTTTATGCAGCACCCCAACTCACCTTTCCCCTTAAGCAAGCATAAGTTGGTTTTCTAAATTTGAGACCCTGTTCTGTTTTGGAATGCAGTTCCTGTGTAGCCAAGTTTACATTCCGTGTATTACTGATATCTTATGATGTTTCTTTTTCTGTGTGACTTATTTCAGTTAGAATCATCATACCTGAATCCACTCATTGTGCTGCTAAGGGCCTGATGACACAGATTTCATTGCTGAGTGATATTGCTTTGTAAGTAAATACCACAACTTCTTTATCCATTTTTCACTTTCTGCGATGTTGAACTTGTACTGTAAACGAGGTTCTTGTAAACAGAGCCGTTCCAAACTTTGGGGTGGCTCTGTCTTTTTGATTTTAAATTCCCTAAGCTATAGGACCATAAGTGGAAGTGCCCTAGGCTCTGTTGCTTTGTTTTTTAGATGTTTCAGGAAACACCATACACTTTTCCCGAGTGGTTGTTGGCAATTTACATCCCGCCCTTCAGCATAACAAGGCTCCCAGTTCTCCATGGCCTGTCCTGCCTTTCTGGATTTTACACTTTTTTCAGATGGCCCTTTTGACCGGGGGGAAGTGAGACTTCATTGTAGTGCAGATTTCCTTTGCAAGCTTGCTTGGTTGGCCAAAAAGTGCGTATGCGTTTTTTCCTGAATATATTCAGGAAAAAACGCATACGCCCTTTTTGGCCAAGTGCATCATTGTGGACGTTCTGCCTCTTTTCCTATGCTTTCAGTGCATTCCAGTCTACCTCCTGAAATCGGTTTCCTGCAATTCTGCCTCGCTTTCAAGTCCTCTTGGCAGCCTTACTTCAGTATATTTTTGGACGATAGCTGTCATTTATAACTCTGCAGGTTTGTGAATTACAGTGCCCCTGAGCTCCTTTCTTCAACGCGCTTTCTTTTGAGCTGGCCGCAACACCGCAGGATGGCTTCAGGCCTTAATCTGGTTCCGGCACGGCACGCTGAGCCTTTGGTTAATTCCTCTTCCTGGTGGGAAATGAGAGTTAAATTTGCCCGTCCAGACACCTCCAGCTAGCCTCTCATTGGTTCTCGCTATTCCTGTTCATCTTCCACAGAAATTGCAAACTGGGCCAAACAGGAGGTTAAGGGGACTGACTCTCCAAGTGGGGAGAGTGTTAGTAAAGCGTCTGGAATGTTGCACCCGAGTACCAGGGGAGGAAAACTGAGACATATTTGAACACGTCTCCCGTTCACATGGTTGATCATACTTGGGTTCCACATGCATGTTTTAGCTGAAGGAAGAATACCTTAAACCTGGAGAGTTAAGACCCGTGTAATGGGTACCATGCAATATGACTTCAAAGGTTCTTCATTTGCTCCCCAAACCTCCCCAATCCTATCACTGCTGCGTTTATGCCCCTGTATACATGCTTGATTCTCTTTCGGAGACATAGCAATCCATAGTTTTTAAGATACTTACTAGTCAGGTACATTCTTAGGCGTTTAATATGCGGTGTTGAGTCCATTTCGTTGAGCAAGGAGTAGCTCTTGTCTATTCCATATTTGGCTTAAGGAACTTTATCTGTGTTCATTTCAATCTCTGGTTTTATGCAGCACCCCAACTCACCTTTCCCCTTAAGCAAGAATAAGGTGGTTTTCTAAATTTGAGACCCTGTTCTGTTCTGTAATTCAGTTCCTGTTTAACCAAGTTTATATTCCGTGTATTAATGATATCTTATGATGTTTCTTTTTCTGTTTGACTTATTTCAGTTAGAATCATCATACCTGAATCCACTCATTGTGCTTCTAAGGGCCTGATGACACAGATTTCATTGCTGTGTGATATTGCTTTGTAAGTAAATACCACAACTTCTTTATCCATTTTTCACTTTCTGCGATGTTGAACTTGTACTGTAAACGAGGTTCTTGTAAACAGAGCCGTTCCAAACTTTGGGGTGGCTGTGTCTTTTTGATTTTAATTTCCCTAAGCTATAGGACCATAAGTGGAAGTGCCCTAGGCTCTGTTGCTTTGTTTTTTAGATGTTTCAGGAAACACCATACACTTCTCCCGAGTGGTTGTTGGCAATTTACATCCCTCCCATCAGCATAACAAGGCTCCCAGTTCTCCATGGCCTGTCCTGACTTTCTGGATTTAACACTTTTTTCAGATGGCCCTTTTGACCGGGGAGAAGTGAGACTTCATTGTAGTGCAGATTTCCTTTGCAAGTTTGCTTTGTTGGCCATAAAGGGCGTATGCGTTTTTTCCTGAATATATTCAGGAAAAAACGCATACGCCCTTTTTGGCCAAGTGCATCATTGTGGACGTTCTGCCTCTTTTCCTATGCTTTCAATGCAATTCCAGTCTACCTCCTGAAATCGGTTTCCTGCAATTCTGCCCCGCATTCAAGTCCTCTTGGCAGCCTTACTTCAGTCTATTTTTGGATGATAGCTGTCATTTATAACTCTGCAGGTTTGTGAATTACAGTGCCCCTGAGCTCCTTTCTTCAACTCGCTTTCTTGTGACCTGGCCACAACACCGCAGGATGGCTTTAGGCCCTAATCTGGTTTCGGCACGGCACGCTGAGCCTTTGGTTAATTCCTCTTCCTGGTGGGAAATGAGAGTTAAATTTGCCCCTCCAGACACCTCCAGCTAGTCTCTCATTGGTTCTCGCTATTCCTGTTCATCTTCCGCAGAAATTGCAAACTGGGCCAAACAGGAGGTTAAAGGGACTGACTCTCAAAGTCGGGAGGGTGTTAGTAAAGCGTCTGGAATGTTGCACCTGAGTACCTGGGGAGGAAAACTGAGACATATTTGAACACGTCTCCCGATCAAATGGTTGATCAAACTCTACGTTCCACATGCATGTTTTAGCTGAAGGAAGAATACCTTAAACCTGGGTAGTTGAAACCCGTGGAATGGGTACCATGCAATATGACTTCAAAGGGTCTTCATTTGCTCACCGTACCTCTCCAATCCTATCACTGCTGCGTTTATGCACCTGTACACATGCTTGATTCTCTTTTGGAGACATAGCAATCCATAGGTTTTAAGATACTTACTAGTCAGGTACATTCTTAGGCGTTTAATATGCGGTGTTGAGTCCATTTCGTTGAGCAAGGAGTAGCTCTTGTCTATTCCATATTTGGCTTAAGGAACTTTATCTGTGCTCATTTCAATCTCTGGTTTTATGCAGCACCCCAACTCACCTTTACCCTTAAGCAAGCATAAGTTGGTTTTCTAAATTTGAGACCCTGTTCTGTTCTGTAATTCAGTTCCTGTGTAGCCAAGTTTCCATTCCGTGTATTACTGATATCTTATGATGTTTCTTTTTCTGTGTGACTTATTTCAGTTAGAATCATCATACCTGAATCCACTCATTGTGCTGCTAAGGGCCTGATGACATAGATTTCATTGCTGAGTGATATTGCTTTGTAAGTGAATACCACAACTTCTTTATCCATTTTTCACTTTCTGCGATGTTGAACTTGTTCTGTAAACGAGGTTCTTGTAAACAGAGCCGTTCCAAACTTTGGGGTGGCTGTGTCTCTTTGATTTTAATTTCCCTAAGCTATAGGACCATAAGTGGAAGTGCCCTAGGCTCTGTTGCTTTGTTTTTAAGATGTTTCAGGAAACACCATACACTTCTCCCAAGTGTCTGTTGGCAATTTACATCCCGCCCATCAGCATAACAAGGCTCCCAGTTCTCAATGGCCTGTTGCCTTTCTGGATTTTACACTTTTTTCAGATGGCCCTTTTGACCAGGGGGAAGTGAGACTTCATTGTAGTGCAGATTTCCTTTGCAAGCTTGCTTGGTTGGCCAAAAAGGGCGTATGCGTTTTTTCCTGAATATATTCAGGAAAAAACGCATACGCCCTTTTTGGCCAAGTGCATCATTGTGGACGTTCTGCCTCTTTTCCTATGCTTTCAATGCAATTCCAGTCTACCTCCTGAAATCGGTTTCCTGCAATTCTGCCCCGCTTTCAAGTCCTCTAGGCAGCCTTACTTCAGTCTATTTTTGGACGATAGCTGTCATTTATAACTCTGCAGGTTTGTGAATTACAGTACCCCTGAGCTCCTTTCTTCAACTCGCTTTCTTGTGACCTGGCCGCAACACCGCAGGATGGCTTCAGGCCCTAATCTGGTTCCGGTACGGCACGCTGAGCCTTTGGTTATTTCCTCTTCCTGGTGGGAAATGAGAGTTATATTTGCCCGTCCAGACACCTCCAGCTAACCTCTCATTGGTTCTCGCTATTCCTGTTCATCTTCCGCAGAAATTGCAAACTGGGCCAAACAGGAGGTTAAAGGGACTGACTCTCCAAGTGGGGAGAGTGTTAGTAAAGCGTCTGGAATGTTGCACCCGAGTACCAGGGGAGGAAAACTGAGACATATTTGAACACGTCTCCCGTTCACATGGTTGATCATACTTGGGTTCCACATGCATGTTTTAGCTGAAGGAAGAATACCTTAAACGTGGAGAGTTGAGACCCGTGTAACGGGTACCATGCAATATGACTTCAAAGGGTCTTCATTTGCTCACCGAACCTCTCCAATCCTATCACTGCTGCGTTTATGCCCCTGTACACATGCTTGATTCTCTTTTGGAGACATAGCAATCCATAGGTTTTACGATACTTACTAGTCAGGTACATTCTTAGGCGTTTAATATGCGGTGTTGAGTCCATTTCGTTGAGCAAGGAGTAGCTCTTGTCTATTCCATATTTGACTTAAGGAACTTTATCTGTGCTCATTTCAATCTCTGGTTTTATGCAGCACCCCAACTCACCTTTCCCCTTAAGCAAGCATAAGTTGGTTTTCTAAATTTGAGACCCTGTTCTGTTTTGGAATGCAGTTCCTGTGTAGCCAAGTTTACATTCCGTGTATTACTGATATCTTATGATGTTTCTTTTTCTGTGTGACTTATTTCAGTTAGAATCATCATACCTGAATCCACTCATTGTGCTGCTAAGGGCCTGATGACACAGATTTCATTGCTGAGTGATATTGCTTTGTAAGTAAATACCACAACTTCTTTATCCATTTTTCACTTTCTGCGATGTTGAACTTGTACTGTAAACGAGGTTCTTGTAAACAGAGCCGTTCCAAACTTTGGGGTGGCTCTGTCTTTTTGATTTTAAATTCCCTAAGCTATAGGACCATAAGTGGAAGTGCCCTAGGCTCTGTTGCTTTGTTTTTTAGATGTTTCAGGAAACACCATACACTTTTCCCGAGTGGTTGTTGGCAATTTACATCCCGCCCTTCAGCATAACAAGGCTCCCAGTTCTCCATGGCCTGTCCTGCCTTTCTGGATTTTACACTTTTTTCAGATGGCCCTTTTGACCGGGGGGAAGTGAGACTTCATTGTAGTGCAGATTTCCTTTGCAAGCTTGCTTGGTTGGCCAAAAAGGGCGTATGCGTTTTTTCCTGAATATATTCAGGAAAAAACGCATACGCCCTTTTTGGCCAAGTGCATCATTGTGGACGTTCTGCCTCTTTTCCTATGCTTTCAGTGCATTCCAGTCTACCTCCTGAAATCGGTTTCCTGCAATTCTGCCTCGCTTTCAAGTCCTCTTGGCAGCCTTACTTCAGTATATTTTTGGACGATAGCTGTCATTTATAACTCTGCAGGTTTGTGAATTACAGTGCCCCTGAGCTCCTTTCTTCAACGCGCTTTCTTTTGAGCTGGCCGCAACACCGCAGGATGGCTTCAGGCCTTAATCTGGTTCCGGCACGGCACGCTGAGCCTTTGGTTAATTCCTCTTCCTGGTGGGAAATGAGAGTTAAATTTGCCCGTCCAGACACCTCCAGCTAGCCTCTCATTGGTTCTCGCTATTCCTGTTCATCTTCCACAGAAATTGCAAACTGGGCCAAACAGGAGGTTAAGGGGACTGACTCTCCAAGTGGGGAGAGTGTTAGTAAAGCGTCTGGAATGTTGCACCCGAGTACCAGGGGAGGAAATCTGAGACATATTTGAACACGTCTCCCGTTCACATGGTTGATCATATTTGGGTTCCACATGCATGTTTTAGCTGAAGGAAGAATACCTTAAACCTGGAGAGTTGAGACCCGTGTAATGGGTACCATGCAATATGACTTCAAAGGTTCTTCATTTGCTCCCCAAACCTCCCCAATCCTATCACTGCTGCGTTTATGCCCCTGTATACATGCTTGATTCTCTTTCGGAGACATAGCAATCCATAGTTTTTAAGATACTTACTAGTCAGGTACATTCTTAGGTGTTTAATATGCGGTGTTGAGTCCATTTCGTTGAGCAAGGAGTAGCTCTTGTCTATTCCATATTTGGCTTAAGGAACTTTATCTGTGTTCATTTCAATCTCTGGTTTTATGCAGCACCCCAACTCACCTTTCCCCTTAAGCAAGAATAAGGTGGTTTTCTAAATTTGAGACCCTGTTCTGTTCTGTAATTCAGTTCCTGTGTAACCAAGTTTATATTCCGTGTATTAATGATATCTTATGATGTTTCTTTTTCTGTGTGACTTATTTCAGTTAGAATCATCATACCTGAATCCACTCATTGTGCTTCTAAGGGCCTGATGACACAGATTTCATTGCTGTGTGATATTGCTTTGTAAGTAAATACCACAACTTCTTTATCCATTTTTCACTTTCTGCGATGTTGAACTTGTACTGTAAACGAGGTTCTTGTAAACAGAGCCGTTCCAAACTTTGGGGTGGCTGTGTCTTTTTGATTTTAATTTCCCTAAACTATAGGACCATAAGTGGAAGTGCCCTAGGTTCTGTTGCTTTGTTTTTTAGATGTTTCAGGAAACACCATACACTTCTCCCGAGTGGTTGTTGGCAATTTACATCCCGCCCATCAGCATAACAAGGCTCCCAGTTCTCCATGGCCTGTCCTGCCTTTCTGGATTTTACACTTTTTTCAGATGGCCCTTTTGACGGGGAGAAGTGAGAATTCATTGTAGTGCAGATTTCCTTTGGAAGTTTGCTAGGTTGGTCAAAAAGGGCGTATGCGTTTTTTCCTGAATATATTCAGGAAAAAACGCATACGCCCTTTTTGGCCAAGTGCATCATTGTGGACGTTCTGCCTCTTTTCCTATGCTTTCAATGCAATTCCAGTCTACCTCCTGAAATCGGTTTCCTGCAATTCTGCCCCGCTTTCAAGTCCTCTTGGCAGCCTTACTTTAGTATATTTTTGGACGATAGCTGTCATTTATAACTCTGCAGGTTTGTGAATTATAGTGCCCCTGAGCTCCTTTCTTCAACTCGCTTTCTTGCGACCTGGCCGCAACACCGCAGGATGGCTTCAGGCCCTAATCTGTTTCCGGCATGGCATGCTGAGCCTTTGGTTAATTCCTCTTCCTGGTGGGAAATGAGAGTTAAATTTGCCCGTCCAGACACCTCCAGCTAGCCTCTCATTGGTTCTCGCTATTCCTGTTCATCTTCTGCAGAAATTGCAAACTGGGCCAAACAGGAGGTTAAAGGGACTGACTCTCCAAGTGGGGAGAGTGTTAGTAAAGTGTCTGGAATGTTGCACCCGAGTACCAGGGGAGGAAAACTGAGACATATTTGAACACGTCTCCCATTCACATGGTTGATCATACTCTGGGTTCCACATGCATGTTTTAGCTGAAGGAAGAATACCTTAAAACTGCAGAGTTGAGACCCGTGTAATGGGTACCATGCAATATGACTTCAAAGGGTCTTCATTTGCTCCCCAAACCTCCCCAATCCTATCACTGCTGCGTTTATGCCCCTGTATACATGCTTGATTCTCTTTCGGAGACATAGCAATCCATAGTTTTTAAGATACTTACTAGTCAGGTACATTCTTAGGTGTTTAATATGCGGTGTTGAGTCCATTTCGTTGAGCAAGGAGTAGCTCTTGTCTATTCCATATTTGGCTTAAGGAACTTTATCTGTGTTCATTTCAATCTCTGGTTTTATGCAGCACCCCATCTCACCTTTCCCCTTAAGCAAGAATAAGGTGGTTTTCTAAATTTGAGACCCTGTTCTGTTCTGTAATTCAGTTCCTGTGTAACCAAGTTTATATTCCGTGTATTAATGATATCTTATGATGTTTCTTTTTCTGTGTGACTTATTTCAGTTAGAATCATCATACCTGAATCCACTCATTGTGCTTCTAAGGGCCTGATGACACAGATTTCATTGCTGTGTGATATTGCTTTGTAAGTAAATACCACAACTTCTTTATCCATTTTTCACTTTCTGCGATGTTGAACTTGTACTGTAAACGAGGTTCTTGTAAACAGAGCCGTTCCAAACTTTGGGGTGGCTGTGTCTTTTTGATTTTAATTTCCCTAAACTATAGGACCATAAGTGGAAGTGCCCTAGGTTCTGTTGCTTTGTTTTTTAGATGTTTCAGGAAACACCATACACTTCTCCCGAGTGGTTGTTGGCAATTTACATCCCGCCCATCAGCATAACAAGGCTCCCAGTTCTCCATGGCCTGTCCTGCCTTTCTGGATTTTACACTTTTTTCAGATGGCCCTTTTGACGGGGAGAAGTGAGAATTCATTGTAGTGCAGATTTCCTTTGGAAGTTTGCTAGGTTGGTCAAAAAGGGCGTATGCGTTTTTTCCTGAATATATTCAGGAAAAAATGCATACGCCCTTTTTGGCCAAGTGCATCATTGTGGACGTTCTGCCTCTTTTCCTATGCTTTCAATGCAATTCCAGTCTACCTCCTGAAATCGGTTTCCTGCAATTCTGCCCCGCTTTCAAGTCCTCTTGGCAGCCTTACTTCAGTATATTTTTGGACGATAGCTGTCATTTATAACTCTGCAGGTTTGTGAATTATAGTGCCCCTGAGCTCCTTTCTTCAACTCGCTTTCTTGCGACCTGGCCGCAACACCGCAGGATGGCTTCAGGCCCTAATCTGTTTCCGGCATGGCATGCTGAGCCTTTGGTTAATTCCTCTTCCTGGTGGGAAATGAGAGTTAAATTTGCCCGTCCAGACACCTCCAGCTAGCCTCTCATTGGTTCTCGCTATTCCTGTTCATCTTCTGCAGAAATTGCAAACTGGGCCAAACAGGAGGTTAAAGGGACTGACTCTCCAAGTGGGGAGAGTGTTAGTAAAGTGTCTGGAATGTTGCACCCGAGTACCAGGGGAGGAAAACTGAGACATATTTGAACACGTCTCCCATTCACATGGTTGATCATACTCTGGGTTCCACATGCATGTTTTAGCTGAAGGAAGAATACCTTAAAACTGCAGAGTTGAGACCCGTGTAATGGGTACCATGCAATATGACTTCAAAGGGTCTTCATTTGCTCACCGAACCTCTCCAATCCTATCACTGCTGCGTTTATGCACCTGTACACATGCTTGATTCTCTTTTGGAGACATAGCAATCCATAGGTATTAAGATACTTACTAGTCAGGTACATACTTAGGCGTTTAATATGGGGTTTTGAGTCCATTTCGTTGAGCAAGGAGTAGCTCTTGTCTATTCCATATTTGGCTTAAGGAACTTTATCTGTGCTCATTTCAATCTCTGGTTTTATGCAGCACCCCAACTCACCTTTCCCCTTAAGCAAGCTTAAGTTGGTTTTCTAAATTTGAGACCCTGTTCTGTTTTGGAATGCAGTTCCTGTGTAGCCAAGTTTACATTCCGTGTATTAGTGATATCTTATGATGTTTCTTTTTCTGTGTGACTTATTTCAGTTAGAATCATCATACCTGAATCCACTCATTGTGCTGCTAAGGGCCTGATGACACAGATTTCATTGCTGAGTGATATTGCTTTGTAAGTAAATACCACAACTTCTTTATCCATTTTTCACTTTCTGCGATGTTGAACTTGTACTGTAAACGAGGCTCTTGTAAACAGAGCCGTTCCAAACTTTGGGGTGGCTGTGTCTTTTTGATTTTAATTTCCCTAAGCTATAGGACCATAAGTGGAAGTGCCCTAGGCTCTGTTGCTTTGTTTTTTAGATGTTTCAGGAAACACCATACACTTCTCCCAAGTGTCTGTTGGCAATTTACATCCCGCCCATCAGCATAACAAGGCTCCCAGTTCTCCATGGCCTGTTGCCTTTCTGGATTTTACACTTTTTTCAGATGGCCCTTTTGACCAGGGGGAAGTGAGACTTCATTGTAGTGCAGATTTCCTTTGCAAGCTTGCTTGGTTGGCCAAAAAGGGCGTATGCGTTTTTTCCTGAATATATTCAGGAAAAAACGCATACGCCCTTTTTGGCCAAGTGCATCATTGTGGACGTTCTGCCTCTTTTCCTATGCTTTCAATGCAATTCCAGTCTACCTCCTGAAATCGGTTTCCTGCAATTCTGCCCCGCTTTCAAGTCCTCTTGGCAGCCTTACTTCAGTCTATTTTTGGACGATAGCTGTCATTTATAACTCTGCAGGTTTGTGAATTACAGTGCCCCTGAGCTCCTTTCTTCAACTCGCTTTCTTTTGAGCTGGCCGCAACACCGCAGGATGGCTTCAGGCCCTAATCTGGTTCTGGTACGGCACGCTGAGCCTTTGGTTATTTCCTCTTCCTGGTGGGAAATGAGAGTTAAATTTGCCCGTCCAGACACCTCCAGCTAGCCTCTCATTGGTTCTCGCTATTCCTGTTCATCTTCCACAGAAATTGCAAACTGGGCCAAACAGGAGGTTAAAGGGACTGACTCTCCAGGTGGGGAGAGTGTTAGTAAAGCGTCTGGAATGTTGCACCCGAGTACCAGGGGAGGAAAACTGAGACATATTTGAACACGTCTCCCGTTCACATGGTTGATCATACTTGGGTTCCACATGCATGTTTTAGCTGAAGGAAGAATACCTTAAACCTGGAGAGTTGAGACCCGTGTAATGGGTACCATGCAATATGACTTCAAAGGTTCTTCATTTGCTCACCAAACCTCCCCAATCCTATCACTGCTGCGTTTATGCCCCTGTATACATGCTTGATTCTCTTTCGGAGACATAGCAATCCATAGTTTTTAAGATACTTACTAGTCAGGTACATTCTTAGGCGTTTAATATGCGGTGTTGAGTCCATTTCGTTGAGCAAGGAGTAGCTCTTGTCTATTCCATATTTGGCTTAAGGAACTTTATCTGTGCTCATTTCAATCTCTGGTTTTATGCAGCACCCCAACTCACCTTTCCCCTTAAGCAAGCATAAGGTGGTTTTCTAAATTTGAGACCCTGTTCTGTTCTGTAATTCAGTTCCTGTGTAACCAAGTTTATATTCCGTGTATTAATGATATCTTATGATGTTTCTTTTTCTGTGTGACTTATTTCAGTTAGAATCATCATACCTGAATCCACTCATTGTGCTTCTAAGGGCCTGATGACACAGATTTCATTGCTGTGTGATATTGCTTTGTAAGTAAATACCACAACTTCTTTATCCATTTTTCACTTTCTGCGATGTTGAACTTGTACTGTAAACGAGGTTCTTGTAAACAGAGCCGTTCCAAACTTTGGGGTGGCTGTGTCTTTTTGATTTTAATTTCCCTAAGCTATAGGACCATAAGTGGAAGTGCCCTAGGTTCTGTTGCTTTGTTTTTTAGATGTTTCAGGAAACACCATACACTTCTCCCGAGTGGTTGTTGGCAATTTACATCCCGCCCATCAGCATAACAAGGCTCCCAGTTCTCCATGGCCTGTCCTGCCTTTCTGGATTTCACACTTTTTTCAGATGGCCCTTTTGACGGGGAGAAGTGAGACTTCATTGTAGTGCAGATTTCCTTTGGAAGTTTGCTAGGTTGGTCAAAAAGGGCGTATGCGTTTTTTCCTGAATATATTCAGGAAAAAACGCATACGCCCTTTTTGGCCAAGTGCATCATTGTGGACGTTCTGCCTCTTTTCCTATGCTTTCAATGCAATTCCAGTCTACCTCCTGAAATCGGTTTCCTGCAATTCTGCCCCGCTTTCAAGTCCTCTTGGCAGCCTTACTTCAGTCTATTTTTGGACGATAGCTGTCATTTATAACTCTGCAGGTTTGTGAATTAGAGTGCCCCTGAGCTCCTTTCTTCAACTCGCTTTCTTGTGACCTGGCCGCAACACCGCAGGATGGCTTCAGGCCCTAATCTGGTTCCGGGACGCCACGCTGAGCCTTTGGTTATTTCCTCTTCCTCGTGGGAAATGAGAGTTAAATTTGCCCGTCCAGACACCTCCAGCTAGCCTCTCATTTGTTCTCGCTATTCCTGTTCATCTTCCGCAGAAATTGCAAACTGTGCGAAACAGGAGGTTAAATGACTGACTCTCCAAGTCGGGAGAGTGTTAGTAAAGCGTCTGGAATGTTGCACCCGAGTACCAGGGTATGAAAACTGAGACATATTTGAACACGTCTCCCGATCACATGGTTGATCATACTCTAGGTTACACATGCATGTTTTAGCTGAAGGAAGAATACCTTAAACCTGGGTAGTTGAAACCCGTGGAATGGGTACCATGCAATATGACTTCAAAGGGTCTTCATTTGCTCACCGAACCTCTCCAATCCTATCACTGCTGCGTTTATGCCCCTGTACACATGCTTGATTCTCTTTTGGAGACATAGCAATCCATAGGTTTTAAGATACTTACTAGTCAGGTACATTCTTAGGCGTTTAATATGGGGTGTTGAGTCCATTTCGTTGAGCAAGGAGTAGCTCTTCTCTATTCCATATTTGGCTTAAGGAACTTTATCTGTGCTCATTTCAATCTCTGGTTTTATGCAGCACCCCAACTCACCTTTCCCCTTAAGCAAGAATAAGTTGGTTTTCTAAATTTGAGACCCTGTTCTGTTCTGTAATTCAGTTCCTGTGTAGCCAAGTTTACATTCCGTGTATTACTGATATCTTATGATGTTTCTTTTTCTGTGTGACTTATTTCAGTTAGAATCATCATACCTGAATCCACTCATTGTGCTGCTAAGGGCATGATGACATAGATTTCATTGCTGTGTGATATTGCTTTGTAAGTAAATACCACAACTTCTTTATCCATTTTTCACTTTCTGCGATGTTGAACTTGTACTGTAAACGAGGTTCTTGTAAACAGAGGCGTCCCAAACTTTGGGGTGGCTGTGTCTTTTTGATTTTAATTTCCCTAAGCTATAGGACCATAAGTGGCAGTGCCCTAGGCTCTGTTGCTTTGTTTTTTAGATGTTTCAGGAAACACCATACACTTCTCCCGAGTGTCTGTTGGCAATTTAAATCCCGCCCATCAGCATAACAAGGCTCCCAGTTCTCCATGGCCTGTCCTGCCTTTCTGGATTTTACACTTTTTTCAGATGGCCCTTTTGACCGGGGAGAAGTGAGACTTCATTGTAGTGCAGATTTCCTTTGCAAGCTTGCTTGGTTGGCCAAAAAGGGCGTATGCGTTTTTTCCTGAATATATTCAGGAAAAAACGCATACGCCCTTTTTGGCCAAGTGCATCATTGTGGACGGTCTGCCTCTTTTCCTATGCTTTCAATGTAATTCCAGTCTACCTCCTGAAATCGGTTTCCTGCAATTCTGCCCCGCTTTCAAGTCCTCTTGGCAGCCTTACTTCAGTATATTTTTGGACGATAGCTGTCATTTATAACTCTGCAGGTTTGTGAATTACAGTGCCCCTGAACTCCTTTCTTCAACTCGCTTTCTTTTGAGCTGGCCGCAACACTGCAGGATGGCTTCAGGCCCTAATCTGGTTCCGGGACGGCACGCTGAGCCTTTGGTTATTTCCTCTTCCTGTTGGGAAATGAGAGTTAAATTTGCCCGTCCAGACACCTCCAGCTAGCCTCTCATTGGTTCTCGCTATTCCTGTTCATCTTCCGCAGAAATTGCAAACTGTGCCAAACAGGAGGTTAAAGGCGCTGACTCTCCAAGTAGGGAGAGTGTTAGTAAAGCGTCTGGAATGTTGCTCCCGAGTACCAGGGGAGGAAAACTGAGACATATTTGAACACGTCTCCCGATCACATGGTTGATCATACTCTGGGTTCCACATGCATGTTTTAGCTGAAGGAAGAATACCTAAAACCTGGGTAGTTGAAACCCGTGGAATGGGTACCATGCAATATGACTTCAAAGGGTCTTCATTTGCTCACCGAACCTCTCCAATCCTATCACTGCTGCGTTTATGCCCCTGTACACATGCTTGATTCTCTTTCAGAGACATAGCAATCTATAGGTTTTAAGGTACTTACTAGTCAGGTACATTCTTAGGCGTTTAATATGCGGTGTTGAGTCCATTTCGTTGAGCAAGGAGTAGCTCTTGTCCATTCCATATTTGGCTTAAGGAAGTTTATCTGTGCTCATTTCAATCTCTGGTTTTATGCAGCACCCCAACTCACCTTTCTCCTTAAGCAAGCATAAGTTTGTTTTCTAAATTTGAGACCCTGTTCTGTTCTGTAATTCAGTTCCTGTGTAGCCAAGTTTACATTCCGTGTATTACTGATATATTATGATGTTTCTTTTTCTGTGTGACTTACTTCAGTTAGAATCATCATACCTGAATCCACTCATTGTGCTGCTAAGGGCCTGATGACACAGATTTCATTGCTGAGTGATATTGCTTGGTAAGTAAATACCACAACTTCTTTATCCATTTTTCACTTTCTGCGATGTTGAACTTGTACTGTAAACGAGGTTCTTGTAAACAGAGGCGTCCCAAACTTTGGGGTGGCTGTGTCTTTTTGATTTTAATTTACCTAAGCTATAGGACCATAAGTGGCAGTGCCCTAGGCTCTGTTGCTTTGTTTTTTAGATGTTTCAGGAAACAACATACACTTCTCCCGAGTGTCTGTTGGCAATTTACATCCCGCCCATCAGCATAACAAGGCTCCCAGTTCTCCATGGCCTGTCCTGTCTTTCTGGATTTTACACTTTTTTCAGATGGCCCTTTTGACCGGTGGGAAGTGAGACTTCATTGTAGTGCAGATTTCCTTTGCAAACTTGCTTGATTGGCCAAAAAGGGCGTATGCGTTTTTTCCTGAATATATTCAGGAAAAAACGCATACGCCCTTTTTGGCCAAGTGCATCATTGTGGACGTTCTGCCTCTTTTCCTATGCTTTCAATGCAATTCCAGTCTACCTCCTGAAATCGGTTTCCTGCAATTCTGCCCCGCTTTCAAGTCCTCTTGGCAGCCTTACTTCAGTATATTTTTGGACGATAGCTGTCATTTATAACTCTGCAGGTTTGTGAATTTCAGTGCCCCTGAGCTCCTTTCTTCAACTCGCTTTCTTTTGAGCTGGCCGCAACACCACAGGATGGCTTCAGGCCCTAATCTGGTTCCGGTACGGCACGCTGAGCCTTTGGTTAATTCCTCTTCCTGGTGGGAAATGAGAGTTAAATTTGCCCGTCCAGACACCTCCAGCTAGCCTCTCATTGGTTCTCGCTATTCCTGTTCATCTTCCGCAGAAATTGCAAACTGTGCCAAACAGGAGGTTAAATGACTGACTCTCCAAGTCGGGAGAGTGTTAGTAAAGCGTCTGGAATGTTGCACCCGAGTACCAGGGTACGAAAACTGAGACATATTTGAACACGTCTCCCGATCACATGGTTGATCATACTCTAGGTTCCACATGCATGTTTTAGCTGAAGGAAGAATACCTTAAACCTGGGTAGTTGAAACCCGTGGAATGGGTACCATGCAATATGACTTCAAAGGGTCTTCATTTGCTCACCGAACCTCTCCAATCCTATCACTGCTGCGTTTATGCCCCTGTACACATGCTTGATTCTCTTTTGGAGACATAGCAATCCATAGGTTTTAAGATACTTACTAGTCAGGTACATTCTTAGGCGTTTAATATGGGGTGTTGAGTCCATTTCGTTGAGCAAGGAGTAGCCCTTGTCTATTCCATATTTGGCTTAAGGAACTTTATCTGTGCTCATTTCAATCTCTGGTTTTATGCAGTACCCCAACTCACCTTTACCCTTAAGCAAGAATAAGTTGGTTTTCTAAATTTGAGACCCTGTTCTGTTCTGTAATTCAGTTCCTGTGTAGCCAAGTTTACATTCCGTGTATTACTGATATCTTATGATGTTTCTTTTTCTGTGTGACTTATTTCAGTTAGAATCATCATACCTGAATCCACTCATTGTGCTGCTAAGGGCCTGATGACATAGATTTCATTGCTGAGTGATATTGCTTTGTAAGTAAATACCACAACTTCTTTATCCATTTTTCACTTTCTGCGATGTTGAAGTTGTACTGTAAACGAGGTTCTTGTAAACAGAGGCGTCCCAAACTTTGGGGTGGCTGTGTCTTTTTGATTTTAATTTCCCTAAGCTATAGGACCATAAGTGGCAGTGCCCTAGGCTCTGTTGCTTTGTTTTTTAGATGTTTCAGGAAACACCATAGACTTCTCCCGAGTGTCTGTTGGCAATTTACATCCCGCCCATCAGCATAACAAGGCTCCCAGTTCTCCATGGCCTGTCCTGCCTTTCTGGATTTTACACTTTTTTCAGATGGCCCTTTTGACCGGGGGGAAGTGAGACTTCATTGTAGTGCAGATTTCCTTTGCAAGCTTGCTTGGTTGGCCAAAAAGGGCGTATGCGTTTTTTCCTGAATATATTCAGGAAAAAACGCATACGCCCTTTTTGGCCAAGTGCATCATTGTGGACGGTCTGCCTCTTTTCCTATGCTTTCAATGTAATTCCAGTCTACCTCCTGAAATCGGTTTCCTGCAATTCTGCCCCGCTTTCAAGTCCTCTTGGCAGCCTTACTTCAGTCTATTTTTGGACGATAGCTGTCATTTATAACTCTGCAGGTTTGTGAATTACAGTGCCCCTGAGCTCCTTTCTTCAACTCGCTTTCTTTTGAGCTGGCCGCAACAACACAGGATGGCTTCAGGCCCTAATCTGGTTCCGGGACGGCACGCTGAGCCTTTGGTTATTTCCTCTTCCTCGTGGGAAATGAGAGTTAAATTTGCCCGTCCAGACACCTCCAGCTAGCCTCTCATTGGTTCTCGCTATTCCTGTTCATCTTCCGCAGAAATTGCAAACTGTGCCAAACAGGAGGTTAAAGGCGCTGACTCTCCAAGTAGGGAGAGTGTTAGTAAAGCGTCTGGAATGTTGCTCCCGAGTACCAGGGGAGGAAAACTGAGACATATTTGAACACGTCTCCCGATCACATGGTTGATCATACTCTGGGTTCCACATGCATGTTTTAGCTGAAGTAAGAATACCTAAAACCTGGAGAGTTGAAACCCGTGGAATGGGTACCATGCAATATGACTTCAAAGGGTCTTCATTTGCTCACCGAACCTCTCCAATCCTATCACTGCTGCGTTTATGCCCCTGTACACCTGCTTGATTCTCTTTCAGAGACATAGCAATCTATAGGTTTTAAGGTACTTACTAGTCAGGTACATTCTTAGGCGTTTAATATGCGGTGTTGAGTCCATTTCGTTGAGCAAGGAGTAGCTCTTGTCTATTCCATATTTGGCTTAAGGAACTTTATCTGTGCTCATTTCAATCTCTGGTTTTATGCAGCACCCCAACTCACCTTTCTCCTTAAGCAAGCATAAGTTGGTTTTCTGAATTTGAGACCCTGTTCTGTTCTGTAATTCAGTTCCTGTGTAGCCAAGTTTACATTCAGTGTATTACTGATATCTTATGATGTTTCTTTTTCTGTGTGACTTACTTCAGTTAGAATCATCATACCTGAATCCACTCATTGTGCTGCTAAGGGCCTGATGACACAGATTTCATTGCTGAGTGATATTGCTTTGTAAGTAAATACCACAACTTCTTTATCCATTTTTCACTTTCTGCGATGTTGAACTTGTACTGTAAACGAGGTTCTTGTAAACAGAGGTGTCCCAAACTTTGGGGTGGCTGTGTCTTTTTGATTTTAATTTCCCTAAGCTATAGGACCATAAGTGGCAGTGCCCTAGGCTCTGTTGCTTTGTTTTTTAGATGTTTCAGGAAACACCATACACTTCTCCCGAGTGTCTGTTGGCAATTTACATCCCGCCCATCAGCATAACAAGGCTCCCAGTTCTCCATGGCCTGTCCTGCCTTTCTGGATTTTACACTTTTTTCAGATGACCCTTTTGAGCGGGGGGAAGTGAGACTTCACTGTAGTGCAGATTTCCTTTGCAAACTTGCTTGGTTGGCCAAAAAGGGCGTATGCGTTTTTCCTGAATATATTCAGGAAAAAACGCATACGCCCTTTTTGGCCAAGTGCATCATTGTGGACGTTCTGCCTCTTTTCCTATGCTTTCAATGCAATTCCAGTCTACCTCCTGAAATCGGTTTCCTGCAATTCTGCCCCGCTTTCAAGTCCTCTTGGCAGCCTTACTTCAGTCTATTTTTGGACGATAGCTGTCATTTATAACTCTGCAGGTTTGTGAATTACAGTGCCCCTGAGCTCCTTTCTTCAACTCGCTTTCTTTTGAGCTGGCCGCAACACCGCAGGATGGCTTCAGGCCCTAATCTGGTTCCGGTACGGCACGCTGAGCCTTTGGTTAATTCCTCTTCCTGGTGGGAAATGAGAGTTAAATTTGCCCGTCCAGACACCTCCAGCTAGCCTCTCATTGGTTCTCGCTATTCCTGTTCATCTTCCGCAGAAATTGCAAACTGTGCCAAACAGGAGATTAAATGACTGACTCTCCAAGTCGGGAGAGTGTTAGTAAAGCATCTGGAATGTTGCACCCGAGTACGAGGGTACGAAAACTGAGACATATTTGAACACGTCTCCCGATCACATGGTTGATCATACTCTAGGTTCCACATGCATGTTTTAGCTGAAGGAAGAATACCTTAAACCTGGGTAGTTGAAACCCGTGGAATGGGTACCATGCAATATGACTTCAAAGGGTCTTCATTTGCTCACCGAACCTCTCCAATCCTATCACTGCTGCGTTTATGCCCCTGTACACATGCTTGATTCTCTTTTGGAGACATAGCAATCCATAGGTTTTAAGATACTTACTAGTCAGGTACATTCTTAGGCGTTTAATATGGGGTGTTGAGTCCATTTCGTTGAGCAAGGAGTAGCTCTTGTCTATTCCATATTTGGCTTAAGGAACTTTATCTGTGCTCATTTCAATCTCTGGTTTTATGCAGCACCCCAACTCACCTTTACCCTTAAGCAAGAATAAGTTGGTTTTCTAAATTTGAGACCCTGTTCTGTTCTGTAATTCAGTTCCTGTGTAGCCAAGTTTTCATTCCGTGTATTACTGATATCTTATGATGTTTCTTTTTCTGTGTGACTTATTTCAGTTAGAATCATTGTACCTGAATCCACTCATTATGCTGCTACGGGCCTGATGACATAGATTTCATTGCTGAGTGATACTGCATTGTACGTAAGTACCACAAGTTCTTTATCCATTTTTCACTTTCTGTGATATTGAACTTGTACGATAAATGAGGTTCTTGTAAACAGAGTCGTCCCAAACTTTGGGGTGGCTGTGTCTTTTTGATTTTAATTTCCCTATGCTATAGGACCATAAGTGGAAGTGCCCTAGGCTCTGTTGCTTTGTTTTTTAGATGTTTCAGGAAACACCCTACACTTCTCCCTAGTGTCTGTTGGCAATTTAAATCCCGCCCATCAGCATAACAAGGCTCCCAGTTCTCCATGGCCTGTCCTGCCTTTCTGGATTTTACACTTTTTTCAGATGGCCCTTTTGACCGGGGGGAAGTGAGACTTCATTGTAGTGCAGATTTCCTTTGCAAGCTTGCTTGGTTGGCCAAAAAGGGCGTATGCGTTTTTTCCTGAATATATTCAGGAAAAAACGCATACGCCCTTTTTGGCCAAGTGCATCATTGTGGACGTTCTGCCTCTTTTCCTATGCTTTCAATGCAATTCCAGTCTACCTCCTGAAATCGGTTTCCTGCAATTCTGCCCCGCTTTCAAGTCCTCTTGGCAGCCTTACTTCAGTCTATTTTTGGACGATAGCTGTCATTTATAACTCTGCAGGTTTGTGAATTACAGTGCCCCTGAGCTCCTTTCTTCAACTCGCTTTCTTGTGACCTGGCCGCAACACCGCACGATGGCTTCAGGCCCTAATCTGATTCCGGCATGGCACGCTGAGCCTTTGGTTAATTCCTCTTCCTGGTGGGAAATGAGAGTTAAATTTGCCCGTCCAGACACCTCCAGCTAGTCTCTCATTGGTTCTCGCTATTCCTGTTCATCTTCCGCAGAAATTGCAAACTGGGCCAAACAGGAGGTTAAAGGGACTGACTCTCTAAGTCGGGAGAGTGTTAGTAAAGCGTCTGGAATGTTGAACCCGAGTACCAGGGGAGAAAAACTGAGACATATTTGAACACGTCTCCCGTTCACACGGTTGATCATACTCTGGGTTCCACATGCATGTTTTAGCTGAAAGAAGAATACTTTAAACCTGCAGAGTTGAGACCCGTGGAATGGGTACCATGCAATATGACTTCAAAGGGTCTTCATTTGCTCACCGAACCTCTCCAATCCTATCACTGCTGCGTTTATGCCCCTGTACACATGCTTGATTCTCTTTCGGAGACATAGCAATCCATAGCTTTTAAGATACTTACTAGTCAGGTACATTCTTAGGCGTTTAATATGCGGTAATGAGTCCATTTCATTGAGCAAGCAGTAGCTCTTGTCTATTCCATATTTGGCTTAAGGAACTTTATCTGTGCTCATTGCAATCTCTGGTTTTATGCAGCACCCCAACTCACCTTTCCGCTTAAGCAAGCATAAGTTGCTTTTCTAAATTTGAGACCCTGTTCTGTTTTGGAATTCAGTTCCTGTGTAGCCAAGTTTACATTCTGTGTATTAGTGATATCTTATGATGTTTCTTTTTCTGTGTGACTTATTTCAGTTAGAATCATCGTACCTGAATCCACTCAGTATGCTGCTACGGGCCTGATGACGTAGATTTCATTGCTGAGTGATACTGCATTGTACGTAAGTACCACAAGTTCTTTATCCATTTTTCACTTTCTGCGATGTTGAACTTGTACTGTAAACGAGGTTCTTGTAAACAGAGCCGTTCCAAACTTTGGGGTGGCTGTGTCTTTTTGATTTTAATTTCCCTAAGCTATAGGACGATAAGTGGAAGTGCCCTAGGTTCTGTTACTTTGTTTTTTAGATGTTTCAGGAAACACCATACACTTCTCCCGAGTGGTTGTTGGCAATTTACATCCCGCCCATCAGCATAACAAGGCTCCCAGTTCTCCATGGCCTGTCCTGCCTTTCTGGATTTTACACTTTTTTCAGATGGCCCTTTTGACCGGGGGGAAGTGAGACTTCATTGTAGTGCAGATTTCCTTTGCAAGCTTGCTTGGTTGGCCAAAAAGGGCGTATGCGTTTTTTCCTGAATATATTCAGGATAAAACGCATACGCCCTTTTTGGCCAAGTGCATCATTGTGGACGTTCTGCCTCTTTTCCTATGCTTTCAATGCAATTCCAGTCTACCTCCTGAAATCGGTTTCCTGCAATTCTGCCCCACTTTCAAGTCCTCTTGGCAGCCTTACTTCAGTCTATTTTTGGACGATAGCTGTCATTTATAACTCTGCAGGTTTGTGAATTACAGTGACCCTGAGCTCCTTTCTTCAACTCGCTTTCTTGTGACCTGCCGCAACACCGCAGGATGGCTTCAGGCCCTAATCTGGTTCCGGCACGGCACGCTGAGCCTTTGGTTAATTCCTCTTCCTGGTGGGAAATGAGAGTTAAATTTGCCCGTCCAGACACCTCCAGCTAGTCTCTCATTGGTTCTCCCTATTCCTGTACATCTTCCGCAGAAATTGCAAACTGGGCCAAACAGGAGGTTAAAGGCACTGACTCTCCAAGTGGGGAGAGTGTTAGTAAAGCGTCTGGAATGTTGCACCCGAGTACCAGGGGAGGAAAACTGAGACATATTTGAACACGTCTCCAGTTCACACGGTTGATCATACTCTGGGTTCCACATGCATGTTTTAGCTGAAGGAAGAATACCTTAAACCTGCAGAGTTGAGACCCGTGGAATGGGTACCATGCAATATGACTTCAAAGGGTCTTCATTTGCTCACCGAACCCCTCCAATCCTATCACTGCTGCGTTTATGCCCCTGTACACACGCTTGATTCTCTTTTGGAGACATAGCAATCCATAGGTTTTAAGATACTTACTAGTCAGGTACATTCTTAGGCGTTTAATATGGGGTGTTGAGTCCATTTCGATGAGCAAGGAGTAGCTCTTGTCTGTTCCATATTTGGCTTAAGGAACTTTATCTGTGCTCATTTCAATCTCTGGTTTTATGCAGCACCCCAACTCACCTTTCCCCTTAAGCAAGCATAAGTTGGTTTTCTAAATTTGAGACCCTGTTCTGTTTTGGAATTCAGTTCCTGTGTAGCCAAGTTTACATTCCGTGTATTAGTGATATCTTATGATGTTTCTTTTTCTGTGTGCCTTATTTCAGTTAGAATCATCGTACCTGAATCCACTCATTATGCTGCTACGGGCCTGATGACATAGATTTCATTGCTGAGTGATACTGCATTGTACGTAAGTACCACAAGTTCTTTATCCATTTTTCACTTTCTGTGATATTGAACTTGTACGGTAAATAAGGTTCTTGTAAACAGAGGCGTCCCAAACTTTGGGGTGGCTGTGTCATTTTGATTTTAATTTCCCTAAACTATAGGACCATAAGTGGAAGTGCCCTAGGCTCTGTTGCTTTGTTTTTTAGATATTTCAGGAAACACCATACACTTCTCCGGAGTGTCTGTTGGCAATTTACATCCCGCCCATCAGCATAACAAGGCTCCCAGTTCTCCATGGCCTGTCCTGCCTTTCTGGATTTTACACTTTTTTCAGATGGCCCTTTTGACCGGGGGGAAGTGAGACTTCATTGTAGTGCAGATTTCCTTTACAAGTTTGCTTGGTTGGCCAAAAAGGGCGTATGCATTTTTTCCTGAATATATTCAGGAAAAAACGCATACGCCCTTTTTGGCCAAGTGCATCATTGTGGACGTTCTGCCTCTTTTCCTATGCTTTCAATGCAATTCCAGTCTACCTCCTGAAATCGGTTTCCTGCAATTCTGCCCCGCTTTCAAGTCCTCTTGGCAGCCTTACTTCAGTATATTTTTGGACGATAGCTGTCATTTATAACTCTGCAGGTTTGTGAATTACAGTGCCCCTGAGCTCCTTTCTTCAACTCGCTTTCTTGTGACCTGGCCGCAACACCGCACGATGGCTTCAGGCCCTAATCTGATTCCGGCACGGCACGCTGAGCCTTTGGTTAATTCCTCTTCCTGGTGGGAAATGAGAGTTAAATTTGCCCGTCCAGACACCTCCAGCTAGTCTCTCATTGGTTCTCGCTATTCCTGTTCATCTTCCGCAGAAATTGCAAACTGGGCCAAACAGGAGGTTAAAGGGACTGACTCTCTAAGTCGGGAGAGTGTTAGTAAAGCGTCTGGAATGTTGAACCCGAGTACCAGGGGAGAAAAACTGAGACATATTTGAACACGTCTCCCGTTCACACGGTTGATCATACTCTGGGTTCCACATGCATGTTTTAGCTGAAAGAAGAATACTTTAAACCTGCAGAGTTGAGACCCGTGGAATGGGTACCATGCAATATGACTTCAAAGGGTCTTCATTTGCTCACCGAACCTCTCCAATCCTATCACTGCTGCGTTTATGCCCCTGTACACATGCTTGATTCTCTTTCGGAGACATAGCAATCCATAGGTTTTAAGATACTTACTAGTCAGGTACATTCTTAGGCGTTTAATATGCGGTGTTGAGTCCATTTCGTTGAGCAAGCAGTAGCTCTTGTCTATTCCATATTTGGCTTAAGGAACTTTATCTGTGCTCATTGCAATCTCTGGTTTTATGCAGCACCCCAACTCACCTTTCCGCTTAAGCAAGCATAAGTTGCTTTTCTAAATTTGAGACCCTGTTCTGTTTTGGAATTCAGTTCCTGTGTAGCCAAGTTTACATTCTGTGTATTAGTGATATCTTATGATGTTTCTTTTTCTGTGTGACTTATTTCAGTTAGAATCATCGTACCTGAATCCACTCAGTATGCTGCTACGGGCCTGATGACGTACATTTCATTGCTGAGTGATACTGCATTGTACGTAAGTACCACAAGTTCTTTATCCATTTTTCACTTTCTGCGATGTTGAACTTGTACTGTAAACGAGGTTCTTGTAAACAGAGCCGTTCCAAACTTTGGGGTGGCTGTGTCTTTTTGATTTTAATTTCCCTAAGCTATAGGACGATAAGTGGAAGTGCCCTAGGTTCTGTTACTTTGTTTTTTAGATGTTTCAGGAAACACCATACACTTCTCCCGAGTGGTTGTTGGCAATTTACATCCCGCCCATCAGCATAACAAGGCTCCCAGTTCTCCATGGCCTGTCCTGCCTTTCTGGATTTTACACTTTTTTCAGATGGCCCTTTTGACCGGGGGGAAGTGAGACTTCATTGTAGTGCAGATTTCCTTTGCAAGCTTGCTTGGTTGGCCAAAAAGTGCGTATGCGTTTTTTCCTGAATATATTCAGGATAAAACGCATACGCCCTTTTTGGCCAAGTGCATCATTGTGGACGTTCTGCCTCTTTTCCTATGCTTTCAATGCAATTCCAGTCTACCTCCTGAAATCGGTTTCCTGCAATTCTGCCCCGCTTTCAAGTCCTCTTGGCAGCCTTACTTCAGTCTATTTTTGGACGATAGCTGTCATTTATAACTCTGCAGGTTTGTGAATTACAGTGCCCCTGAGCTCCTTTCTTCAACTCGCTTTCTTTTGAGCTGGCCGCAACACCGCAGGATGGCTTCAGGCCCTAATCTGGTTCCGGTACGGCACGCTGAGCCTTTGCTTATTTCCTCTTCCTGGTGGGAAATGAGAGTTAAATTTGCCCGTCCAGACACCTCCAGCTAGCCTCTCATTGGTTCTCGCTATTCCTGTTCATCTTCCGCAGAAATTGCAAACTGGGCCAAACAGGAGGTTAAAGGGACTGACTCTCCAAGTCGGGAGAGTGTTAGTAAAGCGTCTGGAATGTTGCACCCGAGTACCAGGGTACGAAAACTGAGACATATTTGAACACGTCTCCCGATCACATGGTTGATCATACTCTAGGTTCCACATGCATGTTTTAGCTGAAGGAAGAATACCTTAAACCTGGGTAGTTGAAACCCGTGGAATGGGTACCATGCAATATGACTTCAAAGGGTCTTCATTTGCTCACCGAACCTCTCCAATCCTATCACTGCTGCGTTTATGCACCTGTACACATGCTTGATTCATTTCGGAGACATAGCAATCCATAGGTTTTAAGATACTTACTAGTCAGGTACATTCTTAGGCGTTTAATATGCGGTGTTGAGTCCATTTCGTTGAGCAAGGAGTAGCTCTTGTCTATTCCATATTTGGCTTAAGGAACTTTATCTGTGCTCATTTCAATCTCTGGTTTTATGCAGCACCCCAACTCACCTTTCCCCTTAAGCAAGCATAAGTTGGTTTTCTAAATTTGAGACCCTGTTCTGTTCTGTAATTCAGTTCCTGTGTAGCCAAGTTTACATTCTTTGTATTAGTGATATCTTATGATGTTTCTTTTTCTGTGTGACTTATTTCAGTTAGAATCATCGTACCTGAATCCACTCATTATGCTGCTACGGGCCTGATGACATAGATTTCATTGCTGAGTGATACTGCATTGTACGTAAGTACCACAAGTTCTTTATCCATTTTTCACTTTCTGTGATATTGAACTTGTACGATAAATGAGGTTCTTGTAAACAGAGTCGTCCCAAACTTTGGGGTGGCTGTGTCTTTTTGATTTTAATTTCCCTATGCTATAGGACCATAAGTGGAAGTGCCCTAGGCTCTGTTGCTTTGTTTTTTAGATGTTTCAGGAAACACCATACACTTCTCCCGAGTGTCTGTTGGCAATTTAAATCCCGCCCATCAGCATAACAAGGCTCCCAGTTCTCCATGGCCTGTCCTGCCTTTCTGGATTTTACACTTTTTTCAGATGGCCCTTTTGACCAGGGGCAAGTGAGACTTCATTGTAGTGCAGATTTCCTTTGCAAGCTTGCTTGGTTGGCCAAAAAGGGCGTATGCGTTTTTTCCTGAATATATTCAGGAAAAAACGCATACGCCCTTTTTGGCCAAGTGCATCATTGTGGACGTTCTGCCTCTTTTCCTATGCTTTCAGTGCAATTCCAGTCTACCTCCTGAAATCGGTTTCCTGCAATTCTGCCCCGCTTTCAAGTCCTCTTGGCAGCCTTACTTCAGTATATTTTTGGACGATAGCTGTCATTTATAACTCTGCAGGTTTGTGAATTACAGTGCCCCTGAGCTCCTTTCTTCAACTCGCTTTCTTTTGAGCAGGCCGCAACACCGCAGGATGGCTTCAGGCCCTAATCTGGTTCCGGCATGGCACGCTGAGCCTTTGGTTATTTCCTCTTCCTGGTGGGAAATGAGAGTTAAATTTGCCCGTCCAGACACCTCCAGCTAGCCTCTCATTGGTTCTCGCTATTCCTGTTCATCTTCCGCAGAAATTGCAAACTGGGCCAAACAGGAGGTTAAAGGCGCTGACTCTCCAAGTGGGGAGAGTGTTAGTAAAGCGTCTGGAATGTTGCACCCGAGTACCAGGGGAGAAGAACTGAGACATATTTGAACACGTCTCCCGTTCACACGGTTGATCATACTCTGGGTTCCACATGCATGTTTTAGCTGAAGGAAGAATACCTTAAACCTGCAGAGTTGAGACCCGTGGAATGGGTACCATGCAATATGACTTCAAAGGGTCTTCATTTGCTCACCGAACCTATCCAATCCTATCACTGCTGCGTTTACACCCCTGTACACAGGCTTGATTCTCTTTTGGAGACATAGCAATCCATAGGTTTTCAGATACTTACTAGTCAGGTACATTCTTAGGCGTTTAATATGCGGTGTTGAGTCCATTTCGTTGAGCAAGCAGTAGCTCTTGTCTATTCCATATTTGGCTTAAGGAACTTTATCTGTGCTCATTGCAATCTCTGGTTTTATGCAGCACCCCAACTCACCTTTCCGCTTAAGCAAGCATAAGTTGCTTTTCTAAATTTCAGACCCTGTTCTGTTTTGGAATTCAGGTCCTGTGTAGCCAAGTTTACATTCTGTGTATTAGTGATATCTTATGATGTTTCTTTTTCTGTGTGACTTATTTCAGTTAGAATCATCGTACCTGAATCCACTCATTATGCTGCTACGGGCCTGATGACATAGATTTCATTGCTGAGTGATACTGCATTGTACGTAAGTACCACAAGTTCTTTATCCATTTTTCACTTTCTGTGATATTGAACTTGTACGGTAAATGAGGTTCTTGTAAACAGAGTCGTCCCAAACTTTGGGGTGGCTGTGTCTTTTTGATTTTAATTTCCCTAAGCTATAGGACCATAAGTGGAAGTGCCCTAGGCTCTGTTGCTTTGTTTTTTAGATGTTTCAGGAAACACCATACACTTCTCCTGAGTGTCTGTTGGCAATTTACATCCCGCCCATCAGCATAACAAGGCTCCCAGTTCTCCATGGCCTGTCCTGCCTTTCTGGATTTTACACTTTTTTCAGATGGCCCTTTTGACCGGGGGGAAGTGAGACTTCATTGTAGTGCAGATTTCCTTTGCAAGCTTGCTTGGTTGGCCAAAAAGGGCGTATGCGTTTTTTCCTGAATATATTCAGGAAAAAACGCATACGCCCTTTTTGGCCAAGTGCATCATTGTGGACGTTCTGCCTCTTTTCCTATGCTTTCAATGCAATTCCAGTCTACCTCCTGAAATCGGTTTCCTGCAATTCTGCCCCGCTTTCAATTCCTCTTGGCAGCCTTACTTCAGTCTATTTTTGGACGATAGCTGTCATTTATAACTCTGCAGGTTTGTGAATTACAGTGCCCCTGAGCTCCTTTCTTCAACTCGCTTTCTTGTGAGCTGGCCGCAACACCGCAGGATGGCTTCAGGCCCTAATCTGGTTCTGGCACGGCACGCTGAGCCTTTGGTTAATTCCTCTTCCTGGTGGGAAATGAGAGTTAAATTTGCCCGTCCAGACACCTCCAGCTAGTCTCTCATTGGTTCTCGCTATTCCTGTTCATCTTCCACAGAAATTGCAAACTGGGCCAAACAGGAGGTTAAAGGGACTGACTCTCCAAGTCGGGAGAGTGTTAGTAAAGCGTCTGGAATGTTGCACCCGAGTACCAGGGTACGAAAACTGAGACATATTTGAACATGTCTCCCGATCACATGGTTGATCATACTCTGGGTTCCACATGCAGGTTTTAGCTGAAGGAAGAATACCTTAAACCTGGAGAGTTAAGACCCGTGTAATGGGTACCATGCAATATGACTTCAAAGGGTCTTCATTTGCTCACCGAACCTCTCCAATCCTATCACTGCTGCGTTTATGCCCCTGTACACATGCTTGATTCTCTTTCGGAGACATAGCAATCCATAGCTTTTAAGATACTTACTAGTCAGGTACATTCTTAGGCGTTTAATATGCGGTGTTGAGTCCATTTCATTGAGCAAGGAGTAGCTCTTGTCTATTCCATATTTGGCTTAAGGAACTTTATCTGTGCTCATTTCAATCTCTGGTTTTATGCAGCACCCCAACTCACCTTTACCCTTAAGCAAGCATAAGTTGGTTTTCTAAATTTGAGACCCTGTTCTGTTCTATAATTCAGTTCCTGTGTAGCCAAGTTTACATTCCGTGTATTACTGATATCTTATGATGTTTCTTTTTCTGTGTGACTTATTTCAGTTAGAATCATCATACCTGAATCCACTCATTGTGCTGCTAAGGGCCTGATGACACAGATTTCATTGCTGAGTGATATTGCTTTGTAAGTAAATACCACAACTTCTTTATCCATTTTTCGCTTTCTGCGATGTTGAACTTGTACTGTAAACGAGGTTCTTGTAAACAGAGCTGTTCCAAACTTTGGGGTGGCTGTGTCTTTTTGATTTTAATTTCCCTAAGCTATAGGACCATAAGTGGAAGTGCCATAGGTTCTGTTGCTTTGTTTTTTAGATGTTTCAGGAAACACCATACACTTCTCCCGAGTGGTTGTTGGCAATTTACATCCCGCCCATCAGCATAACAATGCTCCCAGTTCTCCATGGCCTGTCCTGCCTTTCTGGATTTTACACTTTTTTCAGATGGCCCTTTTGACCGGGGGGAAGTGAGACTTCATTGTAGTGCAGATTTCCTTTGCAAGCTTGCTTGGTTGGCCAAAAAGGGCGTATGCGGTTTTTTCTGAATATATTCAGGAAAAAACGCATACGCCCTTTTTGGCCAAGTGCATCATTGTGGACGTTCTGCCTCTTTTCCTATGCTTTCAATGCAATTCCAGTCTACCTCCTGAAATCGGTTTCCTGCAATTCTGCCCCGCTTTCAATTCCTCTTGGCAGCCTTACTTCAGTCTATTTTTGGACGATAGCTGTCATTTATAACTCTGCAGGTTTGTGAATTACAGTGCCCCTGAGCTCCTTTCTTCAACTCGCTTTCTTGTGAGCTGGCCGCAACACCGCAGGATGGCTTCAGGCCCTAATCTGGTTCTGGCACGGCACGCTGAGCCTTTGGTTAATTCCTCTTCCTGGTGGGAAATGAGAGTTAAATTTGCCCGTCCAGACACCTCCAGCTAGTCTCTCATTGGTTCTCGCTATTCCTGTTCATCTTCCACAGAAATTGCAAACTGGGCCAAACAGGAGGTTAAAGGGACTGACTCTCCAAGTCGGGAGAGTGTTAGTAAAGCGTCTGGAATGTTGCACCCGAGTACCAGGGTACGAAAACTGAGACATATTTGAACACGTCTCCCGATCACATGGTTGATCATACTCTGGGTTCCACATGCAGGTTTTAGCTGAAGGAAGAATACCTTAAACCTGGAGAGTTAAGACCCGTGTAATGGGTACCATGCAATATGACTTCAAAGGGTCTTCATTTGCTCACCGAACCTCTCCAATCCTATCACTGCTGCGTTTATGCCCCTGTACACATGCTTGATTCTCTTTCGGAGACATAGCAATCCATAGGTTTTAAGATACTTACTAGTCAGGTACATTCTTAGGCGTTTAATATGCGGTGTTGAGTCCATTTCATTGAGCAAGGAGTAGCTCTTGTCTATTCCATATTTGGCTTAAGGAACTTTATCTGTGCTCATTTCAATCTCTGGTTTTATGCAGCACCCCAACTCACCTTTACCCTTAAGCAAGCATAAGTTGGTTTTCTAAATTTGAGACCCTGTTCTGTTCTATAATTCAGTTCCTGTGTAGCCAAGTTTACATTCCGTGTATTACTGATATCTTATGATGTTTCTTTTTCTGTGTGACTTATTTCAGTTAGAATCATCATACCTGAATCCACTCATTGTGCTGCTAAGGGCCTGATGACACAGATTTCATTGCTGAGTGATATTGCTTTGTAAGTAAATACCACAACTTCTTTATCCATTTTTCGCTTTCTGCGATGTTGAACTTGTACTGTAAACGAGGTTCTTGTAAACAGAGCTGTTCCAAACTTTGGGGTGGCTGTGTCTTTTTGATTTTAATTTCCCTAAGCTATAGGACCATAAGTGGAAGTGCCATAGGTTCTGTTGCTTTGTTTTTTAGATGTTTCAGGAAACACCATACACTTCTCCCGAGTGGTTGTTGGCAATTTACATCCCGCCCATCAGCATAACAAGGCTCCCAGTTCTCCATGGCCTGTCCTGCCTTTCTGGATTTTACACTTTTTCAGATGGCCCTTTTGACCAGGGGGAAGTGAGACTTCATTGTAGTGCAGATTTCCTTTGCAAGCTTGCTTGGTTGGCCAAAAAGGGCGTATGCGTTTTTTCCTGAATATATTCAGGAAAAAACGCATATGCCCTTTTTGGCCAAGTGCATCATTGTGGACGTTCTGCCTCTTTTCCTATGCTTTCAATGCAATTCCAGTCTACCTCCTGAAATCGGTTTCCTGTAATTCTGCCCCGATTTCAAGTCCTCTTGGCAGCCTTACTTCAGTATATTTTTGGACGATAGCTGTCATTTATAACTCTGCAAGTTTGTGAATTACAGTGCCCCTGAGCTCCTTTCTTCAACTCGCTTTCTTTTGAGCTGGCCGCAACACCGCAGGATGGCTTCAGGCCCTAATCTGGTTCCGGTACGGCACGCTGAGCCTTTGGTTATTTCCTCTTCCTGGTGGGAAATGAGAGTTAAATTTGCCCGTCCAGACACCTCCAGCTAGCCTCTCATTGGTTCTCGCTATTCCTGTTCATCTTCCGCGGAAATTGCAAACTGTGCCAAACAGGAGGTTAAAGGCGCTGACTCTCCAAGTGGGGAGAGTGTTAGTAAAGCGTCTGGAATGTTGCACCCGAGTACCAGGGTACGAAAACTGAGACATATTTGAACACGTCTCCCGATCACATGGTTGATCATACTCTGGGTTCCACATGCATGTTTTAGCTGAAGGAAGAATACCTAAAACCTGGGTAGTTGAAACCCGTGGAATGGGTACCATGCAATATGACTTCAAAGGGTCTTCATTTGCTCACCGAACCTCTCCAATCCTATCACTGCTGCGTTTATGCCCCTGTACACATGCTTGATTCTCTTTCGGAGACATAGCAATCCATAGGTTTTAAGATACTTACTAGTCAGGTACATTCTTAGGCGTTTAATATGCGGTGTTGAGTCCATTTCGTTGAGCAAGGAGTAGCTCTTGTCTATTCCATATTTGGCTTAAGGAACTTTATCTGTGCTCATTTCAATCTCTGGTTTTATGCAGCACCCCAACTCACCTTTACCCTTAAGCAAGCATAAGTTGGTTTTCTAAATTTGAGACCCTGTTCTGTTCTGTAATTCAGTTCCTGTGTAGCCAAGTTTCCATTCCGTGTATTACTGATATCTTATGATGTTTCTTTTTCTGTGTGACTTATTTCAGTTAGACTCATCATACCTGAATCCACTCATTGTGCTGCTAAGGGCCTGATGACACAGATTTCATTGCTGAGTGATATTGCTTTGTAAGTAAATACCACAACTTCTTTATCCATTTTTCACTTTCTGCGATGTTGAACTTGTACTGTAAACGAGGTTCTTGTAAACAGAGCCGTTCCAAACATTGGGGTGGCTGTGTCTTTTTGATTTTAATTTCCCTAAGCTATAGGACCATAAGTGGAAGTGCCCTAGGCTCTGTTGCTTTGTTTTTTCGATGTTTCAGGAAACACCATACACTTCTCCTGAGTGTCTGTTGGCAATTTACATCCCGCCCATCAGCATAACAATGCTCCCAGTTCTCCATGGCCTGTCCTGCCTTTCTGGATTTTACACTTTTTTCAGATGGCCCTTTTGACCGGGGGGAAGTGAGACTTCATTGTAGTGCAGATTTCCTTTGCAAGCTTGCTTGGTTGGCCAAAAAGGGCGTATGCGGTTTTTCCTGAATATATTCAGGAAAAAACGCATACGCCCTTTTTGGCCAAGTGCATCATTGTGGACGTTCTGCCTCTTTTCCTATGCTTTCAATGCAATTCCAGTCTACCTCCTGAAATCGGTTTCCTGCAATTCTGCCCCGCTTTCAAGTCCTCTTGGCAGCCTTACTTCAGTATATTTTTGGACGATAGCTGTCATTTATAACTCTGCAGGTTTGTGAATTACAGTGCCCCTGAGCTCCTTTCTTCAACTCGCTTTCTTGTGAGCTGGCCGCAACACCGCATGATGGCTTCAGGCCCTAATCTGGTTCCGGCACGGCACGCTGAGCCTTTGGTTAATTCCTCTTCCTGGTGGGAAATGAGAGTTAAATTTGCCCGTCCAGACACCTCCAGCTAGTCTCTCATTGGTTCTCGCTATTCCTGTTCATCTTCCGCAGAAATTGCAAACTGGGCCAAACAGGAGGTTAAAGGGACTGACTCTCCAAGTCGGGAGAGTGTTAGTAAAGCGTCTGGAATGTTGCACCCGAGTACCAGGGGAGAAAAACTGAGACATATTTGAACACGTCTCCCGTTCACACGGTTGATCATACTCTGGGTTCCACATGCCTGTTTTAGCTGAAAGAAGAATACTTTAAACCTGCAGAGTTGAGACCCGTGGAATGGGTACCATGCAATATGACTTCAAAGGGTCTTCATTTGCTCACCGAACCTCTCCAATCCTATCACTGCTGCGTTTATGCCCCTGTACACATGCTTGATTCTCTTTCGGAGACATAGCAATCCATAGCTTTTAAGATACTTACTAGTCAGGTACATTCTTAGGCGTTTAATATGCGGTGTTGAGTCCATTTCGTTGAGCAAGCAGTAGCTCTTGTCTATTCCATATTTGGCTTAAGGAACTTTATCTGTGCTCATTGCAATCTCTGGTTTTATGCAGCACCCCAACTCACCTTTCCGCTTAAGCAAGCATAAGTTGCTTTTCTAAATTTGAGACCCTGTTCTGTTTTGGAATTCAGTTCCTGTGTAGCCAAGTTTACATTCTGTGTATTAGTGATATCTTATGATGTTTCTTTTTCTGTGTGACTTATTTCAGTTAGAATCATCGTACCTGAATCCACTCACTATGCTGCTACGGGCCTGATGACGTAGATTTCATTGCTGAGTGATACTGCATTGTACGTAAGTACCACAAGTTCTTTATCCATTTTTCACTTTCTGTGATATTGAACTTGTACGGTAAACGAGGTTCTTGTAAACAGAGCTGTCCCAAACTTTGGGGTGGCTGTGTCTTTTTTGTTTTAACTTCCCTAAGCTATAGGACCATAAGTGGAAGTGCCCTAGGCTCTGTTGCTTTGTTTTTTAGATGTTTCAGGAAACACCATACAATTCTCCCGAGTGTCTGTTGGCAATTTACATCCCGCCCATCAGCATAACAAGGCTCCCAGTTCTCCATGGCCTGTCCTGCCTTTCTGGATTTTACACTTTTTTCAGATGGCCCTTTTGACCGGGGGGAAGTGAGACTTCATTGTAGTGCAGATTTCCTTTGCAAGCTTGCTTGGTTGGCCAAAAAGGGCGTATGCGTTTTTTCCTGAATATATTCAGGAAAAAACGCATACGCCCTTTTTGGCCAAGTGCATCATTGTGGACGTTCTGCCTCTTTTCCTATGCTTTCAATGCAATTCCAGTCTACCTCCTGAAATCGGTTTCCTGCAATTCTGCCCCGCATTCAAGTCCTCTTGGCAGCCTTACTTCAGTCTATTTTTGGACGATAGCTGTCATTTATAACTCTGCAGGTTTGTGAATTACAGTGCCCCTGAGCTCCTTTCTTCAACTCGCTTTCTTGTGAGCTGGCCGCAACACCGCAGGATGGCTTCAGGCCCTAATCTTGTTCTGGCACGGCACGCTGAGCCTTTGGTTAATTCCTCTTCCTGGTGGGAAATGAGAGTTAAATTTGCCCGTCCAGACACCTCCAGCTAGTCTCTCATTGGTTCTCGCTATTCCTGTTCATCTTCCACAGAAATTGCAAACTGGGCCAAACAGGAGGTTAAAGGGACTGACTCTCCAAGTCGGGAGAGTGTTAGTAAAGCGTCTGGAATGTTGCACCCGAGTACCAGGGTACGAAAACTGAGACATATTTGAACACGTCTCCCGATCACATGGTTGATCATACTCTGGGTTCCACATGCAGGTTTTAGCTGAAGGAAGAATACCTTAAACCTGGAGAGTTAAGACCCGTGTAATGGGTACCATGCAATATGACTTCAAAGGGTCTTCATTTGCTCACCGAACCTCTCCAATCCTATCACTGCTGCGTTTATGCCCCTGTACACATGCTTGATTCTCTTTCGGAGACATAGCAATCCATAGGTTTTAAGATACTTACTAGTCAGGTACATTCTTAGGCGTTTAATATGCGGTGTTGAGTCCATTTCATTGAGCAAGGAGTAGCTCTTGTCTATTCCATATTTGGCTTAAGGAACTTTATCTGTGCTCATTTCAATCTCTGGTTTTATGCAGCACCCCAACTCACCTTTACCCTTAAGCAAGCATAAGTTGGTTTTCTAAATTTGAGACCCTGTTCTGTTCTATAATTCAGTTCCTGTGTAGCCAAGTTTACATTCCGTGCATTACTGATATCTTATGATGTTTCTTTTTCTGTGTGACTTATTTCAGTTAGAATCATCATACGTGAATCCACTCATTGTTCTGCTAAGGGCCTGATGACACAGATTTCATTGCTGAGTGATATTGCTTTGTAAGTAAATACCACAACTTCTTTATCCATTTTCCGCTTTCTGCGATGTTGAACTTGTACTGTAAACGAGGTTCTTGTAAACAGAGCCGTTCCAAACTTTGGGGTGGCTGTGTCTTTTTGATTTTAATTTCCCTAAGCTATAGGACCATAAGTGGAAGTGCCATAGGTTCTGTTGCTTTGTTTTTTAGATGTTTCAGGAAACACCATACACTTCTCCCGAGTGGTTGTTGGCAATTTACATCCCGCCCATCAGCATAACAAGGCTCCCAGTTCTCCATGGCCTGTCTTGCCTTTCTGGATTTTACACTTTTTCAGATGGCCCTTTTGACCGGGGGGAAGTGAGACTTCATTGTAGTGCAGATTTCCTTTGCAAGCTTGCTTGGTTGGCCAAAAAGTGCGTATGCGTTTTTTCCTGAATATATTCAGGATAAAACGCATACGCCCTTTTTGGCCAAGTGCATCATTGTGGACGTTCTGCCTCTTTTCCTATGCTTTCAATGCAATTCCAGTCTACCTCCTGAAATCGGTTTCCTGTAATTCTGCCCCGATTTCAAGTCCTCTTGGCAGCCTTACTTCAGTATATTTTTGGACGATAGCTGTCATTTATAACTCTGCAAGTTTGTGAATTACAGTGCCCCTGAGCTCCTTTCTTCAACTCGCTTTCTTTTGAGCTGGCCGCAACACCGCAGGATGGCTTCAGGCCCTAATCTGGTTCCGGTACGGCACGCTGAGCCTTTGGTTATTTCCTCTTCCTGGTGGGAAATGAGAGTTAAATTTGCCTGTCCAGACACCTCCATCTAGCCTCTCATTGGTTCTCGCTATTCCTGTTCATCTTCCGCGGAAATTGCAAACTGTGCCAAACAGGAGGTTAAAGGCGCTGACTCTCCAAGTGGGGAGAGTGTTAGTAAAGCGTCTGGAATGTTGCACCCGAGTACCAGGGTACGAAAACTGAGACATATTTGAACACGTCTCCCGATCACATGGTTGATCATACTCTGGGTTCCACATGCATGTTTTAGCTGAAGGAAGAATACCTAAAACCTGGGTAGTTGAAACCCGTGGAATGGGTACCATGCAATATGACTTCAAAGGGTCTTCATTTGCTCACCGAACCTCTCCAATCCTATCACTGCTGCATTTATGCCCCTGTACACATGCTTGATTCTCTTTCGGAGACATAGCAATCCATAGGTTTTAAGATACTTACTAGTCAGGTACATTCTTAGGCGTTTAATATGCGGTGTTGAGTCCATTTCGTTGAGCAAGGAGTAGCTCTTGTCTATTCCATATTTGGCTTAAGGAACTTTATCTGTGCTCATTTCAATCTCTGGTTTTATGCAGCACCCCAACTCACCTTTACCCTTAAGCAAGCATAAGTTGGTTTTCTAAATTTGAGACCCTGTTCTGTTCTGTAATTCAGTTCCTGTGTAGCCAAGTTTCCATTCCGTGTATTACTGATATCTTATGATGTTTCTTTTTCTGTGTGACTTATTTCAGTTAGACTCATCATACCTGAATCCACTCATTGTGCTGCTAAGGGCCTGATGACACAGATTTCATTGCTGAGTGATATTGCTTTGTAAGTAAATACCACAACTTCTTTATCCATTTTTCACTTTCTGCGATGTTGAACTTGTACTGTAAACGAGGTTGTTGTAAACAGAGCCGTTCCAAACATTGGGGTGGCTGTGTATTTTTGATTTTAATTTCCCTAAGCTATAGGACCATAAGTGGAAGTGCCCTAGGCTCTGTTGCTTTGTTTTTTCGATGTTTCAGGAAACACCATACACTTCTCCTGAGTGTCTGTTGGCAATTTACATCCCGCCCATCAGCATAACAATGCTCCCAGTTCTCCATGGCCTGTCCTGCCTTTCTGGATTTTACACTTTTTTCAGATGGCCCTTTTGACCGGGGGGAAGTGAGACTTCATTGTAGTGCAGATTTCCTTTGCAAGCTTGCTTGGTTGGCCAAAAAGGGCGTATGCGGTTTATCCTGAATATATTCAGGAAAAAACGCATACGCCCTTTTTGGCCAAGTGCATCATTGTGGACGTTCTGCCTCTTTTCCTATGCTTTCAATGCAATTCCAGTCTACCTCCTGAAATCGGTTTCCTGCAATTCTGCCCCGCTTTCAAGTCCTCTTGGCAGCCTTACTTCAGTCTATTTTTGGACGATAGCTGTCATTGATAACTCTGCAGGTTTGTGAATTACAGTGCCCCTGAGCTCCTTTCTTCAAGTCGCTTTCTTTTGAGCTGGCCGCAACACCGCACGATGGCTTCAGGCCCTAATCTCTTCTGGCACGGCACGCTGAGCCTTTGGTTAATTCCTCTTCCTGGTGGGAAATGAGAGTTAAATTTGCCCGTCCAGACACCTCCAGCTAGTCTCTCATTGGTTCTCGCTATTCCTGTTCATCTTCCGCAGAAATTGCAAACTGGGCCAAACAGGAGGTTAAAGGGACTGACTCTCCAAGTCGGGAGAGTGTTAGTAAAGCGTCTGGAATGTTGCACCCGAGTACCAGGGGAGAAAAACTGAGACATATTTGAACACGTCTCCCGTTCACACGGTTGATCATACTCTGGGTTCCACATGCCTGTTTTAGCTGAAAGAAGAATACTTTAAACCTGCAGAGTTGAGACCCGTGGAATGGGTACCATGCAATATGACTTCAAAGGGTCTTCATTTGCTCACCGAACCTCTCCAATCCTATCACTGCTGCGTTTATGCCCCTGTACACATGCTTGATTCTCTTTCGGAGACATAGCAATCCATAGCTTTTAAGATACTTACTAGTCAGGTACATTCTTAGGCGTTTAATATGCGGTGTTGAGTCCATTTCGTTGAGCAAGCAGTAGCTCTTGTCTATTCCATATTTGGCTTAAGGAACTTTATCTCTGCTCATTGCAATCTCTGGTTTTATGCAGCACCCCAACTCACCTTTACCCTTAAGCAAGCATAAGTTGCTTTTCTAAATTTGAGACCCTGTTCTGTTTTGGAATTCAGTTCCTGTGTAGCCAAGTTTACATTCTGTGTATTAGTGATATCTTATGATGTTTCTTTTTCTGTGTGACTTATTTCAGTTAGAATCATCGTACCTGAATCCACTCACTATGCTGCTACGGGCCTGATGACGTAGATTTCATTGCTGAGTGATACTGCATTGTACGTAAGTACCACAAGTTCTTTATCCATTTTTCACTTTCTGTGATATTGAACTTGTACGGTAAACGAGGTTCTTGTAAACAGAGCTGTCCCAAACTTTGGGGTGGCTGTGTCTTTTTTGTTTTAACTTCCCTAAGCTATAGGACCATAAGTGGAAGTGCCCTAGGCTCTGTTGCTTTGTTTTTTAGATGTTTCAGGAAACACCATACAATTCTCCCGAGTGTCTGTTGGCAATTTACATCCCGCCCATCAGCATAACAAGGCTCCCAGTTCTCCATGGCCTGTCCTGCCTTTCTGGATTTTACACTTTTTTCAGATGGCCCTTTTGACCGGGGGGAAGTGAGACTTCATTGTAGTGCAGATTTCCTTTGCAAGCTTGCTTCGTTGGCCAAAAAGGGCGTATGCGGTTTTTCCTGAATATATTCAGGAAAAAACGCATACGCTCTTTTTGGCCAAGTGCATCATTGTGGACGTTCTGCCTCTTTTCCTATGCTTTCAATGCAATTCCAGTCTACCTCCTGAAATCGGTTTCCTGCAATTCTGCCCCGCTTTCAAGTCCTCTTGGCAGCCTTACTTCAGTCTATTTTTGGACGATAGCTGTCATTTATAACTCTGCAGGTTTGTGAATTACAGTGCCCCTGAGCTCCTTTCTTCAACTCGCTTTCTTGTGAGCTGGCCGCAACACCGCAGGATGGCTTCAGGCCCTAATCTGGTTCTGGCACGGCACGCTGAGCCTTTGGTTAATTCCTCTTCCTGGTGGGAAATGAGAGTTAAATTTGCCCGTCCAGAGACCTCCAGCTAGTCTCTCATTGGTTCTCGCTATTCCTGTTCATCTTCCACAGAAATTGCAAACTGGGCCAAACAGGAGGTTAAAGGGACTGACTCTCCAAGTCGGGAGAGTGTTAGTAAAGCGTCTGGAATGTTGCACCCGAGTACCAGGGTACGAAAACTGAGACATATTTGAACACGTCTCCCGATCACATGGTTGATCATACTCTGGGTTCCACATGCATGTTTTAGCTGAAGGAAGAATACCTTAAACCTGGAGAGTTAAGACCCGTGTAATGGGTACCATGAAATATGACTTCAAAGGGTCTTCATTTGCTCACCGAACCTCTCCAATCCTATCACTGCTGCGTTTATGCCCCTGTACACATGCTTGATTCTCTTTCGGAGACATAGCAATCCATAGGTTTTAAGATACTTACTAGTCAGGTACATTCTTAGGCGTTTAATATGCGGTGTTGAGTCCATTTCATTGAGCAAGGAGTAGCTCTTGTCTATTCCATATTTGGCTTAAGGAACTTTATCTGTGCTCATTTCAATCTCTGGTTTTATGCAGCACCCCAACTCACCTTTACCCTTAAGCAAGCATAAGTTGGTTTTCTAAATTTGAGACCCTGTTCTCTTCTATAATTCAGTTCCTGTGTAGCCAAGTTTACATTCCGTGCATTACTGATATCTTATGATGTTTCTTTTTCTGTGTGACTTATTTCAGTTAGAATCATCATACGTGAATCCACTCATTGTGCTGCTAAGGGCCTGATGACACAGATTTCATTGCTGAGTGATATTGCTTTGTAAGTAAATACCACAACTTCTTTATCCATTTTTCGCTTTCTGCGATGTTGAACTTGTACTGTCAACGAGGTTCTTGTAAACAGAGCCGCTCCAAACTTTGGGGTGGCTGTGTCTTTTTGATTTTAATTTCCCTAAGCTATAGGACCATAAGTGGAAGTGCCCTAGGTTCTGTTGCTTTGTTTTTTAGATGTTTCAGGAAACACCATACACTTCTCCCGAGTGGTTGTTGGCAATTTACATCCCGCCCATCAGCATAACAAGGCTCCCAGTTCTCCATGGCCTGTCCTGCCTTTCTGGATTTTACACTTTTTTCAGATGGCCCTTTTGACCGGGGGGAAGTGAGACTTCATTGTAGTGCAGATTTCCTTTGCAAGCTTGCTTGGTTGGCCAAAAAGGGCGTATGCGTTTTTTCCTGAATATATTCAGGAAAAAACGCATACGCCCTTTTTGGCCAAGTGCATCATTGTGGACGTTCTGCCTC